>NW_027529174.1:7638630-7731562 GCF_008692635.1 Crocuta crocuta | reverse complement strand
TTTTGGCTGGCCACTCCAAGAAAATGAACTAGTAATGATTTAGACATGCCAGCTGGCATTTACTCGGGTTTAACATTTTACTATACTGGAATAATTAGAAGACTTAAAGATATACAACTTTGCAGATAGAAGGCCTCTGGAGAGAATTTAGCACACTCTGCTTCTCATATTTACACTAATTAATTTTTTGGAGGGGGGAGTGTGTTTAAAAATTTTTTTTTGTTTTATTTTTTTCTGAGAGAGAGAGAGAGAGAGAGAGAGAGAGAGAGCGNTTTTTTTTTTGACACGTTCAAGTATTGATGCCAGTACCTGCTTTTATAATGCTGAATATGTACCATATTGGCTGGCCCAGGAGCTGGGAGAGGACGNAGAGAGAGAGAGCGAGCATGAGGAGGGGAGCGTTAGAAAGAGAGGGAGATACAGAATCCGAAACAGGCTCCAGACTCTGAGCTAGCTGTCAGCAGAGCCCGATGTGGGGCTCAAACCCACGAACCGTGAGATCATGACCTGATCCGAAGTCAGACGCTTAAGTGACTGAGCCACCCAGGCACCCTGTAAGGGGAAGTGTGCTTTAGAATGATCTCTAGTGATACCTCTGACCCAGCAAATTCTCTCCCTGAGTGAAGAGGGAAATGAAAATTAGAGGGAAAAAATACTAGTCCAGAATTAATTTTTTTCTTGAATCTCATTTGAAATAGATTGCTAATGCTCCTCAAATACTTTAAACTTAACTTCCTTAGGAAAATATCATCTCAGTGCCTCAATGAACAATTTAATAATTACCATGCTGACACATCTTAGGCATCTGAAGACTTAATTATTGTGCATAATTTCCCTGGTCAATCAAAACCAACATCTTGGCACACGAGCACAAGACAGATAAATGTCACGTTCAAATGGAAAAAGCTACCCACAAATTATCTTCAGCACACATCCATACAATATCACTCAGTAGCTCTGGGATACTCCACAAGTGCCCACGTTATACTTCTGTGAAGACAGAATGACAGAGTAGAAATGGCAGAGTTCTCAAAGTTAGAAAGAAATTGTCCTGGGTCCATCACTTATAAGTATGTGACTTTATACAAGTTTCTTAATTTCTTTTGAGTTTGTTTGTTTTGCTTATCCATGAAAAATTAATAACACCTACTTTGCTGAGCTGTTGTGAAGATTAAACAAGATGACAAATCTTATCATCATTAGTAGTAGTGCTAGCAGTATCCTTACTACATGCTACTTAATTTCCTTACAGTTTGGTATTACCAGGAAATCTGTAGGAAATGTTGGGTGGATACAGCTGTAATCAATGTCATCCTTCTCCACACCACTGGCGATTTCTACTCTTTGGGGACAAGTGGGATCGTACAGTGGCTAGCAGTCTGTATTCAACCAAAAAAGCATTCAAAGCTTATCAGACAATCACAATAAACATAAAATACAAAGGACCTTTGTATTGTGGAATCAAGTAGTGGTTCTCAAATGAGGTAGATGAAAGGGTGGACTTATAATAATAAACACTTAAATAAAAGGTATTGTGTGATAGGCATTGTTCCGAGTGCTTTATCCAAATTAATTCATTTAATCCTCAGAGCAACCCTATGAAGTAGGTACAACCATTCATCCTGCTGTAACACATGAGGGAAAGGGAAGTAACTCACTGATGGCTGGCAGCAAATCTGCAGCAGACCTTGTGGTTAGAACCTAGGCTGCCTGGCTGTACAATCTGTATGAAGACACTAATACACCTTCATCAGATGCACAAATGATGGGTCAGTATTTTCTGTTCTAGACGTTCCTTAAGACCACAGAAAAAAGATGATGATATGTGTACAAGTGACTCCATTTTTATTATCAATGATAATGGTTCCTGAAATATTGATATTATTGGTGCCAGAGGAAGTTAAAGAATTTGGTCTGATGTTCAGCCTCAGCAAGTTCTTCCTGCCCAGTCAGGGTGACTCAACATGATATGGAAAGGCCCAAGATTAGTATGGACACAAATGAGATAATGAGCATGAAGGACCTATCAGCGTGCCTGGTATGACACAATAGAACAATATACATTTTCTTGAAAAAGCAACTAACAATCAAGGAAATCAAGTCAGAACAAAATAAATCTCTCTGTCAGAGAAGTATGAGAGAGAGTAACTAATATGTAGTGGGTGCACCCTATGCCCTGTGATGAGCACCACACATAAATCTAGATCCTCACTAGTCTATGAAGAAGAGATGTATTAGGATGGACATGTATATTTATGGATGGAGAAAAAAAGTGCCAGGTTCTGGTTTCAAACCACAATCTTTTATGGTGCAAAGCTTACACTTGTTATTTTCTCTTTCATTTTTACACCCATTTTTAATAGGTAAAAATTTTTCGACACTTGCAATGTGGATTTCTTCTGAAATTGAACCTTCACAACTCTATGAAGTAGGCAATGCCATGATACCTGCTCACTGCCCTCCTGGGGTCATGCCCTGCCCCCAGCACTGACCCTTATGTGGTCGTTTTCCTAGTAGGGTTCTTGAGAAAACCTAAGATTAAAGGGGGGAGGGTACAGTGTCTATGGAAACTGTCCTCACATTCCAGTGCATTGAGGATACTAAGACACCTGATGAGTTCTCTATAAGGATGGGGAATTGTGATGAGAAGCTCCTACTTCTGCCTGTTTCCTCTCACCACCATCCATCCCTTCAGCTCTTGTATGATAAGGGATATTCTACCGTGGCTTTGATCCTACCAACTAGAGAAAGCAAAGGGAGTTTGACATTTCTTGTGAGGACTTTACCTCCAGTCCAGAGCAACTGGGAACATTTTCCTTCTTATCCTGCTACTGAGTGCTTTTGCTACTCACAACCAGTAGAAAAAGAATAGAGAAATACGTTAAATTAAATAAATGCCATTACAGCTAATTGTATTATTTAAAAGCATGGCTGATATGTAGAAGACTCGTGAACAGATTTAAAATTTAAAATTGATGTGTCTGGACCTCATATAGCTTAGAATATGATATATAGGAAGCTACTATAAAAACAAAAAGAAGAAAATGTGATGTGTTCAGAAAAAAAGATGTAACTAGAACATAACAATAAGCTTATAAACTAAGCGTATAATACCATCCAACTCAATGCATTTAAACAACTTGCGTTTTGTTCCTCTTCATTAAAACGCAAATTTTTCTAAAGCTTTCATATTCATTCAGCCATGACTTTTATTTGTTTTATTGTAAGCTCTTACTACATTTCATTTTAACACCTAGATATGATTTTAATTCAATTACACATTAAGGTAGGAGCCCAAGAATATCACCCAAAGTGAAATCGTATCCAGTTTCACACCTGGTCTTCATTTGCCTGGTCTCAATAAGAGAAATCTGATGGGGCCCCAAAGGAAGGGATGTACTGTCCATACCCCCTCAAGCCTTATTCGTCTTGGCTGGGTAAAATTGAAAGCTTATGTGATCCTTTTCTCAATACAGCTTGATATATTACTGCTTAATATTTTCTTAGAAAAAAATTATGTCTAAGAGCTATTCCTATGAATCATGATCAAAATACAATATGAACAAAAGATACCCAAGAAATGAATTGCAATTACCAAATACAGTCCTAGCTGGAACTGATTCCTTGTTTATCCAGAATGAAACTTGAGAAAGAATCACTGTCATAATACATGGGATATATGTCTGAATCATAAAGTAACCCATCTTCCGTCTGAGGTGGAAGTAAACTGTCATAACAATATATTCACCTACAAATAAAACATGAGGAAAATGTATTATCGGTTATGCCGGCAATTAGTCAATGACTTCATAATCATATTTCAGACTAAAAATAGTATTTTAGACAAAGAATTATCTGTTGTGCATAGCAAGCAAACTGAGAAATATATAGCTCCTAACTAAGGGGACAATGACACTGAACATCATTACACAGACACTTTTGTTCTATATGGTGACTAAGCAATTTAATAGATTAAGCTAAAACTTTTTTAAAATTCTTGCAGTGCTTTCCATTTTAAAGGTCCAGTACTACAAAACCAATTACCATTCGATTTCAGCATATTTTCTAAGAGCAAAATTTAGACCTAACTTTTATGGAAAATCGGTAGGAAAAAAATGGAAACACGCACATTTGAAAATATAAAGCTTAATTTTAGAAAGAATTGAAATACACAGATATACATTATATATATGTACATGCTTTAGGAGAGGCTGCCTTACTGCCTTAGTTTTCAGAAAGAGCTATATTTCTAATTGTTACACATATAAAGAAAAATACCAAGAGAAATGTATAACACAGAGCCATAGTTAACATCCCTGAGTTCAAGTATATTTTATGAGCTTTTAGACAAGCTAATAAGGCAAACAAACTGTAAGATTTCTAGTGGCTGTTGATAAGTACTTTTAATATTACATCTGAAAGCAACATATTAAGAAAATTTCTTAGGAAGTTCTCAGACTCTGAAGCCCAGGATTCAGAAGACTCAAATCCCAGAATCTGTTTTCAATCCCACTTGCAGACTCGAGAATGAATGCCAAGAAGCACATTGACTTTAATCATTAAACATCTCACCCGTAATGGACTTGATAGTTTCACTTGATACAGTTTGCCCAATCAAGTCATATTGGACTAAGCTGGAAGACTCCTTTGGAACTTCCACTGATTTCTCAGGACCTTTTGTCCAGGTATAAATCATCTCACTCTTCGGATATGCATCTGAATGAGAGCCCAGAATGTGATTAAAGTCAGTGGTCCTTTTCCATCAGCACTGATGGTCAACAGTTAAGAATATTACACATGTTCAAGAAAGATGGAATAAAAGTAAAGAAAAATCATGATTTACTGAAACATGCAAAAGATTTAGAAAACTGTAGAGATTTAAATAAACAGTCTTGCAACTCAGCCTATTTGTTGTTTTTATGTCGAGATTTAGAGGAGAGACTAAAACTAAGTCAACTTAAATGTTATATACGCATCAATGCACTGGGATGTGTTTCCATACTAATAGGATAAACAGTTGAAAAGCAGAAGTAATACCCCTCCCCCAAAAGTACTTCTTTCCATTCTAACTCACTTCCAGGGTCTGACCAACACTGACTTCTTCCATCTTAAGGCGATTCTGCCAATTAGAAATGTACCAGATGCTGCCTATAATAATACAAGAACAAAACCAAAAACAGAGCCTACTGTTGGAAGAGCTCTCCAGGGGTCACCTCTTCCACAAGGCCTCTGGGCAACCCCATGCTGTCTGCGAACAATTCTGCAGTGTCAATTGGCTCTGCTGTTCGTGAAGCTCTTCAGGGAATATAATTACACGACCAGTCCCACTACCTTTAAACTCTTACAATCAGGACATTTTCCCTTCCATCTTCAACAAATCCCTCCCAGAGGCAATTTAAGCCCATTTTCTCTTATTTGGTGTTCAATGGAAATGGAAACAAACTGCCTGCTTACCAGTCTACCCACAACAGATAGCTTGGCTCACACACGAATAAATTCAAAAGGACCACAAGAAGGTTTGTTCTCTCCACAAACCTTCGAAAAGAGACTAGAGCACAGTAGGACCTCAGTAAATTTTAACTCTGCAAAAGAGTTGATACCCAGGGAGATTATTTTTACAAACTGGCTTCTCAAAACAAACTATGAGGCTTGTGTTGTCACTTAGCAGTATAGACTCCTGTGTCAACATTTCTCTCCCAAAGTATATTCATGCTTCATCGTACATTTAAAAGGCCCCAAATGCCATGTTCCTGCCCATGACATTTTAAGTCGGTGTCCCTCTCTTGCTTATCCTAATTTGGTAGAATAACCTTTCTCTTAATGATTCAATACTTGAGGCAAGAAGTGGGGGCGTAGGCAAAATGGGTGAAAGCAATCAAAAAAAATGTCTCTCTTTTTAATTCCCAACCTGAAAAACCAACTTCCAAGGAGTGATTTCTTTAGTACAAACCCTGACTGATGCCAACTATGTTCAAGTCACTCCAAACGGTGCTTCTCTATGGAAGCAGAGGTGAGTGGGTGGGTGGGAAAGAACTTCCCATAGATAAGAATGATCTGGAGGGGAATTTAAATTATAGTACAAATGGATTTAAATTCTGCCTCCAGTGAGATTGCCCTTTCTATGTATCTTTTTAATCTTCTCTCATTCATTAACTCACTGATCAGGGAGCAAATGACTCTAGTTTTAACTGCTCACTGAATACTATGATTACTAGGGGTTCTCAGAGAATGGTGAAGGCCAGTTCTTATTAAGCTAAGCAGTGAGCAGTGGTAAGAGCAGGCAACAATTTCACAACCAGAGCACTTAGGATCCCAAGCAATAATAAAAGCCAGCACCTATTTCTGGTAGATAGATTCTAAGTGAATCAAATATTTGAAGTAGACATTAGAAGAGGCAATCTCATTTTTCCACCATCTCAGTAAAGGGAGCTTGGGGGAAGGAATTCCATATTCTTTTCTACCCATTCGTTTCTCCTTCTTGCCTTCACCTCCACAAAATGCAAATCATCTACTTCATAGCTTCTCCTTTGGTACCATCCTTGTCTAAGCCACTGCCATCTTTGATGGTACTAAAGCAATAATCTCCCACTCTTCTCTGCTTCTGTTCTAGTCTCCCTACAATCCATTCTCCATAGAAAAGCTGACATGAAATTGTAAAATGTCAAACAAAGAATGCCAAATCCCCTAGTAAAATCTTCCAAAGGCTTTCTATAGCATTTACAATAGAATCTAATCCTTAATGTGGTCTATAGGATGCTATATTATCTGGCTCTGTCCACATAACGGACCATACCTCTTACGATGCTTTCATCATGCTTCAACCACTTTGATACTAACAGTGCTGCTGATATTATTCTAACCTTGTCATTTCAAGACCTGAAACCTTTCTGACCTTTTTTCAAATCTGCCATAAAGAATTCTGCTTATAACAGAAGATGTTAAATTACTCCCTCCCCCCTAAAAATCTGTTATACTTTCTTTGTAACACCACCAACACATGGGGTTCAGAGGTCTTTAATTTCACCACTGACCACCAATCTATTATTTATGAGTCAGTCTACCTAGGCTATCTGTACAAATAGATTTTTGATTTTTGGAAAAGGGGTTGGTTTTACTTTATTATTTAAATATATTAGATAAAATATAGTCTTTTAAAAGTCAAATCTTGGACAGTTGTCATGAACAATGATTAATGGATTATGGGAAATTCTGCACATATATAAATACCAGCTTGCATTAGATAATAATAAATTCTAACAATACTTTTATTGTAACTTACAACTTCCAAATTTCAAAGGGCATGCATGACCATCCATGGGGAAATCCACCAATCTCATGGGACACTCCGCACTTATGGTGAGTCTATGATGGAAAAATGTGATTAAAATTAACTCTCACTTTAAAAATGAGTTTTTAGACACCTAAAACGAGAAGGATGAAAAGAAGGAAGGACAGAAGAGCAGAGAGAGAGAAGGAAGAAAGAATGAAAAAAAGCATAAAAAGGAAAGAAAGAAAAAGAAAAAAATGACTACCTCATTGTGTATAAAATAGTGCCATTTCTCATAATTCTAAAAAGCTTGTTTGGAGCTGTCATATTATGTGAAACAGATTTCTTTCCATTCCTGAAGAAAGTGTCAGGTGTCCATACTTTTGTTACCATCATATTGTTCAATCTCAAAATTTCAATGGGGCCATCATATTTTAGTCTTTTGTCAATCCACGTCTGTCTGAAGAACACATCCATTGTGTATTCCTAGGGAAATTAGTTTGTGACATTCAAATCACAGATGACTACACATAAATATGCATTAAATTCTAGCCTCCATCTTACTCATAAAAGAAAAAAAACCTACCCAAATAAAAACTAAATTAATAGGAGCAGAAATGTTCTTAAATCAACGGAGCTAAAAGATTCTCAGCAATTAAAGCATATTATGTCCATCCTGATACCTTAATCTTCTATTTCATCAGGTAAATAAATTACCATACACATGAATCATTCAAGAGTAATTACTATAATTTAATAAAACTGCCAGCACCAAGCGATTACAGCTGTGCTTTAGACCAGGTAGCAAAATTAGTAAAAGTGTAACCAATATCATCGTATAATTAACCATAAAATTGTAAGCATCTCTAAGACAAAGTGAAATATGTAAAAAGCAATTTTATATTCACAAAATTTATTAAAATCAGCCTAGGAGTCTAGGGTCAAGGAAAAAATGGTAAAGTAGGGCCTCTGACCTTTAAATTACATATATTTAATATGAGAGAGCACCGCTGAATGGATGAATTCATCCTGACCTGTGTTTGGTGTTCTAACCTCTTGAAGCCTGAGAGAGAGAAGGATCAGGGCGGGGGCAGGTTGTGAGCCGGTGGGCCAACACACAGTACTAAATGGAGTTAGGACTGCAATATAGTTTCATACAGAAACTAATTACACTCTCCAATTCTCTCCACTTCAATAATTTTCTAAGGAAAGAAATCACTACATAAAAGGCTGTGCAACTAAGACAAGTACTAGCAAGGCTTTTTTTCTTTGTTGAGAATAATTCCACCACCAAAAAGTACTCAAATATTAGAGCTGAAATGTAAATTCAATGTCTTATCCTTATAAACTTTTAAATCTGATTAGGCGGTTCTTTGACTTTTAGCTGTGTGCGATTAGCAACAAAATACATATTATTTGCCCTCATCTGCATGTTTTCTTCAGACCACAAAAAGTACATTAAATTTCCCAAATACCTACCATTTCAACATCAGAAACAGGTCCAAAGCTGGTGACATATATGTCAGTTTTTACTTCTGTAACAGGACCTAGTAGGTATGGAGTAAATAGGAGTGAAAAAAAAATAACAATTTTACAAGGCAAGTAGGATAATTAAAGAGTAAATACAGATATATCATGTTTTTACTGGCATCTTAAATATTTAGTGAGATAATGCATCTCTGCAAAAAAAAAAAAAAGTAGACAAAAGAACAACAGAACCAGAAAGTAGTGTTTATTTACAGGCAAAAAAAAATTATTTAGGGTAACATTGTTCCTTAAAATAATACATCACCTCTGGGCACTGCTATGAAAGGCAGTTCAGGAAACAAAAACTCTTTGCCTTTGTAATTTTTTTATAGTCCATCATCTGACTGGCCCTAAGTAAAGAAGGAAGCTGTTAAAAAAGGGAACTTAGCCACAAGAGTGAGGAGAAAAAGCATAATGGCCGTCTTTGGAGAGCTGAGGATTCTGCTTAAATGACTTAAGCACAAAAATGATTCATGTCACCTTTAACAGTAGGCAGACCATCCACTGGTAACTGAGATCAAAGACAAACTCTCCTACAAGTCAGACCTGCTCACCTCTTGCCGCCTACTAGCTGTTTGATCTCGGGCAGGCTACTGAACCTCTCAAAAGCAGCAATCACACATGTCAAGCAAGACCACAGATAGGGATCAAATGAAATTGCTCATAAGAGACCCTGAACACAGTGACTCTCTTGTGAGAGTATTTATTAAGTAGTAGTTTCTCTTGGCTTCTGATAATGGCCACTACCGAGATTCTTTCCTAGGTGTAAATAAGATTGGTTCGGAAATAAACGCACGGGTGAGTTTGGCAGAAGGGAAAGGTGGGAGTCTCATGACAATGTGGCTGACACAGATTTTAGACAAAGGAAAGTTGCTACAATCTGGGGTGAGCATGGTGCTTAAAATTAGCAATGGTGGAATTTAAACTTGGCTCTTCTTAAATATACGATCTTAGTCAAATCATGAATCCTAGTAGGTAAAGGTTTTCAAGAGTATTAACTAAAATAATAAATGTAAATGACTTGTCCCAGTCTCTAGAACATAATGCACTCAACAATGATAGTTATTATGATATATATATACACCTTTTTATTCCTAATAAAAATTTAAAAATTATTGTCCTCTTGAGCATCATTTCCTTAAATGATAGTTTATACCATTGTATGGCCAGAAGCTACATATTCCATACTGGAAAGAATAACATCGGCTATCAAGATGCACTATTTCCTTTGGATACTGGTTGGACAATTAGATTTATGCAAAAAAAAAAAGAAAGAAAGAAAAAGAAAAAGAGCAGTTGGGATAGCTTAATGCTGTAGGTCTAAAGTTATCCTCATGAAAAGGAATCAGAATATTTCTCCCTGTATAGGATGACAACTGAGCCACAGGGGGAAAAAATAGTTTGAAGGAGAATGGGAAATCCTTTCCTGAATAAGTATCTCAGGAGAAATAGGGGCACCTGGATGGCTCAATTGTTTGAGCTTCTGACTCTTGATTTTGGCTTAGGTCATGATCTCAGTTTGGTGAGTTTGGGCCCCACATCCAGCTCTGTGCTAACAGTACAGAGCCTCCTTGAGATTCTCCCTCTCTCTCTGCCCCTCCTCCCCCACTCACACTCTCTCTGTCTCTCTCAAAGTAAACTAATTAATTAAAATTTATGCAATGTTTATTTATTTTTTGAGAGAGAAAGAGAGAGAGAGAGAGAGAGCACAAGTTGAGAAGGGGCAGAGAGAGAGGGAGACGCAGAATCTAAAGCAGGCTCTGAGCTTTCAGCACAGAGCCCAACGCAGGGCTCCAACCCACAAACTATGAGATCATAACCTGAGTTGAAGAATAAATAAATACATTTTAAAAAAGAAAAATATATCCTTTTTAAGTATAGTGAAACAAAAGGTATAGATCAGATTGATCTATCATAAGCTTTTCATTTCTAAATAGATTAGTTTAAATTTTATTTTAGAGGGGCACCTGGGTGGCTCAGTTGGTTAAGTGTCTGACTTCAGCTCAGGTCATAATCTCGCAGTTCGTGGGTTTGAGCCCCGCATCAGGTTCTGTGCTGGTGGCTCAGAGCCTAGAGCCTATTTCAGATTCTGTGTCTCCCTCTCTCTCTGCTCCTCCCCTGCTCATGCTGTTTCTCTCTGTCTCAAAAATAAATAAAAACTATTAAAAAAATTTAAAAAATTAAAAACAAATAAATTTTATTTTAGAGACAGCATGAGCTAGGGAGAGAACAAGAGGGAGNTCAGCTCAGGTCATAATCTCGCAGTTCGTGGGTTTGAGCCCCGCATCAGGTTCTGTGCTGGTGGCTCAGAGCCTAGAGCCTATTTCAGATTCTGTGTCTCCCTCTCTCTCTGCTCCTCCCCTGCTCATGCTGTTTCTCTCTGTCTCAAAAATAAATAAAAACTATTAAAAAAATTTAAAAAATTAAAAACAAATAAATTTTATTTTAGAGACAGCATGAGCTAGGGAGAGAACAAGAGGGAGGGAATCCTAAGCAGGCTCCATGCTCACGCTGAGCATGACACAGGGTTCAATCCCACAGCCCTGGGATCATAACCTGAGCCAAAAACCAAGTCAGA
This sequence comes from Crocuta crocuta, assembly GCF_008692635.1. Classification (NCBI taxonomy): domain Eukaryota; kingdom Metazoa; phylum Chordata; class Mammalia; order Carnivora; family Hyaenidae; genus Crocuta; species Crocuta crocuta. The sequence continues at coordinate 7,720,190 of NW_027529174.1, read as the reverse complement.
CATTCAACCGACTGAGCCACCCAGGCATCCCAATGAGTTTTCATTTAAAAAATAATAACACCTTTGGAAAGCAGAGAAAACAAGTGTGAGACATTAATGGAATTTTTATTTGAATGAGCAATTGTAAACAACAACAAAAACATGGTTGTAATAAGCTCATTAAGCCAAAATGTTCCAGAAGTTTCAACTCAAAGTGGTTCAAGATTAGGACAAATCATTCTGCTAGTTTCTTACGAACTGCTAAAGAATTAAAAGTATTAAGTCATTGCATGTCAGAGCACAGGAGATAAGTTACTCAGAACAATTAAGGTTGCATATGTCCCGACAACTAGAATGTTTGTTTGACAAGACTCTTGACCAATTAGGAGTTACTTCAAAGATCAATTTAGGGCAGTGTTTTTTCAAATTTGAATTGGATCAGAATCACCTGGAAGGTTGGTTAGAGCACAGAATACTCGGCCCCACCCTAGACTTGCTGATTGACCTAAAGTGGAGCCTGGTAATTTGTATTTCTAACAAGTTCCTAGGTGATGCTGTTCACTTTATTCTAGTTTACAGACAATGCTCATCTCATTTCTCGAATGGTATTTAGCAAACTATGTCCTGTAAAATATTAAGACAGTAAGTGTTCTATGGAAGTGAAGGAAGCGTAGGAGAGGAATTAGGCCAATGATATTTTTACTTACAAATCTATTTTAAAGTATATGGGATTATACTAATTCTTGTAGTTATAAAGATTCCATGATAATAATGAGTATTTTATTTTTTAAATTTTTTTTTCAATTTTTAATGTTTTATTTATTTCTAGGAGAGAGAGAGAGAGAGAGAGACAGTGTGAGCAGGGGAGGGTCAGAGAGAGAGGGAGTCACAGACTGAAAGAGGCTCCAGGCTCTGAGCTGGCAGTCAGCACAGAGCCTGACGCCGGGCTCGAACCCACGAACCGCGAGATCATGACCTAAAGGAAAGTCGGACGCTTAACCGACTAAGCCACCCAGGCGCCCCTATTTTTTAAATATTTTTAATGCTTATTTTGTTTTTGAGAGAGAGAGAGAAAGAGTGTGTGAATGGGGGAGGGGCAGAGAGAGAGGGAGACACAGAATCGGAAGCAGGATCCAGGCTCTGAGCTGTCAGCACAGAACCCTACGTGGGGCTTGAACTCATGAACCACAAGATCATGACTAGAGCTGAAGTTGGACACTTAACCAATTCTTACATAATTCTTTCTTAATGATTCTTCAAAAAAATGTTTGCCTTCAGAATTACAATCCTAATATTGTTGAGTTAGTTTGTGGCATTATTCAGTGTTTGCTTTATATGATCATATAGGCTTTTGAGACAAAGCAAGATTCTAAAAATATATGATTGGTAAAGAGATGTCATTTGGACACTCATTCAATAAACATCTACAGAGTGAGCACCTGGTGTGTTCCAGGTTCCATACTAGGCCCTGGTGCTTCAGTGGGAAACAAGACTCAAGAGCTTCCTGCCTCAGGGAGTTAACATGCTATTAGAGGAGCCTGAGTATAAGTAATAAGGAAATAAATTAAATGGGAGAATCTTGTCATTTGTAAGAGATACAAAGCAGGCTGGTAATTGAGTAAGAGACTGGGAAAGCCTAGATTCTGTAGCCCTTCTTTGAAGCAGTAACTTTTCTGAGACCTGGAGGGTAATCATGAGGCAGGCATTGGAGAAACTGAGAGAATTGCATCCCAAGCATAAAGAACTTCAGGGAAGAAAGCCCAGAGGCAGGAGAGACCTTAGTGTGTTCAGGGACTAGAAAAAAGGCCAGTGAGACTGGGGCCAAGCAGATAAGGAAGAAAATGATAAGAAATGAAAGCCATGTAAACAGAATGAAAACCAGTCAGTGGACAGAGACCTCCTCCTGAGCTCATATGTTAAGGTGGCATCTTTTAAGCAACATATTTATACTACACATTATGGCGGCAGTTGTTAAAGCTACGTGGAACAGAACTATTAGAGATCCCAGTGACAGATAGGCAACACATAAAGAGGTTGTAATGGGCTGAATTATGCCCTTTTCAAATTCATATGTTAAAGCCCTAACCTAACCCCCAGTACCTTAGAATGTGACGGGATTTGGAGTTAGGGTCTTTAAAAAAAGGAATTAGGTTAAAACAAGGTCACTAAAATAGGCTTTAATCCAATGTGACTGGTGCCCTTATAAGAAGAGATTAGGACACAGAAACAAACAGAAGAAAGGCCATTTGAATGAAGACAGAAAAGATAGCCATCCACAAGCAAAGGGGAGGAGACTTAGAAGAAACCAATCCTCTGCTGACATCTTGAACTTGCTGCTGTTTAAGCCACCCCGTCTGTGATATTTTGTTATGGCAGCCCAAACAAAAGAATACAGAAATACAAAAGAAACAATTTTACCCTGTTCTTTCCCAAAGTTTTCTCCCTCTGATATTCAATACAGCTATGCCTTAGGCTGTGAGGAAGTTTGATTTTTATCCCTTAATCATTGGAAGGCCATCAAGAGTTTGAAGTTAGGAAATTATGTGATCTGAATTATATTTTTTATAAAATCACTCTGGCAGTTTTATGGACAATAAATTATAGGGAGGCAAGGGTAGAAGAAGGGTTCTTATAAGAGGCTACTGTATTAGCCTAGCTTAGAAATGATGGTGGTCTACACTATGTACTTAGTTTCTGAACTGTGTTTTTGCAGCTTTTTCTATGCCTTTGCTCTTATTAGAGCTTGTTTGAGTCTGTCTTTCTCCCCTTAACAGCAAAGATGAAATCTTAATGCTCTTTGAAGTTCCCAACTAGCATAGTGCGTTGCACATACTAGGTGGTCAATAACTATTGTTTATGTTCTTAATATCACCCCACTGGTGATTCAATAACTTCCCGAAAAGAAAAATTCCTTGGATTCATGTGTTACACAAGTTAAGCTAAAAATATTTCCTGATTAAAGCCGAAACTGTGTCTTATTTATATTTGTACCCTTTCCCCGAACTAATCTCCGGCCTTAAATGTAATAGGTTTCCAATAAATCAGTTTTCTGTGAATAACGGTCGCTATGTAATTAAGAGCAATTCTAAGAGACGCTTCCTCTAACACTACTGTTTAGGATGTTCAAATCAACTTTACTAAGAGCATAATTACATAGATACCAGATAATTTTGAGCTTGGAAGGCCTTCTTATAATGTTACATGCATTTGTGTAACGTCAAAGACATATTTTATTTTAAAAATCCGACTTCTCTGATAATAGGGAAGTGATTTTTAATTCCCAAAGTGTAGTTGGCATTTTGTAAGGCAAACAAAGTGATCTTCAATTGTCTCTGAAAGAAAGAACCAAGACTACTAAGACCAAATCCAAAGGAATATTCCCATCGTATTAATGAATCTTACTTGGGTGCAAAGTAGGAAGACAATTAATAATATATCAGATAATTTTCCACTATTAACTTTACTTCAGCTATATAGACGTGGTCAAAGGATATAACGATTTAATTTCTTCTCCAATAACAGTGTCCAATTTGCTGTCACACCAGGAAAATGACCTAACGTACTTTGCTAATTATGGAAATAGTTAATCCTTGTTCACATTTTGTTCCCAGCTATGCATTTGAGGACATATTTCTGGTTTTTCAGCCACTTAAATTCATGCATCCAGCTACATCTTACAAAACACTGCTGATGTATTTCCAAAAATCAAGAGATTTAACGTACTCAAGGGGTACAATAACAACAAGGAATCTTGAGTGATATATTTAAAGAAATCTGTAATTTAGTTTGTCATCAAAAAATACAGAAATGCTAACCTTCCTGCCTCATAAACAGAGAAAAGATATCTATTGATATTACAGAGAAAACAGAAAGCTATAGAGTTTTACTTAGATGACATTAAAGATTAGTGCTTCCTATGTCCTATGACCCTTCTATCAATCCAGGTCACCATTTTAAATAATTAAAGTAAATACACAAATAAGAGGAGCTTTAAAAAAAAAAAAAATGAAATCAGGTCCAAAGAAGAAAATGCAATTCACAGAAGGAAAATCCTTGTAGGCAATAAAGGTTTGAAAAGATGTTCAACCATATTAGAAATCAGAAAATTCTAATTATTTCACAATCAAAGACCATCTCAAGTATGGTTGAAGGGTTTGTGGATCCTGAATCTCATATTCATTGTAAATGAGATTTTGAATTTGTAAAACTGCCACAGAAAACAGTTTGGCATTATCTCATCAAGCTGAACTCCCACTTACACTAAGATCCAGAAAAATTCATTCCTGGATGTATATGCAAAAGAAACTTTTGCACATTTACAGCAGGAAATTTGGGCCAGAATATTCACAGCAACACAATCTTGGAAACAAGCAAAATGCCTACTGCCAACAGAGAAGATGAATAAACTAGTTCCTTTGAAGTGGGAATATCACACAGCAGTCAAGTGAATGATCTATAGCAATATCCAACAGTAAGAATGAACCTTAGCATACACAATAAGTGAGAAAAAAACCAACCAAACACTAATATATAGCATGTTCAAAGCCAATACATTTTTTTAATTTAAAATTTAAAAAACTGAGCTAAAATGATATTCAAAGAAAACCTAGGAAATAATTTAAAAAGGACTTTGAATGGTGGTTACTTCAGGTAGGGCAGACAGGGAGAAAAGATAAAGGAGACCACATAGCAGAATGAAAGTTGTCAAGGTTGTACAGTTTAATGATTGAACTGGCATGTTGACTATATTACAGTGAATGAATGAATAGATGGCTGGGTAGTTAAAAAGAAGGCTATGTGTGGACCAATAATGGGTGTACTTGGTGAACCAAGTATTTTTAATCCAGAATCCAATTCCGTGCCCAAGAGGCTTTTAAGAACAAATACAATAAAAAGGCCTAGCCACTAATATAATGCAAGTTGATGAATTTTTCACCTGAAAGAAAACTAACAACCCAGTGAAATATTATCTAAATATCCATAAAGTTACTAATAGCCTATATCTATACAGCGCCTATTTTGGGAAACACCAAAGGCATGTTGCATAGCCTTGCCCGAAAGTAAATGCACATATATGATAGATATCAGCAGTATATCTCTTTTGCTAAACTGAGAGAAGAAAAAAGTACATTTGTGTTCTGGGTTCTATGGTCTCTTGTCTTTCAGTTATTCCTTCCCTCCACTGTAATAATTTAGAGTATCTCCTACTAGAAGATTCCAGTAGTACACAAATGTATTTTGATATTTCTCTTCTTAAAAGAAGGCAACCTTCCCTCTTTCTCTTGCTTTTCACATTATGAACTTCGGGGAAGAAATCCATACACACTGCCTCTCATTCTCCCTTTTCTATTCACTCTTTCATCTGTTGTAAACTGGCTTTCATGCCCAGGTACACTAAAATCCCTCTTGTCAATATCATTCATATCTATGACACAGTTCCCAGAGATTTTACAAAATACTTTAATTTTTCCCATTCTTAAAGAGGCTCTCTTAAGGCATTTGGGTGGCTCAGTTGGTTAAACATCCGACTTAGGCTCAGGTCACGATCTCACAGCTTGAGATGGAGCCCTGCGTTGGGCTCTGTGTTGAGAGCTCAGAGCCTGGAGCCTGCTTCGAATTCTGTGTCTCCCTCTCTACCCTCCTCCGCTTGAGCTCTGTCTCTCTCTTTCTCAAAAATGAATAAACATTAAAAACTTAAAAAGAAATAAGGAAATAGGCTCTCTTGATCCTACTTCTCCTTCCATTTACCACCCCATTTCTCCACTCGCCCGTACAATAATTTAATACAAATGTCGAGAGACTCCTCCCATTCTCTCAATGACTCCCCACCAGACCTTCACACCCATCACACCACCCAAGCTTCTCCTGTCAAAATCACTGAAGATGTAGATACTGCTAAATGTAGTGATCAATTTTTTGTTCTTGTCTTTCTTAATCTATCAGGAACATTAGGAAGTAAATGATCAACCCCACCTCTTCTTTTTGTTTTATTATTTTAAAAACTTTTTTATTGTTTATTTATTTTGGGAGAGAGAGAGTGTGAGTGGAGGAGTGTCAGAGAGAGAGGGAGACACAGAATCCGAAGCAGGCTCCAGGCTCTGAGTTGTCAGTGTGGAGCATGACATGGGGCTCAAACCCACGAACTGCGAGATCATGACCTGAGTTGAAGTCAGTCATATAACTGACTGAGCCACCGAGGCGGCCTTCTTTCTTTAAAAAATTTTTTAATGTTTATTCATTTTTGAGAAAAAGAGAGACACAGAGAGAGAGTGCTCTTTTTTTTTTAAAGTGTATTTATTTATTTTGAGAGAAGAGAGAGAGAGAGGGATAGGCAGAGAAAGGGGGAGATACAGAATCTCAAGCAGACTCATCACCATCAGCAAAGACAGCTGGACCTCATGAACTGTGAGATCGTGACCTGAGCGGAAACCAAGAGTCTGAGGCTTAACCGACTGAGCCACCCAGGCGCCTCCTACCTCCTATTCTAAACAAGTATCTATATCTATATCCATCTATATAGTTATAGTTACAGTTATATTTTTTTAATTTAACATCCAGTATGCATACTCTGAGATTTTCCTCCTACCTCAAAGGCCACTAAGTCTTCCCAAGACAAAGATTCCTCTTCTCTCCCACCTCCTAACACTGGAGCCTTCACAGTTCTATAATTGTACCTCTTTTCTAATATCCTTAATCTCTTGATGATCCCTTTAGTCTTACAGAGTTAAATACCATATATAAAGATCATCCCTGCTTTTCAGACTTACCTCCACTTAATGTCCAATAGGCATCTCAAATTTAATGTATCCACAGACAAATCATTCACCCAGACCACTAATCAGCTTCTGCCACAGTGCTGGCAACTCTATTTCTCCAGGTGTTTAAGTCAGAAACTTTGGAGTCAGACTTGACCCCTTCCTTTTCCTCACACCCCACATTCTAGCTGTCATTAGTGGACTAGAGCTTTGAAATATAGTCAGAAACCCATCATTTCTTCCAACTTTACAAGCTTCACTGGCCACCAACTTGGTCAAAATGTCCACGATCTATCGCCTAGTTAACTGCAAAAACCTCTCTGCCTTTGCTCTTGACCCTGAGTGCCTGCTGTCAATACAAAAACCAAGGTGGGCTTTTGAAAATTAGGCAGTTCAGGTTTTGCCCCTGTTGGAACCTCTCTAATCACTTTTGATACAACTCACAGTAAAAGCCAAGTCCTTACCAGCTTGCAAAGCTTTACACAACCTTATCTTTGTATCATACCAACCCCTTCTTACTCATTAGTGCTGTTAAACTTTACTGCAGTGACACTGATTTCCATGCTTAGCATTTTGGCACACAGAGTTCCTTCTAATCCAAATGTGGCTTATGTTTTTACCTATACTTAGGATCATTGTTCAAATATCACCTTCTCAGGCGCCGAGGTGGCTCAGTCAGTTAAGTGGTTGACTCTCGGTTTCAGCTCAGGTCATTATCTCATGGCTCTACTCTCCAAAGTAGAGTCCCACATTGGACTCTACACTGACAGCATGGAGCCTGCTTGGGATTCTTCCCCCCTACCCCCTTCTCTTGCTCTCTCTCTCACTCTCTTTCAATCTCTCTCTCAAAATACATAAATAAACTTAAAAAAAATATCACCATCTCAATGAAGTCTTCCCTACTAATTTAGTTAAAACTGCAACTGCTCCCTGCCTTTATTACTCCATAGCAGTTACCGACTTCTGACACTTTATATTTTATTTATTTCTGTTGCTCATTTTCTGTCTCTTTCACTAAAGCGTCAGCTCATGAAGGTAGGGAACTGCCTGTCTTTTGTTCACTAATGCATTCCCAGTGCCATCCTAGAATGGTGTCTGGCATATATTATATGATTAGTAAGTAGTTGGTGAAAAGTGAATGAAAGACTATCTCAGGACGATGCCTAGGTGGCTCAGTTGGTTAAGTGTCTGACTTCAGCTCAGGTCATGATCTTGCGGTTTGTGGGTTCGAGCCCTGCATCGGGTTCTGTGCTAGCAGCTCAGAGTCTGGAGCCCACTTCTGATTCTGTGTCTCCCTCTCTCTCTGCCCCACCCCGTTCATGCTGTGTCTCTCTCTGTCTCAAAAATAAATAAAAACTATAAAAACTTTTTTTAAAAAAAGAAAGAAATATCTCCACATGGCCAGCCTTATCTTACTTATCTTACTTATATCTTTTCAGAAAGGCTTCTCATCCCTCCTTCCTAAGACATTCCACTCTCTTGACTTCTAGAAATTCATACTCTCCTAGTGCTCACCTACATATCAGCCTGCTCTTTTACATCCTTCCCTGGCAGTTCGATGTTTTCTGCCCTTCCTCAATTGTTAATGTTCCTTGGGGTCTGGTTCTGGGCTCTTTGTACCTTCATACTCTGCCCTAGACATCTATTTCACAGTGTTCTATGCTGGTGACTTTCTTGTATATCTCCAAACAAAACTCTTGTCTGATATCAAAGAAGTACAACCACTGGGATTCCATTTATGTATCCTAAACTTAACATATTCACACATGATTTCTTGATTCCACCCCCATCTCTCTTCTTCCTCCCGACCTCCCTAATTTATTTTTTTTTATATTTTTATTTATTTCTAGGGGAGAGAGACAGAGACAGCATGAGCAGGGGAGGGTCAGAGAGAGAGGGAGTCACAGACTGAAACAGGCTCCAGGCTCTGAGCTGGCAGTCAGCACAGAGCCCGACATGGGGCTCGAACCCACGAACCACTCACTCGATCATGACCTGAGCCAAGTCGGACGCTTAACCGACTAAGCCACCCAGGCACCCCGTGACATCCCTAATTTAAATAACACCATCTTTTGCCCATTTTCTCAAAATAAAAATCCAGGGATCATTTTTTTACTTCCCCCTTTCCTTTACCACCCCTATGAAATCTAGCACAGTTATTAGTTAAATCATACCTCCAAAATATATCTTAATAGTTTCCACCTAAATCCATTTTACGACATCTACTGCCTCATTCCATGCCACCACTAATTTAAGAGAAACTCCCACACACATACACCCCCGCCACAGAAAACAAAAACAAAACCAACAAATAGGGGCGCCTGGGTGGCTCACTCTGTTGGGTGGCTGACTTCAGCTCAGGTCATGATCTCAAGGTTCACAGGTTCGAGCCCCGTGTCGGGCTCTGAGCTGTCAGCACAGAGCCTGGAGACTGTTTTGGATTCTGTGTCTCCCTCTCTCTCTGACCCTCCCTTCTCACGCTGTCTCTCTCTCTCAGAAACAAATAAAACGTTAAAAAATTAAAAAACAAACAAACAAACAAAAACCTTCTTCATTGGTCTCTTTGCTTCCAATATTGCCCAACCTCTGTATCTTTCTTTTTATTACACAACAGCCAGAGGGATCACGCTGCAAAGTCACACCAAGTCATTCTCTCCACCTAAAAACCTCCAGTGGCCTCCAAGTTCACTGAAGAAGGATCTAAACTCTTTTACAAAAGGCCTTGCGTGATCTGACCTATGCTTACCATCACAAGCCAGAACTGTGAGAATCTTCCTCTTGCTTTCTTCCTACCTTCACAGAACTCCCTTTATTGGACTCCCTTCGTGGCAGGAATCAAACTAAATTATTATCTACCTTTGGATCCTTACACATGCCTTTTTTCTTCTATCTTAGAACAACTTTTGCATACCTTTTCCGTATCTGTCACCTTGAGGTCTCAGCTTAAGAGACTTTCTTGACCACTGTATCTGAAATATCCAATTATCCTTTATCCAATTTAGTCTCTATCTTTGCATACTATTGGATTGCCCCATAGCAAGATATTTAATTACTTTGTTGTTTGTTTGTTATTTTTGTCTCTCTACACTGCTTAGCTATATAGTTCACAAGGGCCTGTGTCTCTTTCAGAATTATATCTTTATAAGCTCACATTGTTGTTGATACATAGTGGTCTCAATATGTATTGGTCCAACAAATGAATGCATAAATGGGTGTGACAAATCAAAAGAGAATGAAGCTTTATTTTTCTGTCATCCTGTGAATTTTATGTGTTCTTTTTGTCTATATACTTTTAAAAATATATTCTCTGTTAATTCAATTAGTGAAGCTAGCACAAGGTTAGTGTACTAATTAAATTTTTAGGTAAGGATATAGATCATTTGAAAACATTGCAAGAATATTTTTATTTCTGTGGTAAGGATGTTCCAAATATACCAAAGTGTATATACTTCTCCATATTTGCTTTTCCATTTTAAAATGTTATTAAAGCTTTAGAATAAAAGTTCTCATTTCACTCCTTTGGGGGAATGTAGTTTTGTTTACTTTAATGCCCTAATTAGAAACCAGATGATATGTTAATGAAAATTCCACTCTTGGTAAACGGAGGATGTTTTTAAAAAGCCTTAGAAGGGGTGCCTGGGTGGCTCAGTCAGTTAAGCATCCGACTTCGGCTCAGGTCATGATCTCACGGTTCGTGGGTTCGAGCCCCGCATCGGGCTCTGTGCTAACTGCCAGCTCAGAGCCTGGAGACTGTTTAGGATTCTGTATCTCCCTCTCTCTCTGCCCCTCCCCTACTCACGCTGTCTCTCTCTTTCTCTCTCTCAGAAATAAATAAAAACATTTTTTAAAAAATAAAAATCCTTAGAAGCGGATGTTGCAACAGACCANCTGGTATATTAGTGGCCTTGTCTGTGAGTAGTTTCAGGATTCTTGAGCAATTCATTGGAGCTATTCTCAGACACCCCTCTAACATAGGGATGATGCCCACCAAGCTTATCTCTGCTAATCGTATTAAGCTTTATATGCAAGACGGTTTGGGGGCACCCAGGAGGCTCAGTACGTTAAGTGTCGGACCCTTGATTTCCACTGGGGTCATGATCTCACATGAGTTTGATCCCCGTGTCTGGCTCTACAGTGACAGTGAGGAGCCTGTTCGGGATTCTTTATCTCCCTTTCTCTCAGCCTCTCCCTGACTCATGCTCTCTCTCTTTCTCTCTCAAAATAAATAAATAATTTAAAAAAAAAAAAGGATTCTGAACTGTAGAGGACTCCAGTAATGTGGAGTTCTACTATGTTGGTGAGCAACCTTGCAAAACTGACCTAATGGTCTCTTCCCACTTGAGAGAGGTTGTGGAAGATGACCAAAGGCAATAGTCTTTAGCTGAAGTATTTATTATTCCAGACCATGTGCCTCAAAAGACTGAAATGCACAAAGATGTAAGTAATCCTTCAGTAAAACGGAAGTGGGTAAGGGCTGATTTCCTAAACTATCTGCTGGTGGTTAGTGCCTTAGCCATGCGTTTTTAAGACCCCGGATAACAGTGTGGCAAGTGGCTAAGAGCACGGGGAACTGATTTCCTAGTTCCTTTGTGGAGAGATTCACTTGTGCGCCGCTTCTGAGCAGGTGCAAGCTACTTCAGGATGACAGCAGACTGATTTGTCAGAGGCCAAAAGAACTATACCCCTTCAGAAGTCCCAGCCTGGCTTCTCTCACCATGCCTCCTTCCTTCTCTTCTCACCTTTGCCCCTTTTCTTCTCCAATGGGAGAACGTGGGAGACAAGGGAGAAGAGACCCTGGAGGGATGAAAAGAAGAGAACCATTTCAGTTCCTTTTACTTCCCTGTTGCAAGCTGTGCTGCTGAGTTAAAAATATGTAATTTAGTTTCCAAATCTATTCCAACCCCTGCCGGCCTACTGAGCAATCACAAACCATCCAATTTCAATTCAAATCTTTGCTTTTAGCTTTATTTTAAATGGAACACAGCTAAGTTGTATAAACAGATAGAAAGTAAATGCTCTACAAAGAGCAGAAGTAGGATTAAAGGAACCAGGAAGTAAATCTGTATTTAGAGCACACTGGTCAAAATCTGAATTGTTTTCATTTTATTTTTAAAATACCAAACTTGCCACAAAGTACTGAAATGTCAGAGAAGGGACCAAACTTGCAGCACATCCAAGAGTCTGTGCTAAGTATGAGTTTTCTTATTATTTTCAGCGATGCTCGTTTATAACATCCTATGAACAGAGTACACAGCTCCTGCAGGTAAGAATTACTAGCCCTCTGGCATATTTGGAATGCTGTGTATATACTGAGAGTGACCCATTTCTAAAAAGATGAATCATATTTACCACAAATATTTATGAGCATAGCCCAAAAATTGTGTAATATAGTAAATTTTTAATGATTAATCAACTGCTAACCCTTGAAGCAACGTGGGTTCCACCTCTTCCCATAAAGCTATAAAAGTATCTCCAGGTGGGTAATGCAGATCACCTGGAAGTGGCAAGGAAGCTGACTAATAATGCCCTTGAGACATTTCAGCAGTACCGCAGCTGGCCAAAATCCAGTATAGCTCACACACTGATTTCATTCATTTTATTATCTATATAATATTAGGGGAGAGGGTTGCTGGTTTTAAAAGGATGCATCCACAATGGTCACCTTCTTCTTTTTGAGTTATACTTGCATTACAACCCACTGGGGAGATACTATTTTAACTTTTGCCATTTAATAGTAAAACCGTATCATTTCAGTTATACCTTTTCACTTTAATTTATGTGCAGGTATGTCATTTCTCCAATAAATATTTAAACTCATGCGATGTGGTATTTCTGTTATTTTTTCCCCTTAAAGTGTCATGTTTAAAACCTTTATGGGCAATTAAATCCTCTTTTATTGATATACTGTAGTCTTCCATGGTATCACATCATCTGAAATATTCTCTACAAGTTGGGGGGGTATAAAGTGATCATTTCCCCGTCACTTGTGAAAGATCATGCACTGACAAGTGCAGATTCACTTCTGTAAGGAAGCTTCTTTTTGGATGTACATGAAGGCAAACGCAGTGCCTAGCATCCTACTGCTGAGGCGATGTGAGAATGAGGAGAAGCTTTCATCCTTCTCACCCAAATTTGTCACTGTGAACACGCCAAAAACTCCGTTAATACCCTCCATGGTCCCCTATCACCTTCTCCATAAAATCCAGAGAAAAAGTTTGGGATCAGAAAGCCTGATCCCAGCCAACCATTAATATGCTATGTGTCTCTGTATAAATCACTTTCCATTTCTAATCTTCAGTGTCCTCATTTGTTAAATGAGGAGAACCAGACTAGTCAGACTCCAAAGAATTATCCAGCTCCGTCTATCCAATTCTGTTTTGCTTCTGATAATTCTGTCAAACCTGAGGCAGTGTCTAATTCTGTCTTCCGCCCCAGGAACGTCCTGCTCCCGTTCACTGTGTCCATTCTCTTACCATCCCATCTCCGATACATTCTAGGGGGAAGCCTGAAGTCCCCTGTGCTGCTAATACCGCGTGATGCTCACCACACAGCATCTGGTATCATCTCGGTCTTCATGGGTTTGTCTCGTAAATATACAGCCTGACCTGGGTTCACCTCCTGCCCGTGCCACTTACCAACTGAGAACTTGAACTGGTTACTTAACTTCCCAAGCCTAAATGTCTTCGTCTATAAAATGGGGAAAGTAACAGCTTACTCCTGGTAATGCCTATAAAATGCCTGGTGTATATGCCACTTCAGATAAATAAATACAGTATTAGTGGTCATTATTGTTACTCCTCCTCGTCTGTGAAGATAGAGCCTATGTCTTGATCAACTCATTTCCCCGTAGATAACTAACTCAGGGTAGTTGGAAAGAAGAGGGACTTGGTGGTCAGGGCCGGAGCTTCACTTGGGGTGAAGTCACGGGTTCTCCCTGAACTGGACCCAGTGGATGTTTGAGGTGAAGAATTATATCTTCAGATTCTGTGAACACAGTGCCTCGCACAATGCTTGCCACATAAATTCTCATTATATAAGCAAATGGAATATGAATATGGAAAAAAGCAACAGTAGGGCTAATGGATGTGCCCTGATTAAAGCTATTATAAATACTTAAGGAAGAAATAGAGCTGAAACGCCTCTGACTCCAAAGCCTTGGGAGGGAAGTAAATGACACACACACACACACCCCCCACGAGTACAGCACAAATCCATCCCACTGTGGAAGAGAACAGGAGAGGACTGGGTTCTCTAGCAGAGCAGGCAGCTTCGTGCCCCAGATTCATGTCCTAGGTAGAACACGGTGGTGAGGCTTTGGCCAAGGGACAGATACCACGTAGGAGGACAGGGGACTTGGGATCAGTCGCCTCAAGTGCAACCCGCTCTGGGCAAAGTGGCCAGGTGCAGAGGAAGGCCATTCTCAGGGCTCAGCGCAGCTGGGCAGCCGAGCCCCAAGTTCCCATTTTTGCCTCTTTCTCTCCAACCTCCCCCACCCAGCAGTCAGGTCCCGGAAGGTAATTAGTGTGGGGGAGAGGCAGAGCCTCTGAGTCGGCAGGGAGATGGGAAAGTAAGGGTGGAGGCGGTCTTCTTGTCACAGGTCTCATCAAGGTGGGGGGCGGGGAGAGGGAGATTTTCCATTTTTGCACTCGAGGCATACCTAACGATATTCCCATAGACAGACAGATAGGCAGACCGAGAGAGGGACAGACAGGACACAGCTGAGCGTTTGAAATCGTTCATACCCCCAAATCCAGGACGCAGCCTGTTGTCATAACCATCGAGTAAGCTGTCCAGGATGCGGGTAAAATTTTCTGGGCATAATTTCTCCTCCTTTTGGTTTTGTCCTGGGGATTCGTTTAAACTGCAAAATNCAGGTTTATCTTCTAGGGAAAGAGACTCTTGCCCCAAGCTGTAAGAGGCAGGTCTGAAGGGTGGGGGACAGAGAGATGGTCAGGAAAGGCGCATCCTGCGCACACGCACCCCCAAACCCACACTCTTCTCGCACCCGGTGCCCCCTCTGTTCTCCGCGTCTACGCGGTCACAGAAAAGCCCAGCTTCGGTCNGGGGGCGGGGGGGCCTGGGGCTCCCCACTTCTCCACCCTTGCCCCTCAGGACCCCAGAGAACTCACCAAGCCGCCAGGCACAGGAAGTGCAGGAGGGCGAAACTGACCCGGGAGGACGTGGCGATCGCGGGCACCTTCTTGGCAGAAACCATCTTTGCAACATGCCATACTTTAAGCCTGTTCACGTTTCCAGGCTCTCAAGATGCCCTGAGCAGGGTGCGAGGCGAGGGCAGAGGCTCTCGGCGGCGTGCGCACACTCGCGCTCACACTCGCCCGCGCTCACACTCGCCCGCGCTCAGCCAGCCCGAGCCGCGGTGGGCGCGTGTGTGCACGCGGGCCAGGGGGAGGCGGAACCTGCCTTTGCTCGCCCCCTCCTTTTCTCGCTGAGCTCTCAGTGTGTATGGAGAGCTATGTATACCGCTCAACACCCTTTCGTGCCCGCGCCGTGGAGCCGCCGAGGTTGACATGAGCGCGCTTGCACGGGGAGGCAGAGCAAGTTCTTTCCAACCTTTCACTCTGGATTTCCGCCCCCCTCGCGTCCGCCACCCCCAGCCCTAAGTGGGTCCCCGCCCACAGCAGTGCTTAGCCTCCACTTTTCCCTCCTGCACCCCCCTTCCTTCCTGCTGGGATCTGAATTTCACCAATGAAGCTCTTCTCTCAGGTTGTTTGAGGACCTGTTTTGTACACATTTTCAAGGCGGGGGGCGGGGGGGAGGAAGAGCAGGGTGAGTGAGATGGCTGGGCATGGAGGTGGGAGACTGCTGAGGACAGGGGATCAAGTACCNGTGGGCGGGGAGGGGGCGGGGAGGAAGGCAAAAGAAAGGAGAATCTTCCTGGTAAGAGGGGTTGCCATTCACTGGGCAGACTCTCCCAAACTTAGAAAGTGGACTTGAGCCTTATTCTGGACTCAACGCGTTTGCCAAGCTGCTGCTGTCAAGATAACAAATTCCTTTGCTATACTCGCTCCCACCTGGCGCACACGTACTCTCAACTTTTTTACTCCATCCTTTGCTGGAGCGGAGAGGAGAGGTGAAGGCAGAGGACATCCGCTCAAAATCACTTTCACTTTTTGTGACACTTGATGCTCTTTTCTTTCATAATAGAGCTCCCTGCCTTCCAGGGGTTGACCGCTTTAGGGAGCACGAAAGGATGGCTGTGGAGGAGAGGAGAGAGACAGAAGAAAGACAAAATGTGGTGGTGGTGGTGGTGGTGTGTGTGTGTGTGTGAGAGAGAGAGAGAGAGAGACGGTGGGGGATGGGAAGACAAATTAAAATGGTGGGGATCATCTCTTAGTCCACTATTGACTTGAAAGGGAACACAAAGCACTTTATCATTAGTGTTTGGTTGAACAGAGATAAACAATTTCAAGAGACCTTTTTTAAACGTTATTTATTGGTTCCAAGGGTGAAAGGTACCTTTCACATTAATAGTGATGCAAGTGGAAATTTGCATCTGATGGACCAATGACCTAAGTAATTTCCAAAAAGTTATTTCCCTGGAAACTGTCACCATATTCTGTTCAGAACTTTGATAGTTTGTTCAAATTTTGATGACTAGTGGGCTGATTTGATGTGAAAACAAGCCAAGGGAATTTTAAGGTTTTGTTTCTTTATTTTTGTTTGTTTCAATATCCTCATTAAAATTTTCTTTGCAAAGGGGAAGCCTTTCTGATGGGCAGAAGTGCGTAACCGCAGAGGTATGTACTCCCATGATATTCTATATTGTTTTCTTCATGGAATTTATTATACTTCATTCTAATTCTGTCTGTATCATTCTTCTCTAAAAGACCCCTTGAGAGTCTGGGATGGTACTTATAATTTATCTGTTTATTTTTTCTCTTATTACAGTGCGTACCACATAGTACAAGGACAATAAATATTTATGAAATGAACAATTAAACAAATTAATCACTTACTTACTCTCAGATCTATCCTAATTAATTTGGATGAAATTCAAGCTTACTCTCTTGGAAAAAAGAAAAATATTAGTGTACTCTTCATATATGCCATGAAAGCATTTGTTTCCACAGACTCTACACATAAAAACTTATAACACAGCATATTATTATATCACATTATATTATTTTTTCAATCTTAATGCTTTCTTATACTTTCAGAACAGAATTTTCAGTTTCTTCTTATAATATCCATTTGAAATATAATAGAAAAATAGATAGATACCGATATATACATATATATCAAAAAACAAAAGTAATGACCTAAGGGAAAAGAGGTTTCATATTGTTAAAGAGTAAATTATCTTTGGGGCACCTGGGTGGCTCAGTCAGTTAAGCATCCGACTTCGGCTCAGGTCATGATCTCATGGTTCATGGGTTCAAGCCCCACGTCAGGCTCTGTGCTGACAGCTAGCTCAGAGCCTGGAGGCTGCTTCAGATTCTGTATCTCCCTCTCTCACTGACCCTCCCCTGCTCATGCTGTCTCTCTCTCTCTCAGAAATAAATAAAACATTAAAAAAATCTTAAGCTAAATTGTCTTTAAAATTCCAATTTAAAATATGTGAAACTAATACCTTCAAAGATATAAAAAGATTTCTCCCTTCAGTGTGGCTACTTCCAATTATATTTTTGTTAACTGATGTATAGTATTTAAGATCAACTAAAGATAACAGTATAGATATATCATTTTATTTTATTTCATAGCCTTTCATTTATGCTGTCCTTTACATTACTTGAAGAAGCTATATGTTGGGTGTTGCTGTCTGAAATCTTTTAAAAATATATTTGTGTCACTAGGAATTTTAAATTACCTCTAACATTAAAAAATGGCAACTTACCAGAAGTTACAAATATCATTAAATATGCTATTGTTTTTATATAAACTTCTATCCATTATGACTCAGATTATGAGTGAATTCTTCTGATATCCTGTTAATAACTGTGCAGAAGTATAAGTTTGTCAAAGTTATACCTATTACTTCCTTATTTAAAGATAATTAAAGTCTTTCGTTGCTATGCTTGGTAGAATTTGAGCTAGGTTCAATTGCACAACGTTCAAACATGGTTATGTTAACATTATAAATTTGTCGTAAAGCCTTATCTCTGATATGGTAGAATACAAATGAAATAGATTGCCCTAAGCCTGAAGTCCTACTTCAGAGTTCACAGACCTATGAAATGCCCTAAATATTGATACAAAATTTTGTATTCACATAAGTATGTGCATTTTTCTTTGAAGCTCTTCAATACTTTCATCAGATTTTCAAAGGCTATGACAACTAAAATAAAAGTTTAAATTATAACAGAATAATCAACCAAATAGGTGGAAAATATTTGTAACTAATGTGCAGCAAACATCTCTATCCCACTTGATACCCTTACTCATTGCCAGTTTCCATGGACTATTTTGTAGGTCTTGGGTCTCCATTGAAGGCACTCAGAGCCATTAATTGTTAATTTATCAAACGTCTGACTAGCTTGGTACATGAAACTTTGGAATGGTAATAAAACGAATTTGAAAGAATTCAACCTGTTTCTGTTTGTTTCTATTAATTACTTCCCTTAATTTTATTGGTGTATATATTTTCAAAGTTTCTGAAAGAAAATACTACTATCAAGTAACAGATTTTTTTTCAGCATCTAATAGTAATGATTAGGAAGGGAAATTCATGTATTACCAATAATGTCCCAAGTTAAACTGTTGTTAAATTTGCTGCCAAGTGTCTGTCTTATGATATATACATTAGGTTGTCGCCTTCTCCTTCTCCTTCAACAGCAGAAGTTAATTTTCTCACGCTGGAGGCTACAAGTCCAGGATCAAGGTGTCACACAGTCTGATTTCTTCCGAAGCCTCTCTTCTTGACTTGCGGATGGCCTTCTTCTCACTGTGTCTTCTTGTGGTCTTCTTGGGTGTCTTCTCTGTATGCATGCAGTTCTGTGTTCAAATTTCTTTATAAAGACACCAGTCCTATTGGATCAGGGTTCACCTTAAAACCTCACTTTAACTTAATGGCCTTTAAAAAAAATCCCTGTTTCCAGATAAAGTCATATTCTGAGGCTCTGGAGGTTATAAATTTCTTGGGGTGAATGGGGGGACACAATTTAGTGCATAACCGTGGTGATCTTCCTTCAGCTCTATTTAAAACAAAATGAGGGGCTCCTGGGTGGCTCAGTCGGTTAAGCATCCGACTTTGGCTCAGGTCATGATCTCATGGTTCGTGGGTTCAAGCCCTGGGTCAAGCTCTGTGCAGACAGCTAGCTCAGAGCCTGCAGCCTGTTTCAGATTCTGTATCTCCCTCTCTCCCTGACTCACCCCTGCTCACACTGTCTCTCTTTCTCTCAGAAAGAAATAAAAACATTAAAAAATGAAAATAATATTCATATCATGAGTTTTAAAATTCATTAAGCCATAAAGGCAATTTGGACATTCTTATACGAATAGTAATAATTATGATGATAATAATCTTTATTATAATAATACCAATTATTCTTTATTAATAGCTAATTTCATTTAAATCTTCAGAACAAATATTTAGGGTTAGGTATTATTCTCATGTTATGGATAAGCTTGAATATTTTAAGTAATTTGTTCATGGTGGACCAAATCAATGGAAAGATCAAGATTTTATTCTTTGTCCTTGGAGAACTACCTGGAGAAAATGTAATTTTTGTTGTTATTGTTTAATTTGACATATACATATATTCTGAAATGATTACTACAATAATGTTACTTAACCCATCCATCATCTCACAGTTACTTTTTATATGTGTGGTGAGAACACTTAAGATCTATTCTCAGCAAATTTCCAGTACACAATACAGAATTGTTAACTATTATAACTATGTTCACTAAATATACTCACCTATGCTTTACTTTAGATCCTTAGGATCTTATAAACAGTTGAAAGTTCATACCCTTTGGTCAATATCACCCCCATTTCCCTCACCTGCTGCCCTAACCACCTGTTCACTCTGAGTTCATATAGCATTTGTCTTTCTCTATCTGTGTTGTTTGGTTTCAAGAGTGATATTGGACTAATCCAACTGAATTGGAAAGCCATTTAGCAATAATTGACGTTGAATATGAGTATGCTCTATGATCAAGCCATCTCCAGCCTGTTTTATACTCCATAGAAGTTCTCAAACATTTGCAAGAAGGCAACTGAAAAATAGTACATTGTTTGTAATTGTGGGGAAATAGCAACGAAATCAAAGTCCTTTGACAGGGAAAATGGGTACATTACACTGTGGTATAAACAGAGTACTGTAAGGTAATTAAAATTAAGAAAATCAGGTATAGGACAAAAAAATGTAAGATAAGTAAAATAAGCAAGTGACAGAATAATACCTTCAGTAAAATATCATTCATACAAAATTTCAAACATGAAAAATAATGTACATAGTTTCTGGGCATATATGTAGTGATATATAACCCATATGAAAAAAAGAACACTAAATTAATAGATATCTATGGAAGAAAGGGGCATGGAATAGGGAGAGGAAAGTGGCTACTTCAATTATTTAAGTAATGAAGCAAATATGACAAAATCTTAAATATTGACGAATCTGGTGGTAAGGACTTGACTGTTCAGTATATTACTTTTTTTCATTGTTTTGATCATCTATTACTGTATGACAAACCATTGCAAAACTTACTGGCTTAAAACAGCAATTTATAATCTCTCAGTGTTCCTGGTTTGACCAGTCTCATGTGGTGGTTTTCCTGGAGATGCCTCGCCCTGTTGCAATTAGACAACAACTGGCACTGTGGTCACCTAAAAGTTTGACTGAGCTGGCCACTGAAGATAGCTTATTATTTCTTCACATGACTGTCACCTTAGCCAGGACATCTGGAATAGTTGGAGGGTTGGCTGGATCTTTGTCTCTCTCTCTCTCTCTCTCTCTCTTTCTATTTCCTTCTCTGGCGTCCCACTTAATGAGCTTCAACTCCTGACAACATGAAGCTGACTTTTCGAAAATAAACATTTCAAGAGTTGGGCTGAAGCTGTAAGACTTAAGAGTAAGCCTTGGAAGTTATAGAGTACCACCTCTACTGCCTTCTACTGATCAAATCAAAACAGGAACAAACCATATCTGTGCAGAGGAGATGCACAAGGAAATTACTGGGAGGTATGGCTTTTGGGTGGCCATCTTTGAAGACTAGTCACCATATATACTTTTTTGTATGCCTGAAATACTTTATAGAAAAATCAAATAACATTTTATAAGAGTGGTATAATGGTTAATTTTACATGTCAGCCTGGCTTGGCCACGTTACCCAAATATTAAGTCAAACATTATTCTAGATGCTTTTGTGAAAGTATCTTTAAGTGAGGTCAATATTTAAATCAGATTCTGAGTAGAGTAGATTACCCCCCCATAATGTGGGTGAGCCTCACCGAATCAGTCAAAGGCCTGAATAGAAAAAAGACTGACCTCCCCATAAAAGGGAATTCTGCCAGCAGACTGCTTTCAGACTAAAACTGCAACTCATTATGGATTTTCTAGCCTGCTGTCTATCCTACAAATCTTGGACTTCCAGCCTCCATTATTGTGTTTCTCTAGAAAACCCTAATCTAACACAGGTAGTAGAGGAATACAAGACTAAATGTTTATTAAATCTCTTGGATATGAGTGAAATTTAATGGCTCAGTCCATTTAACAAGTTAAAAATTTTCTTGCCTTTCAAATGTCACTGAGTTCTGAAAAAAATGGTATATAATCATACTAGAATCTTGAATCTTATGTTACAACCTTTTGTCATTGTTGCTTTTAGGGTGCTTTTTAGATTTCTGTAACACAAGTAAGGACTCATGACATGTGAGCATTTATAAATGTTGAACATAATTTTGGTTCTAAATTCATCACTCCAGGATCGCCTGGGTGGCTCAGTCTGTTGGATGTCCACCTCCTGACTGGTTCAGGTCATGATCTCACCATTCTTGGGATTGAGTCCTGCATCCAGCTCTGTTGACAGCTTGGAGCCTGCTTGAGAGTCTCTCTCTCTGTCTCTGTCTCTCTCAAAAATTAAATAAACATTAAAAAAATAATCACTGTATTTAAGTCTTATTATCTTGATTTTTTTAATCAGCCAAATAATGCATGTTCATTGTAGAAATATTTTAAAATACAGAGATGCCCATGTGGCTCAGTTGGTTGGGCATCTGACTCTTGATTTCAGCTCAGTCTTGATCCTAGAGTCATGGATTGAGCTGTGGATTTTGCCTGGGCTCGCTCTCTCTCTCTGTCTCTATCTCTCTCTCAAAAAAAAAAAAAGTTTTTGAAGAATACAAAACAATGTAGCAGAAAACAAAACAAACATTACAATACAATTATTAAAATAAAACATTTTCAAACATTTTTAAAAATCCTAAGCCTTTGAAGAGATATCACCATTTCCTTAATGAGCTTTGGGGCACACAATAGTAAGTGAACACATTTAACAATTACATAAGCCCAAGAAACAAAGATATGAAATGTATTGTATATTTTATGTAATTTTATTGCATATATTTGCATTGGATATTTTATTTACTTTTTTACTGGTGATATGAAGAGATTCTTCAAATATATTAATAAACAGAAGCAAGAAATAAACCTTAAAATGTCCTCCTTTTCACTAATCATTCTAGACACAAATATTCTGGTCTTTCAAATTGTTTCAGTAACAAAAAATCTTTAAAGAAAAGCATAATGTCAGGTATTTAGATCTTTCTTAGTATTTTTAAGTCCTCAGCACAAAGCTTAACACACAAATTGGGCTCACGCAAAGTAAATTGCCAAAATATCACAGATTTACACTGGCCTGCTATCAAACTAACACAGCATTTGGAATTAAATTTTCCATACAAACCTGTGAAGTCTTAACAGGACACAGTGGTAATACATTTGGTCCTCTGAAGACTATGTAGCCAGACTGCTCTTCATTACCATCTGGTGGCTGCTGCATGGAGTGGCATTAAACACAATTTTAAAAGAGAGTTAAAGGAATTGAATGTCATACTTAAGAACAGAGAGAAGAACCTGGGTATTATTGATGACTGTTATAAATGGATGAAGATAAAGACCAAATAAGGATTTGGGACTTTCCTTACAATAAAAAAGTATATCATAAAAAGCTAATTTGGAAACAACTTACAATGGAGAAAAGTTGAATGTCTGGTAAAAATGACTTCTGAGTAGCATAAGACTTTCAAATCACACCTTTTTGCTTTACAACAGAAAAGGACAATGTAATGTTTCTTCTAGTGATATATTAGATGTAACCATTTTTTTCTGTACTTACTAAATCTTTTAGTCAGCCATGTATATTCATAGGCCATCTGCCATCGAAGCATCCTTTTCCATTTTATCTACCTGGAAACACGTACCTATCTCTAAGATGTTAGCTTAACTGGTGCCTCATTTCAGAAGTCTATCTGTGCCCCCCTGGCCAAGCATTCTGCTTATCCATCCCTACGGAGCGTTGTTGTGTGTCTACTGATTATTTGTCTCATGGTTTCTTTTCATGCCTGTCTGAGTTTCTCAAAGGTAGAGATGGTGCCTTATTTATTCTCGTAAGACCCAACTTCTAAGCATTTAATTTATGTTTATGTAAGGAATTAATCCAGGAGGTTCACTGTTATTTAGGAAATTTAAAAGAAAAGAAACTTTTGACATTTCAAGCTTAACAGACAGTAAAACAAGGAAAGAGTTAGATGTTAGAGAAAGGAAATGTCCATATTGACCTTTTAAATTTTCCACTTCCATCATAGAATTGCAAAGCCAAAATACAACCAGGGAAATCATCTAGTTATTTTAACCACATGATTTTAAGCGTGAGACCAAGACCAGGAGAGAATGTATGGCTTTCTCAAGTTTCTACAGTTAATAATTACCAGAATCACGATTTGAATCCCCATCTTCTGACTCTCCATCATGGAGACTTCTAGTCTACTGGCTAATCCCTGACTTTTCTGAGGAGAAAACTTAGTTCTAGGGCATGGAACTTGAAATCTAAAAATTAAAAGCCTTTTTATGGATCTCAAGTCTATTCTCGATCCATGACCCAGCCTACAAATATTTATTTACAGGCAAGTTAGGAAATCACTAATCATGTTATCAGGCAATATAATATATTTAAAATTTTTTAAATGCTTGGATTTTATGCCAGTAGGTCTATGAATTTATTCTAAAAAATAACCAGGCATGCATGCTAAAATTATGAGCACGATGAACAACAAGACATTATTAATACTTCTGACAAAAAGGATAGAGTCTCTGATCTGACTTCTGGAATGTTGTGCTGTTATGAGACAGACCTTAGGGCTGAGTCAGAGGTTTCTGAGATGCTCCAAACACACCTTGTTTTTTAATTGCCTACTCTAAGTTGAGACCAATCCATGTGACATCACTATAAGAGCAGATGCCACAGTCCCTTGGAATATGTTTCTAATAAGATACATTGGCTAAAATCCAGAACCACTTTTCTTCTGGGAATCCATATATGGTGTCATATCATACAGTTTTTTCAGCTTTAGAAATTATGCTTCTAGAGAAAAAAATGCTTTTGGCATTTGCAGTCTTAACATTTATAGTTTCCTAGTTTTGGCATTTCCACAGGTCTCTGGCATGGAGTGATTTGTAATTTTTGCTAAGGCATAAATATAAATAGTGGGTGCTGGGCAGCCAGGGAGGAGGCATAGCCAGTCACTGAACCAGAAAGAATCCAAGGTAAGGACACTCCTGGGCTGAGGCCAAACACCACCTGGCTGTGTGGTTCCCAGGGTGATTTTCCACATGCAGAAACTCTTCTGAAATGAATTAAAAAAAAAAAAGTGGTTCCTGGTGAAGGAATAACCATCTAGTAAGATTTTAAATTTCGGCGAGTGCTGAAAAATGTAGCCAACCTGGGGTTTGAACACAGTACCTGAAGGGGAATCATTTGACACCAAAAGGAATAGAAATTCAAGAGAAAGTAGTGAGGCAGTGAAAACATTTCAGTATTCATGAAGTCGAGGATATCAGTGGTCTATCTTAGAGTCAACTTTTTAATAGCTTTCTGAAGATACAGGCACTGAAAAGATCCTTTGTATTAGCTGGTTTTTTGTTTGTTTGTTTGTTTTTCAGTCACTGAGAACATTACTTCTCCCTCAGTAACTTCTTTAAAACTAGAAACTAGTAGCTCTTCAATGACTAGCAAAACTCTTTACTTAACTAGGCTAGCTGCAATACATGACACTTAGTTAAATAATGTCATTTGATGGCCCTCCACTCTACCGTAGTCACAGCGGACTCTCAGCATTTTAACCCCTGTCTATGCAAATAAACATTCTCTTCCTTCCCTCTTCTTTTCTTTCTTCTTGCTCTTTTCAAAAAAATTTACCTGCAATTTGGAAGTATCTGATTTTGAGATACTTTTGATATTATGTTTTTTTTTTTCAAGCCATCTAATAAAGATGCAATAATGTCTTTGTTTTCTCCTTGCTTGATGGAACCCAACTATTTTTCTGACTCATTTGGATGTTTTTTAAGAAGGGAATCTCTTCAACTGAATTGTTTACAACAAAATTATAATGATAAATGTGTTTTTCCTTTCTCCTTCCCTATCAAATTATGACCATAGACTTTGACTTTAGGTTGGAATTAGCTTTTAGAAATGTTATAAAGCTGCCTAACATTCACAGACAGACCCCTAATTAAGCTATACTGAAAGAGTCTGGCTCTTGGGAAAGACATTTAATATATTATAATAATATTTCATTATTCCAAAGTATATATTCTCACAAAGTTCACAGTAACAAAAAAAAAAGAAAAGAAAAGAAAAATGTAGCAAAAAATACTCTGTAATACTTATAAAGATAGCACTCCTTCCCTTTTGAGTCTGGTACATCTATTACATCTATAATTTGTCTTACATCATGAATACAAAATTACTGCAAAATCAAATTGCTTCACTTGCTTTTGATTACAATGACTTGAATTATGATAAAGTATCCTATAAGCAAACTGTTTCTAAAATAAGGAATTATAGGAGCCAGGCATTGAAACACATTTTATGTGGGTTTGGCATAAGATTCAATAACTAACATGTTTTCAACATATTTTGCTTTGCTTGTAACACAAAATTCTGCCATATGTGAACCCAAGCAGGAACACAGAATAAGTGGGACAAATAAAAAATGTAGTAAGATGATAGATTAAAACCCAAATATTCCAATAGTTACATTAAATACGAGAGCAAATATGGCAATTGAAAGATAAAGATTGCCAAACTGAATAACAAATAAAATCCATTGTGGAGAGTGCTGCTATGAACATTGGGGTACATGTGCTCCTATGCATCAGCATTTCTGTATCCCTTGGGTAAATTCCTAGCAGTGCTATTGCTGGGTCATAGGGGAGTTCTGTTGTTAGTTTCCTGAGGAACCTCCACACTGTTTTCCAGAGGGGCTGTACCAGTTTACATTCCCACCAACAGTGTAGGAGGGTGCCCGTTTCTCCACATCCTCGCCAGCATCTAGAGTTCTCTGATTTGCTCATTTTAGCCACTCTGACTGGTGTGAGGTGGTATCTCAGTGTGGTTTTGATTTGTATTTCCCTGATGAGTGTTATGTGGAAACTAATTTGACAATAAACTATTAAAAAAAAAAAACAAATAAAATCCAGTATATATCACTTAAAACAGACAAACCTTAAATGTAAGGACACAAATAATTTTAAGGTAGAGTGTACCCCATGTTGTCAGATAAAGTAGTTTTATGCACAAGAAGCATTATTAGAGATCAAGGTGAATGTTTCACATTAAAAAGATGTGGTGAATTGTGGTGAATGTTGGGATGCCTTGGAGGCTCAGTTGGTTAAGCGTCTGACTCTTGGTTTTGGTCAGGTCATGATCTCATGGTTTGTGAGTTTGTGCCCCTCATCTAGCTCCATGCTGACAGTGCAGATCCTGCTTGGGATTCTCTCTCCCTCTTTCTGCCCCTCCCTTGCTTGCTTTCTTTGTCTCTTTCAAAATAAATAAATAAAAACTTTTTAAAAAATTGAAAAAGATGTAAACCCACCAAAATAAAATAATAATTATTAAATTGTTTGCACCTCCATTCATCACTTTAAAAAAACAAGATAGGAAACATTGACAAAACTGCAGTGGGGCGCCTGGGTGGCTCAGTGGGTTAAGCAGCTGACTTCAGCTCAGGTCATGATCTCACAGTCCGTGGGTTCCATCCCTGCGTCAAGCTCTGTGCTGACAGCTCAGAGGTTGGAGCCTGCTTAGGATTCTGTGTCTCCTTCTCTCTCTGCCCCTCCCCCGCTCATGCTCTGTGTCTGTCTCTCAAAAATAAATAAATGTTAAAAAGAAGAAAAAAACAAAAAACAAAAACAAAAAAAACCCTGCAGAGATGTATTCTTTTCAAATGACATGAATCATTACCCTTAAGCGACCGTGCTAGTGTCTTATATCAAAGCAAATGTGAATGGATTGGAAATTATACCAAGGGTCTTCTTTGGTCATTGTAAAATGAGTAGAAGTTAGTAACAAATAGACAAGCAGAATATCCTTCCAGAGAATGGAGAAAAGTAGAGGGAGACAGAACAAGTATTCAGGGAGGTAAGTGGGGCCCAGGTCATGGCGAGGCTTAAGCTGTCCTACTAAGGCACATTTATCCCGACAGAACATTGGGAGAACTCTAAAAATATATATATGGTTTAGGACTGATATAATCAATTCTACATTTACAAAAGTCATTCTGGCTGTGACTGTGGTGGTGAGGTTGAGGGACGTGAGACTGGGAAAAGAATGGTTTGAAGTGAGGAAAAGTCTAGAGGCAGGGAGGTCAGTTAGGGAGTGTTTACAATATTACAGGGGAGGGTGGTTGCCTGAACTGGAATAGTAGCAGGGAAATAAGGGATGGAAATAAGTGGAAAGAGTAGAGACATATTTAGGTGACAAAATAGGCATTGTTTGCATTTGGTGACCAAAAAAATGGCACCGGAGTTTTATGTTGGTTCAGCGCTAGGTTGTGGTATCAGTCACTTAGATACAAGATTCCCCTGTGAGGGCTGGGGGGAAACTGGTGGTAGTGACCACAAGGGCTTTGTGTAGTCAACTGGTTCTGAACATTGTTCTGGACCTAAAATGTACATTTGAGATTCTAAGTGGTAAAGCCATGTGAGTAGATGAGACTACACACACACACACACACACAAAAGGGTAGAAAGCTTACTGTAGAATCTGAAGTACAGCAGTTTTTAAACTTCTGATACTGACTATCATTTGGGAAAAAATAAAATATTTTTCTTACATATGGACTTTTAAAATGTCACCATTATAGGATGTGGGGGGAGGGGGGGAGGGGCATGGAGGAGGACACTTGTGGGGATGAGCACTGAGTGTTATGTGGAAACTAATTTGACAATAAACTATTAAAAAAAAATGTCACCATTATAAAATACTTACCTTATAGGTTTATTCATATAATCTTAAGGAATGACACCTAAAATTAATGCATTCAACACTATTAATCAACACCATCTACAAAGCTTAAGATGTGTTCAAAATGTAACAATTTTAACTTTTTTAAGGAGAAGAAAAGATAAAACCTGAAAATTAATGAGTCCAATTATACACATCATGGTTAACATAGTTGACAAGAGGCATATAAAATGGGTGGCCATGAGGTTCGTGATGGTGGCAGAGGTCGATTCCTGTAAGCATAAATTCATGTATTTAAAGGTTGTCTTCAAAAGTGCTCTGGAATTAAACTGTAGTAGCGGAAGTCAATTATTTGGAAGGTTTCAGGACTGGTCCAATGGAGAAGTGAACCAAGAAGAGCATTGGCCAAAGAGTGGTTGATGTAGTACAGAATGGGTGGCCTCTAGGCTGGACCAAAAAGAAAGTGAAACCAAGAAAGGGTGCTGGTCCCCATTTAGTAAACACTGATAGGTTTCATCCAAATTCAGTAGATTTTTTGAAAAAAAAAATTTAATGTTTTATTTATTTCTGAGAGAGAGAGAGAGAGGGTCAGGGAGAGAGGGAGACACAGAATCTGAAGCAGCTCCAGGCTCTGAGCTAGCCGTCAGCACAGAACCCGATGCGGGGCTCGAACCCACGAACCGTGTGATCATGACCTGAGCTGAAGTCGGACGCTTAACTGACTGAGCCACCCTGATGCCCCTAGATTTTTATAAAATTGATGTGTGTACTTTGAAAGCTTTCTTTTAAAAAACTCTGCCAGGCAATTCGCAAAACAAGGCATTTGGATGGGCTGACCAAGCCCTTGCAGATAAACTAAGAATTCTTTCCTGCTACAGCTGACATTTTAGTCAGGATTCTGCTCATCTCTGGACAAATGTGGCTGTTCTGTTCCACATTCTCAGCCAGGCTTAGCTTTGATATGTATTCAAGGAAGCTTTATCGGTGGAGGACATGATCTTGACCTCTTTTTCATAAGTAACAAGACAATGTAGCAGAATTTCCCTTTCATGAACCGCACAAGCATCAGGTTCATATCCCTGCCTCTGACATAACAGCTGCAACAAAAGTAAATGCTTGGTGGTGTCTCATATGATAAACTACAAGAAAAACAAGTATGTGGGTCTGGAAGTATTGAGGAGGTCAAAAATCTCTCCTTTGGAAGAATCTGAGGCAAGATTCACTTAAGCCGCACCATCAGAACACTCCGGGACTAAACTTTATCTTAATCTTGCAGTTTAAATGGTTCTGAACTTTCACTCCAGTAAGGACTTGCTCCCTGAAACTCAGTCTCTCCCTGTTACTTAGACTTGAGTCCTGTTGTTTTTCTCCTTCCCCAGGGAGTGGAATCCTCCTACGCAAAACTTCCAGATTCCTGGTTGTAGTTCCTCTATTTGTAGATTTCCATTGTAAAACTCTGTGGATGTTTAATTGCCACTTACTCTTCAGCCTCAGGGGGACATGCCCCTAGCACGCTATTCTTTTTTTTCATTTTTTATTTTATTTTTTATTTTTTTAAAAATGTTTTATTTATTTCTAGGAGAGAGAGAGAGAGAGAGACAGCGTGAGCAGGGGAGGGTCAGAGAGAGAGGGAGTCACAGACTGAAACAGGCTCCAGGCTCTGAGCTAGCTGTCAGCACAGAGCCCGATGCGGGGCTCGAACCCACGAACCGCGAGATCATGACCTAAGCCAAAGTCGGATGCTCAACCGACTAAGCCACCCAGGCGCCCCAAAAATGCCTCCTAGCACGCTATTCTTGATGTTAGATTTCATTAAGATGCTTTGTATCAATCTTTCCAGATACCAATTTGTCAGTTACACTTCCTGATGTCCATCTCCTCCTCTCAGAGGTTTTTTTTTTTCCTCCTGTCCATGTCTGTCCCACAGACTGCTTCCACTCCTCACTGCTGCCTCCTACCCTATTCTTAGCCCTTTCCACTTGACCCGAGCTAACATCTGAATTATATACTATTGTTTCCAGGACAGAAGTTAGCAATGGTATCTCATCTGAAATGGAATGACTGTTCAACAAATGTCAGGACTCACAGGTTAGCTCACAGTCGGCTGAATAGGGATCAAAACTAAGACACCAAATAGTGGACATGAGGAATTAAGTCTCTCTTTTCTTTCTTCCCTTTATTATTATTATTTTTTAATGTTTAAGATATGATTAGATGATCATGTTACTGGAGCAACAAACCATAATAAAATATAGCCCCAAATCCAACAGGACCATTTTACAGAGTATTAGAGCAGAAGAACTGTTAAAACTATCTAGATCCCCCGTCCCCCTTTCCAGTGTTTGCTTAATAATTACCCAGCAATTATTGTGTTGTATACTGATGAAAGAACTATGCTAAGCAATGCTGACATTACCTTATTTTATTAGTGCAGGTAACTAGAATCAATTGAAATATTGGCTCATTTCCTTGACACCATTTATTGTGGTGAAATTATCATGCCATCATCATATAATCCTTAACATGTAGCACAGTTTCTATATCTTCTTCCTCGAAGATGGATATTAGTGACTCTGATCTATTCTAAAATGTTTTTAATGTTTATTTTTTTTATTTTTGAGAGAGAGAAAGAGAGATAGAGCACAAGTGGGGGAGGGGCAGAGAGCAAGGGAGATACAGAATCTAAAGCAGGCTGTAGGCTCTGACCTGTCAGCACAGAGCCCAACGTGGGTCTTGAACCCACGAAGTGTGAGATCATGACCTGAGCCAAAGTCCAACACTTAACCAACTGAGCCACCCAGGTGCCCCTGACCTATTCTTAGCTGTTTGCCCTTGGAAACATCTTTTGCTGTTTGCCCTTAGAAACATCTTTTCACTACTTTGGGCTTCATTTTCATCATTTGCAAAATAAGGACAATCATAGTACCTACTTTATAGAATTGTTAACAAGGATTAAATGTGCTAATACATGTTAAAACAATTCAAAGGATGCCTGGAACATAGCACTAATAAAGCATTAGCTATATTAATAACTATCACATTAAATTTTTGAAGCTCACACTTTTTTTTTTAACTCATTGCCATTGACGGAGAGAAAATCTTTCTACAGTTAGAGGTAAAAAGCTTAAAAGTGTTAAAACATTAGGGAGTTAACACATTGATGAAAATAAATTTTAGTCAAAGTGAAAATGAGAGTATTCGACAATTTGCAGTTTCAATGGTGAATGAAAGGTTAAAGGTCAAGGTACCTAAAAATTGAAAGGCAACTAAGTAGGGAAAGTTAGCAAATGAGGATGCTGGTGGCCCAGAGACAAACTTCAAAGACTTTCCAGTTTGTTGGAGGAGGTTATCGAGAGGACACGACCGCCAGTTGACCCTGAACTGGACCAAAGCTATCAGAGGCTTCTCACTCCATCCCTGTGGATGGAGTGGAATTATCTTTTTATCCACCATCTTCCTCCTCCTCCTCCTCCTCCTCCTCCTTCTCACGTTTATTTATTTATTTCTGAGAGAGAGAGATAAAGGAGAGAGATTGTAAGCAGGGGAGGGGCAGAGAGAGAGAGAGAGAGTATCCTAAGCAGGCTCCAAGCTGTCAGCGCAGAGCCGGACGTGCCTCGATCCCATGAACCGCAAGATCATGACCTGAGCCGAAATAATCGGATGCGTAGCCAACTGAGCAACTGAGGCACCGCCCCACACTAGAAACTATTTCAAGGATTGATCTTACAAGAGCAAGGTGTTGTTGAAACCGTCTGTACTCAGCAAGGACTGAACCCAGGTAAGGGCTCTGCATAAACATAAGTTTCTGGCCGGTGGGTGGGGAACTCGATTCATCTTGCTGCCACCCAGGAAAGGAGCTACTTTGTGAATCAATGAAGTTTTCCCGAAGTCTTCACCTTATTCATTGCTGCAGCAGGAATGAATCCAGAGATGTGATCAGGGTCTTTCCTTCCTGACTGTGCAGACACACAGGAGCCTGCAGCCAGACCGAGGGGCAGCAATAGCCCTGAGCCCAGCCTCGAACTGCCGAGGCAGCAAGTCCTAAGAAAACTGTCGGCAAGATGGATGTGGGGCAAAGCCAAGGAAGTTTGCACTGGGCACTGCTTGCCTGGGGCTGCAAACTAGGTGCAGGAATCCCGAGAATAAGGTCCAAGGTGGGGGCATATGGTCATACTTGACTGGAAAGCAGAGATGTAACAGACGCACGGAGCGGATTGTTCCCAGGGAGCCCTGTTAGCGGGAACGCACACCGGTGCTCCATGGTGACTATGTTCCAGCACCTTGTAGGGGGCTTTATGAATCTGACTATTCCCTGCTTCCCTTTGTAGTTTCCAAACTCTTCCAACTCTGGGGCAGCTCATATGTTTATACTCGCTAAGTAAAATACATTTCTTGGCACGGGGGAAAGACTTCCGTTTTTCAAGTTTTATGATTTGGGCTTAATTCTAATTTTACATGTATGATGAATATGACCAAATTCCCTCCCCAACTATTAACAATTTATAAGCTTCTATCTAAACTCCACTCAGGCATTATACGTTGACTTTTAAAATATTTCCAAATTCAGGGGAGGGGCACCTGAGTGGCTCCAGCGCTTGAGTATCTGACTCTTGATTTGGCTCAGGTCATGATCCCAGGGTCCTGGGATCCAGTCCCAAATCAGGCTCCCTGCTGAGTGTGGAGCCTACTTGAGATTCGTGCTCGCTCGCTCTCTCTCTCTCTCTCTCTCTGCCCTTCCCTGCTTGTGCATGCCCTTTATTTTAAATAAAAATTAAAAATAAGTAGATAAATAGATATTTTGAAATTCAGAGGGAATAAAAAACAACCACCAAGAGTGACTTAACAAATATTCTGGTGCTCCACACTCAGCTCAATTTGATTTTCACTTTTTGTCAAAATTGACGCAGAATTTGTTTAATAAAGCACTATAGGGGCACCTGGATGGCTCAGTTCGTTAAGCGTCTGACTTTTGATCGCAAGACAGGTGGTGATCTCATGGTTCATGAGATCAAGCCCAGTGTTGGGTTCTGTATGATAGCATGGAACCTGCTTAGGATTCTCTCTCTCCCTCTCTCTCTCCCTCTCCCACTCATGCTCTTTCCCTCTCTCTCTCTCTCCCTCTAAACAAACAAAGAAACCTTAAAAAATTATAAATGCAATAGAAATTCCAGAATGCTCCAAAGCAACTGTCCTTCCATCTTTTTTTTTTTTTTTAATGTTTTTTATATTTCTGAGAGAGACAGCGTGAGCAGGGGTGGGGAGCAGAGACAGAAGGAGACACAGAATCCGAAACAAGCTCCAGGCTCTGAGCTGTCAGCACAGAGCCTGACCCCATGAACCGTGAGATCATGACCTGAGCTGAAGCCGGACGCTTAACCGACTGAGCCACCCAGGTGCACCATGTCCTTCCATCTTTAAAAATAGTCATAACATTGAATTTCGTAGTTTTTCCATGCATATTTGTGTTTTTATTACATAATCATACAAAGTAAATAATGTTGTTTATTATGCTCTTAATATTTTTATATATAGTAGCATGCAATTTATTTTTTATACTAGCATTTTGTTTTTTAGATTATTTGTTTTTATACATTGTAATGGTAATTAACTATAGCTTCTATAACAAACAACATAATAATGCATTAAAGTGGGAGAAAGAGAAAAAGAAGGGAAACACACTAGATATGTAATCATCTTGGCCAAAAAGTAACCCGTAACATTTCTCTTGACATTTGATTGCTTGGAACATGTCATATGGTCACTCTAAAAGCAAGGGAAGTGCTGAGATGCAAAACTGACACCAAAGGGTTTCAGGGCATTAATTAGAAAATGTTACCATTAATTGCCTGCTTTAATTTGTTGAGATTTGTCTTCTGTTTATCAGTATACTACTATATAAACAATGGGTAGGCATGGGCTAGTTTTGCTATATGTTTACTCTCTCCATTAACAAGAAAATAAATTGAGGTTTCTGTATCCATTCATACAACCTTTATATATCTTTATTCATTCCATTCTTCATTTATTTAAGATGTATGTTTTATCTCCTACAATGTACCAGAATTTTTGCCATATTCTATCACAGATATTATTCTTAGAGGACACAATCTAGCTGAGAAAATATATATCTAGCTAACTATAGAATTATGGGGGAAATGTTTGAAAAGAGGTTCTAACTAAATGTTGGAGTGGCTGGAACATTAAAGAGAACCACACTTTGACATTCTTAAGGTTGACATGGGTACTACAGAAAAAGAATCCAGCCTATAAAAGGCCCATTTCTGATCACACAGAAAATAGAAGTTCAGTGTTTTAAATATCAAGGACATGGTATTAGGGGAGGGATTCAAAGAAAGAAAAACAATAGAAATAGTGTAAGAAATAGGGTCATTATTCCCTATATCATCAAGTATAACATGCTGCCTTCAACAAAATATGAACCAGGTTACAAAAGGCAAAAACTCCTTAAAAATGAGTTTTACACTTTATCTTATAAAAATTCATGGTTACTCAGTGAAAAGCCAAGCTTGTTATTTCAAATATTTTTTTCTTCCCCATCTTTAAAAACATCAAGCTCTTCTAATAATGATTTAATACAAAATTTTGGAAAACTACAATCATTTGAATTGATCATTAAAGTGACATAGTGACACTTCAGTGAATTACAAAATTGCTCAATAATTTTTTGAAGAAAAGGAAAATCAAATCCAGAAATTTTCTTTACCTTCCCCTAGATGATAAAATTTCTATTATGCAGACAATTTAATGAACAAAGTGATGTTCATTGGTTGAAATGAGAGAAGAATCAGTTTTTGAACTGGGTGCTAAAATGCCTAACCTGTTGTTATTATTAGAAAATTTAGTTTTTAGGGGCGTCTGGGTGGCTCAATCGGTTAAGCGTCTGACTCCGGCTCAGGTCATGATCTCATGGTTTGTGGGTTCGAGCCCCGCATCGGGCTCTGTGCTGACAGCTAGCTCAGAGCCTGGAGCCTGCTTCAGATTCTGTATCTCCCTCTCTCTCTGATCCTCCCCTGCTCACACTGTCTCTCTCTCTCAGAAACAAATAAAAAACATTTAAAAAATTAAAAGATAATTTAGGTTTTAATAAATAGCATGGACTGTTTTATAAGCAGACATTGAGAATGTGAGGATTAATACTATGTTTTTTGACTGGAGAAAGGATTAATTAGTTATTTGGAGAGAATGATGTTTTGACTTAACTGACCTAGGACTTAATTCCAGGTGTGTAATTTACTAAATATGTGGCCTTCTCCATGTCATAAAGTTTCTATGTATCTCACTATTTCTCACCTTAAAATGAGAGTGTTTGGCCAGATAGTTAAATTCCCTGCTGGTGTTAAGATTCAGGGAGCAGTTGGCATCATGCTTTTGATACAATATAACTGTCAGAGAAAAGTATTATGACTCTGGCAACTATGTGACATTCAGCACAGCTTCAATGATACTTTCATAAGTATGATGCTTTGCTGATGTCGCATTTCGCATGTATTACACAAACTCCTAGGAAAATTAACTGAGTACTGCATGCAATATGACTTTAGAGAAATACTGAAAAAAGATGAAATAGACTTCCAGGAGAATTATGCTGTGACAAACAGTGTAGGAAGCCACACAAGCGCTAAACCCAAAGAAACAAGAAACAAGTGATAACAAATAGAAATATGTAAAATAAAAAAGTAGCTTTAAACAGCAAATAATCATCATCTTTAAAATGTAATGACTTATTCCATACACACACACACACACACACACTTCTTTTTAACCACTTAACTTTTGAAGGCTTAATATTCTCATTGTGATTATTTTTTGACTAGCACCTGGCTAATCTCTCAATCAAAATTTTACACAACTGCTATATGAACGCTGCTTTGGAGCCCTGGGAGTATTTATCCACAGATTGCTAAGGGAGTTCAACATTAGTTGAAATAACAGGTTATTTTCTCTCAGAACTCAAGTAATTAATTCGTTGTTAAGTCCTGGTTTCAATTATTAACTTTTCCAAACTGGAATCTCTTAACCACTTTCCCTAATGGTTACCCATGCCTTTATTTAATTTTCCCTTTTATGAATATTAGTTGCCTTTTCCTCTTTAACAGAGAATCACTTTTCATCTACTCGATTATTGAATTTTAATGTTTATAGCTCTTAGTAATAAAACAAATGCCCAAGAAAATAATGTGATAATACTGGAGATCTAAAATTTTATAATATATTTTTCTTCATCTTTTGGCTCATTCCTGTATGAAATTTATATACATCACTAACCACTAAAAAGGAAAATTGATTTCCCCTGAAAATAAGCTTTCAAGATCTTCCATTCTGATATTGGTTTAGCTTAAAAATCTTAATGAGATTGAGTTAAAGTCATTTGAAACTGAAACACCTCAAAATTTACTAATTTGGGGGAAAATAATGCATTTCTCATCTGTCTAATGGAAGGTTCACTGTGTTCTCAGATTGGCTGATCTCTCGGAAGTAACTGGTACTGTAATTGATCATTTCCATTTTCTTGGCATATTTTCTTCCCTCTGCTTTCAGGGTTTTCTTCCCGCCTGCTGTTCCTTCTCCGTCTCTTTTTCTAGTTCCTTTCCACGTACCCCAACCTCAACTGAAAAGCCCAAGGGCACCTTGAATTTCTTTTTTCTGCCCATATAGCAGGATTCTCGCACAGAGTCCTGACACCGAGGCTTTTCTTTCCAGGAAGCAACTTTATTCCTGCCGACACGACTCAGCTGGGTTCATATTGGAAATGAGCCCCAAAGGCCATGTGGAGTAGTTTTTAATGCACTTTTTACTCCTTTGTCTCCCATATATGGTAACACACAAACATCTAGTCTTATTAAGTGGTCTCATGTTACAGGGTGATCATGGGGGATGTTGTCACAGCATAGCCAGGTTCTTGAGGGTTTTTTTTTTTCTTTCCTTAGGGAAAGGACCTGACCACACCTATACCCACAACATTGGCGAAATTATGTAGTCCACAACATTAAGTACTGTTATTAGTGTGCTAGGGCTGCCTTAACAAAATACCACAGATTAGGTGGCTTAAATGGAAATTTATTTTCTCATGGTTCTGGAGGCTGGAGGTCCAAGGTCAAGGTGGGGGCAGGTTTGCTTTCTGCTGAGGCCTTTCAAGTGGCCTTGTTTCTGCTGCGTCCTCACATGGCTCACTGTTTCCAAGTACCCCTGGTGTCTCCTTTTCTTCTCATAAGACATTAGTCATTTGGAATTAGTGCCACACCCTCATAACCTCATTAACTTTAATTATCTCTTTAAAGGGCTCAGCTCCAAATAAAGTTACATTGAGGGTAGGGCTTCAACATATGAATTTTAGCAGGACATGCAATTAAGACTGATGGTTTTCAAATTTATGTTTCCAGTCAAGATCTCTTCCTTTAAATGTTGTCAAAATACAGTTGACCCTTGACCAACATGGTTTTGAACTGCAGGGGTCCACTTATAAGCAGATTTATGTTGATAAAAAGTACAGCACTATAAATGTATTTTCTCTTCCTTTTGACTTTCTTAATAACATTTTCTTTTCTCTAGCTTGCTCTATTGTAAGAATATAGTATATAATGTAACATATATACATGTATATACATGTAACATAAAATATATTTTAAACGACACTTTATGTTATCAGTAAGGCTTTTGGTCATCCGTAGGCTATTAGTAGTTAAGTTTTGAGGGAGTCAAAAGTTATATGTGGATTTTTTACTGTGTAAGATTCAGAACCCCTAATCCTCTCTTTGTCCAGGGGTCATCTGTACATCCAATTTAGCATGTCTAGAATGGACTCAGGACACAAAGCCCCTTTCCCAAATAATTCCTCCACATCTTCCCCAACTCTGTCATCTGCTCAGCTCATCGACTTTGAAGTCACCCCTAATTCCTCTCCTTCCCTCACACACCACTTCCAATCTGTCAGGATGCCCGGATAACTTTAGCTTCAAAATACTTCCAGAATACTGCCACTTGTCACCACCACCATTACTACTCTAATTTTTCCACCTAGATTAGTGACATAACTCCTTCTACCCTTGCCCTCCTGCAGTCTATATTCTAGCAGCAAGAGTGATTCTATGAAAAAGCAAGTCAGATCAAATCCTGGATTGTCCACGTCAAATCCTTCTGCGGGCTTTCCCTCTCACTCAGAGCAAATCCTTTAGCTTTAAGTCCTCTCCTGTTACCTCTTCTGCCTCTCCCTCTGCTTTCGCAGCACTGGCCCCTTTTAAACACACTAACACATCTTGACTTCTGTATCTTTACGCTTTTTGTGCCCTGTTGGCAATGGTCTTCCTCACTCTACCTACATGGCTCACTCTCTCACTATCTATGGCCTTTTACTCCAATGTCAATGAGGCCTTCCCTGGCCATCGTTTCTAAAGTTTCAACACAGCTATCTCCAGATTCCTATTTCTATTCCCGTTTTTTTTTTTTTTTTTTTTTTTTGTCTTTGTCTTTGTCTCTCTAATCACTGTCTAAATATACAGTATACTTTGCTTATGGTCCATCTCCCTCGCTATGGTATAAACTGGCAAGAATGGATTTTCCTCTGTTTTGTTCATAGCCATGTACTCACGATTCAGAAGAATGCCTGGTTCATATTAGACATTCAGTAAATATAACTAAGTGTACTTATTTGTCTATTCACGCAACAAATGTTTATTATGCCAGACACAGTTCTGGACAACGGATATACATGGATGAGTTAAAGAAAACGCCTGTGGCTTTTGCTTCTCTGAAGGTGTATAGATCTTTGATCACGTGCGGTCTTTTCTCAAGTGTCTTATTGCTGCTCAACTACTATCTCAGTGACTTCTTATTTTCTGGGGCGAATTTTTCCTGATCTGTTCACCAGCATTTAGATATCTCACTCTCTGTACTCCATCTTTTCACCAAGAAGCAGGGTACATAGTAGTTGCTAATACTGCCTTTGGATTTTGACTTTGTGAGCTTGAACCCTGGGTATGTGACATCTAAGCTCTGGGAACAATAGCAGTTTGCCTTACCTATCTCTTCCTCCTTTAAAAAAATCTGAAAAACGAAGGCAATATTACTAGAATCTGGAAATGTTACATATACACGGGATAATATATTTTAAGAGACTTAAAATAGTGTGTGGTACATAGTAAGCATTAAATAAATGATAGTTTTTATTTTTATTTCATCAATTATACTTAACAAGTATGGCTTATTCAAAACACCTGTTCCTCTTTATTTCATTGCAACCTGTCAACTTCATGACACCTCTGCTAACTCATAAATGTTTAATTTCTATACCTTTTGCCTATAGCTCCAGAATAATTTTTTAACATTTGCTTTTAATCTCACTGTATTTACCCTAAAGATATGTTTTACCCGTTTATTTGCTTATCACATCATTTTGTGTCTTAATTTCCTCCTTCATTTATTGATGTGTTGTTTTGCTGTAGTTATACTTCAGTAGTTTTTGCTGAGTTTTTGGGGGCAAAACTTTCAGTCCTTTTATGCCCAAAAATGACTTTAAGTTGCCAACACAACTCAATGTTAGTTTGTAAAAGTAAAGAATTAGCACTTCAAACTCATGTTCACGCAAGCTTTTAAAAACATAGCTTCTTTGATTTCTGGTACTAAATTTGTTGGTAAGAATTTCTGATGCATGGGTTAATAAACTTCTGTTTGTCTCTTGTTTATAAACAAGAATTTCTGGTACTAAATTTGCTGATAAAAAAGATAAATGATTCTCCTTTCTATGTTGTTAATATGATCCCCCCCAGGAGAATTCTAGATTTTTTTTCTTTATCCAAGGTGTTCCAAAAATTCATCAGAATATGACTAATTAATGCTGTTTAACATCCAATGAACTGATTCAGTCATAAAATGAAAAACTTTTGTCATTTCTGGGACATTCCTATTTCTTCTATTATTTGCTCCTCTTCTACTTGTCTTCGGTTCTTTCCTTATGTTCACTTCTAGATCACTTTTCAGTGACATTTTATTTTGTCTTCTGCAATGGAATCTTGATAAGTATTTTGATTCTATTATTTGGCTCACTAGCAAAATTGTCAGTTGTGTCATTCAATTCATCTACTCAATTTTCTATTAAAATTTGCGATTACATTTTCATTTCCTAGAACCCCGGTTTTTAATTTGTGTCCTTATTAACTTCTGTTTTTGCCTAACAATTTGTTCTTTTTATTGGCTGTTATGTATCTGTTCAACTCTTTCTCAAGCTATTATGCTTGCTTTAAAAGAGTTCTATTTCCCAAAAGGATTTCATTTTCTCCTTGTGGAATTTATTCCTCTTCTTCATGATGTTGATTTTCCTTAAATTTGCTGACTTTTGATTACCTGTCTATATTTATATATGAGGGTCCATATTATTGTATTTCAGTTCTTGAACCCAAACTAGAACCATTCCGTGCCTGTGGTTAATATATTTCTGATCCCAGGAAGTGAAGGAGGCCTGCAACTTTCAAATATTTTTACCCCATATTTATTCAGCGTTAGTATATAGTAGAAATGACTTATGCCCAAAGAGTATATTTTGTTGTTTAAAATGTGAGATGATTTAAGCTTTGTTTTTAAGAAGGAGGATGGTTTTACAAGTTTCATTTCTTTACTCAGAAAATGGTAACAGTGATTTTGAAAATAATGAACTACTCTGTTACTATGTCATGTATGTGATCAGTCCAAATATCTAGCTCTTCCCAATTTTCCTTCAAGTTCCTCTTAAAATAACTGAAGAATTATAATGACAACAAAATAAAAATGATAGGTTAGTTAACGTTTTGATCTCCATTTAATAACAGGAAAAGAAAAAAAAACAGTTTTATTTTCCAACCAAATCTCCTATTTTCTTTTTCTTGTCTGGTTCCTGGTAAGCTAGAAGTTGGAACATCATCTTCTTGTCTTCCTCCCTCCCTCTCTTCTGGTGTCCCTCCAGCTCTCTCACCACTGCAAATGCTGTCTATGCTCCATTCTCCCTGAAATACTACCATTTCTTTCATCAGATCAACTGCGCCTCCCAGCTTTTGCTACTGTTTGTCACCTGCCCCAACACCTCCCAACTTCTTTCCACGAATTGAAGGTCTAGCAGAAAGCTTCAACTTTTTGAGGTGTTTTTCCTGATATTTCAGGGTTGCATTAGAAAGAAAACCACAGTCCAAAATGGAGTCACCAAACCAGAGCTTGATACCTACCTTAACTGCAGTTCTAATCTCCCCCAGAAATGTAGTCTTAGCTGGTAGGTCAGCACTTTCAAGATAGGTAAGCCGTCACAGGGGNACCTCCCAACTTCTTTCCACGAATTGAAGGTCTAGCAGAAAGCTTCCTTTCCATCTCCCTTTTCCATCTCCCAAAGGAAGATGAGGTAATCTGCCTAATAAGACCCCCTCTCCTTCTCCTCACAGGAGGTGACTTTGCCTGATGCAATCTTTTCTTTTCTTTTGCTAATAAAAGCACCATACACCTACCTTCCTATAAAAAACCTTTTACTTTGTACAACTTCTAGAACTCCTTTCTACTTGCTAGGTAGGGTGTTCCTTCATTTATGATTGGCTTAGTAAAACTATTTAGATCTTCAAATTTCTTCAGTTAAATTTTGTTTTTTTAATCAATATAATGGAATGTTCTTTTCTCATTTCTAGTACTTTTTGCATTATATACTGGGTATTTTGATGTGTTTACCTTGATAGTTTTTATGTTTTACTGTTGCATAGCTCTAAAAATATTTTTAAAACATTTTTTAATGTTTATTTATTATTGAGAAACAGAAAGAGACAGAGCATGAGCATGGGAGGGGCATGAAGGGGGAGAGACACAGAATCTGAAGCAGGCTCCAGGTTCTGAGCTATGAGCACAGAGCCCAAAGGGGCTCGAACTCACAAACCCCGATATCGTGACCTGAGCCGAAGTTGGACGCTTGACCGACTGAGCCACCCAGGCGCCCTGAAAATATTTTTGAGTAAATAAATGAGTAAGCCCTAGGGCCATATGTTTGGATAATCACCTGGCTAATTGTAACACTTTAATTACTTAGATAATCTCAGGTACCAAAAGTTTAGTCTATGAAGCAAGTAAAATGAAAAGTATAAGTAGTTTCTACTAAAAAATAACAGTAAGATATCTGTGCATTAACAGAGGTATAAATGGCAACACTTTTCAATGACAGTTTAAAGCAATAGCTTACTGGTAACAACCTTCATTGTCATTCTCTTTGAATGTGTACCCACTGCATCCCATTGATCAGCCGAAGGTCACCATGTGCACTTCCAGTTTTCAGGGTGACCCTTACAAGATTCCACTTGGGGAGCAGAGGTCTGCTGTGTTTCAAGAAAAAAATCTCGAATTCTGGCTTGTTCTAAAAATGTTAAGTCACTCATAACATAGGATAAACTCTAAATGCGTGTAATTACACAGGAGAATTTGCAAAAATCATATAATTAACTCAATAAAGGTTAAAAAAAGCGTTTTATGGTGGCAAAATTTTTTCATAAT
The DNA here is from genome assembly GCF_008692635.1 of Crocuta crocuta. NCBI lineage: Eukaryota > Metazoa > Chordata > Mammalia > Carnivora > Hyaenidae > Crocuta > Crocuta crocuta. Next base: position 7,677,522 of record NW_027529174.1, on the reverse strand, counting down.
TACTGGTGTGCTGGTAACAAGTACAGACTGCCATTAGACCGCCTGAATTTAAATTCTGTCTCTATCATTTAATTGTGTAACCTTGGAGAAATTAATGAACTTTCCGTGTCTCGATTACTTTATCTGTAAAACAGAATTAATTACTGTATGACCACCTCATAAGGTATTATAAGCACTAAAGAGATCAAGTGTTTAAAATTGTATTGGTAAATAATAAGCCTATAAAAATGTTAACTATTCTTACTAATATAAATTAGCATTTGTAGTGTATTTAACAACTTGGAATGTCTTTATTAATAGGATAGAAAATATATTATTGCACGTGAGTGTTGAATCACTAAATTGTACATCTGAAACTGAAACTAATATTACACTCTATGTTAACTAACTGGAATTAAATTCCAGTTAAAACTTAAAAACAAAACAAAAAACATAAAATCATATATTTATTTGGGTAGAATTCTTCTTCAAACAAGAAAAGAAGAGTCTTATATTCACTCCAAACACTGGAAATAGTGGAAATACTGTAAATAGTAATTTCAAAGGAAATTCAAAACAAATATAAATATAGGGAAAGAATAAAACATGAATTTACTTATTGAAGGTAATTTATAAAATTGCTATAGCATGAAGATTAAAAAATAAGAGTAAAAAGAGGTAAAAAGTACTTAGCTCTATTACCTGACATAATTTGATCCTCAAAAGTCCACATTATAATATTTGAATAAGAAGAACTGAAAAATACAAAGTACAAAAAGACATTTTTTATATTAGCAGCTAAAAATCTGTTAACTCCCTGGCTATTAATATAGCCTGAAAATAATAAACCCTTAGGGAATAAATTCATATGCAAAAAAATAAAGTAAGGCTATTTCCATTAAGACAGGTAAAAGTAGTATTTAAATTAATTCATAAGCTTACTGTAATATCAAATTTATGTAAGATTTTATTATTTTAATAAATTAATGCATTAAGAAATTAATCTCCCAATAAAAGAGTGAAAGCATAACAAAGGACATGCAAATATTTTTTAAAGTGGTAATAATGTGGCTACCTTACCAATTCAAATCTTTCTGACAGTGATTTGATAAAAATAGATCATATAATAAATGAAAGTGTGGACCAGTTATAAGATGAATTAGTTCTAGGGATCTAATGTACAGCATGGGGATTATTATTAATCATATTGTATTGTGCACTTAAAAGGTGCTGCAAGTAGATCTTAAGAGTTCTCATCACATACAAAAAAATGGTAACTGTGTGAGATAGTGGATGTGTTAATCAACTAGGTTGTGGTAGGTATACCACAATGTATAGACATATTAAATTATCATTATGTTATATATAATATTAGTTTAAATCAGAAAACCTGATCAACTAAAAGGAATGGAAATCTACAGATAGATTCACAAAATAGCATATTGTATGGTTATTAGAATTACAAATTGTCCTTAAAATAGCTTGTGGTAATTTATACTGCCCCCAAAGTGTATAAAATTGTATTTCTTTGCAGCAGTTGTGATATTTGATGTTAAACCTTTTTAAAATAGAAAACTAAGAAATAAAAATGGTACTTCATATTTTTTAAAAATTCTATTCGTTGGGGGCTCCTGGGCGACTCAGTCGGTTGAGCGTCCGGCTTCTGCTCAGGTTAAGATCTCATTGTTCTGGGTTCAGGACCCACCTTGGGCTCTGTGCCGACAGCTAGCTAAGAGCCTGGAGCCTCCTCAGATTCAGTGTCTCCCTCTCTCTCTGACACTCTCTTGCTCATGCTGTCTCTCTCTCTCTCAAAAATAAACATTTAAAAATTTTAAAAAAATAAAATAAAAATAGAATTCTATTCACTGTATTACTGCTGAAGTTGAAAATTTGTAATGTATCTATTGGTCACATTCTTTGGTGAAATGCTTGTTATAATCATTTTCCTATTTATTTTTTTAGGTTTGTTATTTTCAACATTTAAAAAATATAAATTTCAAATATATCTTCCCAATTTGTCACTTATTAGTTTTAGTTGGTTTTAATAAAATATTTCAAATACCTGGAAATCGATAAAGAGTAGAATAATGAACATCCACCTATCATGTTTTGATTAATTTGCTTGAGATTTTTTTCTTGGATAAAGTATTATAGATTCAGTTGAAGCCTGTTTTATATCCTAAACTCTAGTATCCTCCCTGTCTTTGTTTATTTTTACAAGATGTATATATCCATCTAAAATCTATCTCTCTCTATATATAATATTAAATATTTTAGTTTTTAACTTACATGTTTTTAGTTTTACTTAATGTTATCATGGTCATTCTGCCTCTGCCTCATTTTGTTTGGATTGTCTGTGCTTAACATTTTATATTGTGACTTACCTATGTAAAGCATGTAGATATTTATATATTTTTATTGTTGGATTCCATTGCATAACTATGTCAGTATTTATTTATTCCCAATAGATAAACATTTAGGTTGTTGTCAATTTTACACCATTAAAAGCAACATTGCACTGAACATTCTTAGACTGAATGTGTATCTCAAGGGCATATTCCTAGTGGTGAAATTCCATGCCAAAGGACATGTACATCTTCAGCTTTACCAGCTATGCCCAAATGGCTTTACAAAGTACTCAGATCAATTTGTATGCCTACTGAAAGTATATCAGTTTCTAACTAATGTTTGGCATTCTTACATTTTGCATACGTAACAGGTTTGAAGTGCTGTACGTTGTTTTAATTTGCAGCTCCTCATTTACAGTGGTTCTTTGCCCTTTTTTCTTTTTCTCTTATTTACTTGTAGGAAATTTTTCTTTTTTAGTAAATATTCATACTAATCCATTCACAAGTTCAGAGTTAAATTTGCTGAGTGGATGATAATTTTTAGGATCCCTAGGAATTATCAGTAGAAGATAAGAGTAGGGATGGCCAATGGCTTTCAGGGCCAGCTTTAATAAAAAAAAAAAAAAAAAAGGAAATTGAATTGAATCTTGAAGGGGGAAGGTCTTAATTAAGAGGATTCATTTAGAAAAGAAATAAGCAACTGTATAGAGGAAGTAACTGTTGATATTTTTAAGCCATAAAAAAAAAATCCCACAGTATGTCTGGGTCTGATGATTTTTAGCATGTTTCAGTTATTTGCTTATTTTTTTTGATTCTTTTGAATTGATTCCCATTAGTTCCAAAAATTATTCAAGACAGCTCACACACTATATATAATCAGTGCAGCATATCTGTTTTTAAATTAGTAAAGTGTGACACAGAAAAATCAAAGTTAGGGTTGGAGGGCAACAGGGAGAAATGTAACATAACAAAATGCAAATCTTTAAGACCTTACATAATGATTAAAGCTGAATTGTACTTACAACTCTGAGATTCCCAGTGACCAAAGCAAATAAGGAAATTAATGAATTTCTGGATTCCTATTGCTTTTCACAGACTAGGGTCTGGGAAAAATTTTCTCCCCAAAGTCCTCATATTTAAGATACTCAGTGATGCAGTGGGCTCCATCCTCAATAGCACCCCAATATTAGATGCTATTATAAACATCTAATGACTTTTTTTTAGTGTCCTTCCTTTAAAGGCCAAATTCACTGAAACTGATCCAAATTAGAGCATACTAAACATTAGGATTCCAGTATATGAAATCACCCCATAATCTTCTTCAATTCTAGGCTAAAATCTTGGGTCTTTTATAGACACTGATAAATACAATCCTGGCTGTTATTCAAAAAATAATTTGGGGGTGTTTTATGACCAGACGGAAAACATATATCCCAATAAAAGCTATATAAGTTGGATAACACAGGAACACCTAACTAAATACTTTTATGAATTGAATTCCGCTAGCAAGGCTACAATTTGTGATTTCCAAAAGATGGATAAATTGACAAATTTCATGTGGAAAGGGACTCTGTATTCTATCTTTTTCACTCTTGTATCACCAGGTTTTAGCACTAAGTCTGACACTTAGTAAGTGATCAATAAATATTTGAAACAATAAATGGATGCACAAATGAATGAAATAAACGTCCACAAATGAATGAAATAAACATCCACAAATTTTATTTTCTACAATGCAGCTTTTGCAGAGTTCTGCCACATGAGAGCAAGGACCTGAAGCATAAATAAATCTTTTCTTTCACTCATTAAAAGCAGATACATATGAATTAAAAAGAGGTAGATTTGACACACTTTTCAGAAAATTAAGAAACCTGATTAGGAGTTAGCTATCATTGTCCCCAGAAGAAATGGCCTCAGTGTTTAAGCTCAAATGAGAAAATGAAGTTAATATATGAAGAATGTCAAGATGTACACATGTGTAAATGTTTGTACAATTCTTTGGTTACCATCCAAATGTCTCCACGTGCTGACCTTTCCAGCTTTTTGATGTCTCCATTACACTTCTGAAAACTTGCACCAGTCCATCACGTCCTCTCCATGCTAAACATATCTGATTTTAGTTCCTTTTGCCTGAGGCGTGTAATAACCCTTCTCCTTTCTTGTTTTCCCTTCTCTCGTTCCTCCTCTCAGGGCCGATACTTCATAGCATAGTCAGGTCTATGGATTCTGGGTTGAAATGCTGATTTGACCACCTATTAGCTGTTCGATACTGAACGAGTTACATCACTCTGATTTGTTCTCAGTGTCTATAAAATGAGAATAATAATAATAATAATAATATCTACCACATGTAAATTGTTAGCAAAGCTCAAATAAGATTATCTACATAATGTACATAATAATAACCAGTGAATAGTAATCAAGTGATAAATTGTAATTATTCTCAATTCTACCAAAACATTCTGCCTGAAACTGACATCTGACCCTGACCATCCCAACTTAAATCTTTCAGTGGTTTCTAGAAGCCTAAATTGGCCTAGTAGAGGATGTAACTTCCCTTACAGTCTGGCTTCAGCTTCCCTTTGCACCCTCTTCACCACCATTCCTACCCCTCTCCTTTTATATTCTAACCAATTATTTCTGGGTTCAGCTCTCCCAGCAGACAATAGCCTTTCGAGTCTCCAAGATTTGGCACAGGCTGTTTTCGCCTTCTGGAATAGCCCTCCCTTCCTGTTCTGACAAAAAATTTCTCCTTCTCTGGACACCATTATCGACCTCTCTCTGGTTTTACTAACAAGCGTCCGGTCAGTTTTTAAACGACCTAGAGACATCCTGAATTTACTCACATTTGTGTCTGTCTTTCTGACAGGAAGCTTGTGAATTTCTTTAGGTCGGAAGGCTCTTTAAGTTGTCTCTAAGTTCCAGAATGCCTAGAACATAGTAAAGATTAAATATATACCATTAAACAAATGCACAAACTCCTAGCCCAGGGCCTCCCGCATAACATGTGCTCCATGACATTTACTGAATTGCACTGACTGAATTTAATACAATTCCAACAACTCTTGCTCCTACAGAACCCCAATCTATTTTCGAACAGAGATTAGACCCTCTGGGTGTTTCACGGTTCTGTTCTGGGCTACTGATGCGAGTCAACATGCCGGCAATTTTAAGGAAGAGGTTTTCCTTACCAGAACCTAGAAAAAAAAGTGGGACTTGCGGCAGATGGCACTAGAAAAAGGGTTGTCTGCCCAGAGCTGCTGCCTCATCGCTCGTTCCCTTAAATCCCGTGCCTGGAGAGACACGAGAGGGGAGGGAAGAAAAGTGGGAGAGCGAGCGAAAAAGTTGGCCCGCCTCTCCTCCCACCCTCCCACAGAGAAGGACTACACTAGGGCGGCTGTCCTAAGGCGCCTCCCAAGGGGACCTGGTTCCTGGAGTCCTCGGATAGGTCCTGAGTTCCCGCTGCCCCTTTCCCTCTTCTCCAATCATCCCTCCCTCCCGGACTCCCCCATCTCTGGAACAGAGGCGCACACAGGAGACCAGAAAACCGCCCCGCCTCCAGATTCTCAGCTCTAGGATCACCGTGACTGCCAATGAAGGATGCCAGTCACAGGCAGCCTTAGCCAGATCCCTGGGAGTTGAACCAAAAAAAATCAGGTTGAGGACAGAAAGGAAATGCACATAGCAACCTCCAAAGCACGAAGACATCTCAGTATGCAAATGAATACAGGAGCCCCAGCAAGGAAAGAGCAGGATATCTCCGACTACCCAGAGGACCTGCAGCACCACAAGCAGGAACTTTAAAGGGATTGAAATCTGTTGCCTGTTCCACTAGGAATATTGTTTGCAAGGCACAAGGTGTCTTTTGGTAGTGAGCACCCTCTGCGCATGCGCAGGTCCATTCGGGAATTACTGCCCTGCCGCCGACTAAGTTGCATTCCTTGAATCTTCGCAGAAAAGACAATTCTTTAATCAGAGTTAGTAATGTGGACAGTACAAAATCGAGAGAGTTTGGGGCTTCTCTCTTTCCCTGTGATGATTGCCATGGTCTGTTGTGCACACAGGTGAGCTGCTGATCTTGAACGTCTCTTTTTTTCCTTGGTGTTTTTCTTTTTACATGCTTGCTGGATCATATAGCTTGTTATTTGGGGGAAGGTGTGCTTGTCTATATTTATGTCTGCTCGCAGTTTGTGTTCATTCTGAATACGGTCCCTACTTCTTCCCTTCAGCGCCAATGAGCCCAGCAACATGTCATACGTGAAAGAGACAGTGGACAGATTGCTCAAAGGATATGACATTCGCTTGCGGCCGGACTTTGGAGGTAATGCTTCATCTTTTTTCAACCTGTAACCCATATCTAGCTCTCCTTTCCTGTCAAAGATAAATGTCAAAAAAAAAAAAAAGCATGTCATTTTCCCAACTGTGCGCTATGCCCTACGCCCTGGACACACACACACACACACACACACACACACACACGACACGACCCTCAGTCGCAGGTGGATGAAACCCCAGGCAGAGCCGACCTTCCCCGGCCCGACACACCCTCTGCATAGTCACTGCATCACGCGTGTGCCCACACCTGTTTTCCCAGGCTGTCCCCTGCAAGGGGGAGAGGGGGATGCAGGAAGCCCATTCAGAACGTAGTAAGCTCAGGGAAGCCCCCCGCCTCTCCCCATCCTGTCACCACTCTGAGAATATGTCCATAATGTGTCCCACCTCCCCGCAGGGCCCCCTGTGGATGTAGGGATGCGGATCGATGTTGCCAGCATAGACATGGTCTCCGAAGTGAACATGGTGAGTGGCCTTCCGACGCGCCCGCGGCCGGGCTTACGCAGCTGTGAAATGGACCGGTCCCCGCGCCCTCTGCGTTTCATTGGCGGTCACCTCGCCCCGGCCCGGGGAGTCCCACTACGCGCGCTCCCCACACTGGCACACACTCCCCACTCCCCGTTGCCCCTGGTTTGTATTTTCAACACACACACACACACACACACACACACACGCACGCACGCACGCTATTGCAGTGTTTCGGAGGAAACGTGCTCGGCACTATTTGGGGAAGGACGGGTGACTGGTGCCGGAGGATCTGGTGGGGCGGAGTCTGAGCGGTACTTTCGCAGGGTTTCCTTTGGGGTTCCGATGTCGAGGGCACCACCTGCCGGCGGCCGGGCGACCTGCAGCAGGGGCCCCGGACCGTGGTCCGCGGCCGCCTCCTCGCTGCCAGCCGTGGCCAAGCCCTCCAGCCCACCCAGGTCCCGCCACCGAACGCCCGAGCTCGCCTTGGCGGTTTCAGAGCGTCCCCTCCCTCTTTCCAGGCTCTAGCACACCTTGCGGCGGGAGCAAGAGGCTGAGACTACGGTCCATGCTTGTTCATACCAAAGTGCTCAAATCAGCTTCTGGGGAGGCTTGTATGGTTTCCTCGTGAGGGTTGAATTTGTCTTCGAGCATCTTGCAAATTTAGAGGGAAACGGAATGGGTCGAGTTAACGTTTTGCTTTACCCTGGAAACTTAAGCAGGACGGAAAAGCCTGATGATTAAAGGGACCGTGGAAGTTGAGGATGGGGGGTGGGGGGGCGCGGTAGTAACATAGCGCCATCCTTTCAAAAGGCTAGCATTCTTTTATTTCCATAGTTTTCTTCTTCCTTTCTGAGGCTGTTGCACGGTAGATTGAAATCATAGCTGTCATCTTCTCTATTAGCTGTTTCCAGCCACTCTAGGGTAGCCGTTTTCTAGTTGTTAGAGTTTCTAACTGTTGCTTCTCGAAAGGCAGGGGGGAAAAAGCCTGTTGCTTTTCTAGAACCGACCATCCAGGGAAACAGCTAGATCTAGGTGAGCAAATTTTGCGAAAAAATATTGTGGCAGCAGAAATTTTAGACAGCTTAAATCACTGAAAGACTAAAGCCCTCTGGGATTTTGTCATTCTATAGCTGTAAAGGCTATTGAATTGTCATTTCATTACTAGCGTGCCCTGTTATCTTAACATGCTAAGATTTAAGAATTCTTTCTTTTTTTAGGTTGTGTCAAGGAAAAATAAATATGTTTATAATCTATTGAAAAGGATTAGAAGAAGAAGCCTATTACATTTCTGTATTTTACAGTTGTAACATCTGCTTTAAATAGCTTGTTTGACATAAGGTGTCTCTGGTGGTTGTATTGGAAAAAGAAAAACAATTTTTAAAAGTGAAGGCACAGTGAACAGTTTCTGACTCAAGGAAGGTTTTTAACAGACTGGCTTATTAATAAATTCTGTTCGCATACATCGCACGACCACAAAGCAGCCCCAAACACACTATTTACAAACACTGGAGAATGTAGTAGTAACATGTGCACATATGCAAATCATACCTAACCTGTATATACCATTGCAACTGGATACATCAGATAATGAATTACAAAGCAGTCTATATCATGTAGATAAAAGATGATAATGTTTTCCTTTTCAAGTCATTTATTTTGGCACCTTGTAAGTACCAACACAGGTAATTTACAAAATGGGAGAAGATTCAGACCAGCTCAAAAGGCAAACAATGCCTTTGCTGGTGGTCCATTTTCTGTATAGGGTACTATGCTTTACAGAATTTTTAAAAATGTATAATTCTGTTGACTCTATTTACAAACAACTTTGGAGCTACAAAAAGAAATGGAACTGAATAGGGAAGTTGCTATTAACCAAAACAACCATTACCACAAAAAAGCTCTGTGTAACTAGTTGTTCAACTGAATTCATACATAGCCTAGACAAAAAACAGATGGAGTTTAATTGAAGTACCCCTGGAAAAAGCCTTTGATGATGGAATAATACAGCTTAGTTACTGACTGTACCATGTATATAGGTACTTGACTTTTAAAAAATATTCTTCCAACAGATAAGCCTTTGAAAAGTATATTGTACTAAAATACCAATTACCTTTCCACTGCGGTGTTAGAAACTGATGAGAAAATATAAAACACTAAACACTGAAAAATAGTAAACCTTGACTTACTTACTGTTGTTTCTCCTTTTAATGAGAGCTACCAAGAAGATCCAAGGTCTATTTTATCCTCTCTCATCTATCCAAAACATTAAGAGAAATAGATTGGAAATAACGCCAAGAAAAATGTAAACAAAGAGGACTTTCAAGATCGAGGGCTATCACCAGCCCTCATTAAGAGTATTGTCTACAATATGCTTTGAATTTTAGATCATATAAGCAGAGCTGAAACGTCAGTGGGAAATAAGACTCAATGATTTTTATATTAAGCATGTTTTAGTACCCCGATAGGTAGTAACTTTTGAGGTTACTTAAAAGGAATTTTTTAGCCAAAATTGACAAAAATTAAGAATGGACAGAGAATATAATAAAAAGGTAGCTCTAAAGAAACTTCAGACTAAAATCCATTCCTAAAACACTGTTCATTTTTATATTTTTATTCATTAACATTATTACCCACCCATTCCGTGGCTGGGAAAATGACATGATAATTGTACATTACATTAATGGGTTTGAAAATGAGGCTTTGTTAGGTTTTGTTCTTTTCTTATGCTATCCTATGTGAAATATAATTCCATGTTGGTTTATAGCACTGTTTTCAAGGCTCACATAACAACGAGTATTCTCTGATTCATGTTCTTCGGGATATAGAACACCGTTCCCAAATTAAGAAAATAAAAGAGACTTTTATAGTCAAGAACCTATACAATCCAGAATTATTGGCTCTGAGCAGTGAGTTCTGAGCAGTATTCCGCTGAGGAGTAATTCTGATGCAGAAAGAAAGAAAACTATACTTAGGAGCAAGACTTTTCAGGAATATTACTGATTAAATTAGGAAGAATTTTTCTTCTGGCATCATGGGATACACTATGCAAGTGATAGTGACTATATACTGTTATTTTCTGAACAATTATCTTTAAAAAGCTACTGTGATTTTCATTTGTTTTATTAAACATTTCAAGCCTCTCCTTAGTTTCTTCCAACCCATAAATCTACTCTCTCTCTTTCTCTCTCTCTCTCTCTCTCTCTCGATTAAAGATAAACAGAAGGCAGTTGGGGCAAAAAGGAGACGATAGCCCCCATAACTTGCCTTTAAGTAACACTAACATCTATCAATATAAGTTCAGTAAAACACATGGTAACAAGCAGATCTTCTCTTTGAGCAGAAGATTGGGGAAGCATGATATTAACTACCTGGAAACAAGGGTTGAATTCTTGCATTTCAGATTCCAATAACTAGCTGTTCCTTCTTACTAAGGAGGTGGCTTCTGGTGCTCAGGTAGGAGTTCCAAGCACAAAATTCTGTCCCTGACCTGAAGAACGATGTTCCAGGTGGTCACTCACAGAAGACTTTATATCTATTGAGTCCGGACCCAAGTAGCCATTCCTAGTAATAGATAGCACCATGGATTCATTGTTTCTTTTCTTCCTTCATGCATGGGTGAATGCAATAGTGAATGCTCTTTTAGGCATTGCAAATAACAATGAAAAGAGTAAAAACAACAAAAAACCCACAAAAGCCTAAAATGAGCCAATTACATAAATAATACCTAAAAGAAAACCAAATACAATTTACCAAATATTCACTGTTGTAAAATTCCACTGTTGTTTCTGTTGTGATTTTAATATTTGATTCCAGAGATTTCTGGTGCATACTTTAGTTAGGTCTAATTACCATCATCCTGGTGACACAAAACAGTAACCACGTTCAGAATCCTCCCCTGCCCATTTCTTTCATTGCTTCTCAATCTATGATGCATCCTGAGTAGCTCTGAGACCTGAAAATGTTAAAATGCAAGTTCTGAATCAGACGTCTGGGATGGGGTCGGCGTTCTGCATCTCCTGGGGACTGCCAGGTGCTGGCGTGTGGACAGCACTTTGTGCGGCAAGGTTGTAGTACATCATTCTGAGATCTTGCATTACTAAGAAATGAATGCTTTGTTTTCTTAAATTTCCCTAGGAATGCTAATATTTCAAGGTTTCAAATTGAGTTTTAAGTTAATTTCTAGGCAACCAGGTAGCTGTGCTCAAAGGGGAACATTAGTAATGGATGATAAGCAATAGGACAAAGTCAAGAGCCTGGATGATGGGGCTTGACTTAACTAATAAGCACTCCTCCTAAATGTGTCAATACTCATGAGTCAGCCAACCTTAAATGATGGCTGTGCAAATGTTTCCAAGCACAGTAACTCCGACAATACTATCCTGCTGCTTTACAGAACACCAGTAACTTCTATAGTCAGAATAGAGAACATTGCAAATGGTTTCCCCCCCTATGAAGAGCTTGCAATAGCTTTGCAAAATAGCCTAAACATACCCTTTTTGCTGACAGGGAATTCTCTGAGGTTATAACAAAATCCCTTTGCAAATGGAGCAAATAGGTCAGTATCATTTAAAGGTAGGAACAGATATGAGCAGTTAAATAAAGATATAAATACATTTTTCTCTTATATGAGTAATCAACCAGGTCTCACTTTTAGGTGCAGGGTTACAATATTATACCATCTTGAAAAGCTGAAAGAGGAAAAATTTCCCTTTGCCATTCTGTTCTGAGATAACAGAAAGATCTTTTTGTACCCTAAGCCACATCAAAGCAAGGCTATCCAGATTTTTTGAAAGTTTGGGCTCATATTGGAAAGCTTATGTTTGTGGAATTATAAACCCCTGGGTATTAAAGTATGCGATACGACGAAAATTAATAGTAACACTTACTGAACACACCCTATGCCTGAGTTATGTTTATTGAGTGCTTTATATCACTAGCTCATTTAATCCTAGATTTAAGGTTATAGGATTGTTATCCTGCATTATAGATGGAGAAACAGGCTATAGTGATTAATTAATTTGCTCAGAAGTTATAGCTCTAGTAAATGGCCTGGCCAAGGTCAGAAATCAGGCAGCCTGACTCCAGGGCCTGTGTCCTATCTGCCAGGCAAGCAAAAATATATTCCCAGTATTTAGCTTTGGGACCCTGAGTGAGTCATTTGACTTCTCCTGGCCTCAGGTTTCCCCTCTGTAAAGTGAAGGTAAATGACATTATTGCTAAACGTGTTTTCAGTTCAAATAGTCTATGATATAAACTTAGACCTTTAAAGATTTTAGACTCTGTCCAAAATAAGACTCTTCCACTCCATCTTATTCTTCTGTTACAGTCTATCTTATCCCATTTAGTTCTCCTGTTAGATATGTCATTGAACAAACATTTATTGAAATCTTGCAGAGTACAAAGTATGGCGGACTCCTGGGAACAATGCAGCAATGATTCTTTGTGATCTGGGGCCTCTTAAATTACCATTTTAATTGGTCATGTCATTATTGTCCATTTTTCCCCCTAAACACTTCCAAAGACAGCAATACGAAACAGTGGATCAATGGTCTTCAACATGAGACTTGATGGATTCCTGGTTTACATTGTATTGAATGTTGGAGCCAAACCAAGTTGAAAATATTTCTATCCAATACTGTCTGCTGTATTCAAACAGGGGACATTGCTCCACTATTGCTAAATTAATAAATTTTCAACACTTAATGTGAAACAGTAAGAAACCATTACTCTCCAGGATCTGGATACCCCAAAGGATTTACCCAAACCATTTAAAATCTTTCCAACAGTAAAGCTAAAGTGTTCATCTCAGCTGAACATTACTTGGCACCAATTCTCTAAGTGTTTGATGCTTTTTGTCTTGGCAGACCCCCTAAATCTCGATAGCACCCTCAAAACACACAGGAATGAAATCTTGCTATTATCAGGGAAGGTAAAAAATTTCAAAAAAAAATGGTAGTAAGGGTTTCCAACTGACTTGAGTTTTTAATAACTCAAATGACATTACCATACCTGAGGATAATAGGAAGATAAATGGATATATGCTTATAGTTGATTAAATGTTAGTACAGAATTTCCTCATGAACTTTTTCAGAGCACTGAATGCTATTTTTTTATAATACCAGGATCGAGTTCTGTATTTTAGAATACTTGTTTTCAGCAGATTGTACATTTCATGAACTCTTTAGACTATCCACTGAAGGAAGTTAATAGTCTGTGGCATATATCAACCTATTGCTCAGACCTTGACAGAAATGTTCAAGAGAGGGTTTATAATTAATTCTTATAAGTGGTTATACCTCAGAGAAAAGTTTTGCCAAAGAGTGAAAGATGAGTGCGTTTTCTTTTTGTGAGTCCGGTTACCCTGTTTTAGAATTTTTACTAGTCCTCCTTGTTTTTCTGCTAGTAGTTATTTTCTGCTACCCTTCCATTAAGTACTTAATGTATTCCCCCTCTTTCAACCCCAGTAAAACTTGCTATTGTGTTCTGTATTTAAGACAAAAGGGCTTTTTTCCAAGAGCATGCATTCAACTATTCTACTTGTCTCTGTCCTTGTAGAATTTACATTTTTCTCAAAAAATTATTTAAAACCTTTTTTTTGACAAAATGAAGATTCTTCCCCTTTGAGAGATTTGGAAACATTTATAGCTATCTTGTTCTTGGAGTGTTTTGGTTCAACACATACTTACAGAACAATTATTTTTTTAAGGCATGTTTTTAAAAGGCCCCTAGGCATGGAAATATGACTAAGATATGCTTCATGCTTTCAAATATTTTACAGTATACAAGACACTGTATACCTAAAGTTATTTTAAAATGATGTGCTAGGTGTTAGGATGGAGACATATAAGTCCAGGACTCTATGGGAGCATGGAGGCGTGGTTTCTAAGGTGTAGAAAGGGTTAATGCTGAGATGAATCTTAAAGAAGAATAGTAGTTAGCACCATGTGTAGGCTGCAAATGAAAAGAAGAATCTTCCAAGCAAAAAAGAAGGGCATAAGCATTGGCAGGTGTGTATGAAAATAGCATGAGTGTTCCAGAAACCACAGGTTATTATTCACTCTTGTGAGAACTTAAAGGGCACAGGGAAGATTGTCAAGAGATAAGACAATACTAAAAGCAAGGTGTAGGACAGTGTTATTGAATGTTCTCCTGTGTGTAAAAAGAAGGCTTTCTAAATATATGCATATTTTCAGAACACACACACACACACACACACACACACACACAGAGTATATGCACTGACCATTTCTGGAAGAATATCCAAGAAATGAATGGTTGTCTCTTCGAAGTAGAACTAGGACTATGGCCTGAAGAGATATTCACTGTATTGTACGTACCTTTTTGAGTTGTTTGATTAAACAAAAATCTTGTACATGTTTTATACTTTCACTCTAAAAAAGACATGCACACTGGGGTGTGTAGGTGACTCAGTCGGTTAAGCGTCCGACTTTGGCTCAGGTCATGATCTCACCACTTGTGGGTTTGAGCCGCACATTGGGCTCTGTGCTGACAGCCAGCTCAGAGCCTGGAGCCTGTTTCAGAGTCTGTATCTCCCTCTCTCTCTGACCCTCCCCTACTCAAGTTGTCTCTCTCTCTCTCTTTCTCTCTCTCTCAGAAATAAATTTAAAAAACATTAAAAAAAATAAAAAAGACACGCACAAACACACACAGAACAAAACGACACCAGAATATGTATGCTAAGAAAATGAATACTAATCCTGAAATACAGAAAACCTGCTAAAGTTTTTAACAGGTGCTGTGTTTTTAACATTGCAGAGAGATCGTTCTGGAAGTGATGTGGAGGAAGAAGTAGAGGAGGCTAAAATTGGGGGCAACGTTCCTGTTAAGAAGCTAAGAGGGTGGTTCAAAGTTGAGATGAGAGAGGATAAGTGCCTAAAGTAGAAGAAGAGTGACCTTAGGAATTGGAAGTACAAAAGAAGAGATAAACAAACAGAGGCAAATCATAGGGATTTTATGACTTTAAAAAAATTTCAAGTTTATTTATTTATTTTGAGAGAGACAGCATTAAGTGGGGGAGGGTCAGAGAGAGAGGGAGTGAGAGAATCCCAAACACGGGGCTCTAACTGAAGAAACCATGAGGTCATAACCTGAGCTGAAACGAAGAGTCCGACACTTAACTGACTGAGCCACGCAGGCACCCCATGTGACTGGTTATTTAATGGACGTTAGAGACAAGATGATCCTAGGACGCCCTCTGAGGTCCCAAGTCAAATAATAGGCACTTGTGCCTTCTGCCCAAGGATGGAACACAGAAAAAAAAGCTCCAACTATCTTATTCATTGCTGAAGTGGGTATGTTATTCGAATTTAAAATAATTGCCAGAGCGTGTTCTTATAAGGTGACTTATGGGGACATTGGGGTGCAATATTGGAGACTGGAACTACCCTGAAGAAGACTTTGGTGAGTTTTCTGATTCTGTTCATGAACAAAGCAAGCTCTACAGAGAGAAATCCTGGGGCGCATAAATGTGGTGGCTGAAATGAGCCAATTAGAGATGAGAAAGGGTGCTGGCCAAAGACAGAATAGAGTGTAGTCAACTTTAATCTCTAGCAATATTATTCTTTCTCTATGACGACCCAGACCCTAAGAGTACATATAACATACTTTTCAAATTCCTCCAGAGATATAATCTTTGTACTCTCTTTTAGTAGCCTTTATAAAACCAAATAGGCGGGGAAAAAAGATGTGTGGAGAACTCACTTACACAGCATCTGCTCTCTTCTCTACCGCGTCCCCAAAATGATTCAGAGTCCTTCTGGAACATTGTGTTTCCATGTGAAGTCATGTGAAAGTACTGTGAGTTCTTGCAAAAAGTGTATTTGGTGATGACATGAGACCAGGGATAACAGAGCACAAGGGAGGCCAGGAGCGTGCCCTGAAATATGAATCTTAGCTGCCCTGAAACTAAAACGCGATTCCCTGCTTTGCTGAAGAACTGAAACATTTGAATAGCCTGATGGGCATGATTGTAAGCAAGAATTCCACAGAGCCCTGTCCATCACAGATATTCTCATGGAAAGGGATAGCTATTTAAGCAGAGGTGTATTCATACATTGCATTCTTTGGTTTAGAGAAAGAAGGCAGAGATGCAGCTAGAGAAATGGACGCAAATAGAAAAGGATTCTTAGGTGGCTATTAGCGATCGGCTACTTCATCTTTACCTCAATTGCAGAAGAGCATGGGTTAAGGCACTTCAGATACAACAGGAAAGCTAGAAGCTAGATGTCTTGTGCTGTTGCTGAATGGATTAATCAGGGAAGTTGCTAGAAGTGAATCCTGATTGAATGAGAGGATTATTTGGGATCCTTCCTGAAAGCGGGGGAATGGATTTGTTGAAAGCTCAGGTTTCCTGCCTACTCTAACCCTCTGTGACTCATGGGGAGATTTTTTTTTCTTTTTTCCTTTTCTTCTGATCTATTATTTTCAAGAGAATGATATACAATTCTCTAGTCAAGAGGAACAGCTTTGTGGTTACCATAGAGACATTTCAATGACATTTAGTTGAAATCCTACCTAGAATATTTCTCATGTCAGAGGCCTTCATTTCTCCCTCCCACCACTTGCAATCCCTCTCCCACCCAAATGCATCTAGATCTACTTTAAAGTTGACAGGAAGTCATCTTTCTTCTGTGGAGTCTTTTCTGTAGCCATACCAGAGAGAATGTGCTGGAGAAAGAGTATATAGAACATACAAACAAATCAAGACTCCAAAGAGGCAAAAGACCCAATGTAACAATCCTCTTTTAGTCCAAATAAGGTTTTTGTTGACCTTGTCTTTTTTGCCTATACTATGTAAGCTCCAGGAAGTTTAGGATTATATTCTTTATGCTCTCTCTATAGCTCCTAGAATGTTATAGGAATTTAACAATAACATTTGTTAGGACTATAACATAGTTTTTCTGATCATAAAGAAAATGCCATTTGAATTTATTAATTCAGAAGTTAATTAGTCCGGGTCTACCTTATGCCTTAATCTGTAATTTCCTTTTATTTTGGTCATGAATCAGGAGCCGTTTCTATAGAAACAACTGTATCACACGGCACAGACAGTTTCACACACACAAAACTACTTCATGACGAATATCAATGCAATGTACACACACACACATGCACTCTCCTAACTTTTCATTGGCTTTAAAAAATAATGGCTGTTTTTCATTTTTCAAAATGTCATTTCCACAGTGGCACCTGGACTATCACCATTTCTGGAAATATTTAAGAAATTGTTAAAGAACTACTCGATTGATGACTATAAGGCAAATGACATTTAAAAAGAAGGAAAATCAAATTTCATGTAGCATATAAAAAGCGGTTCCTTGGCCAATCTGGAGAGGTTATGAATAAGTTAGGTTTTAAAAGATAACCAAAGAACCTTATTAAATTTAAAAATAAAAACTGTANAATCAAATTTCATGTAGCATATAAAAAGCGGTTCCTTGGCCAATCTGGAGAGGTTATGAATAAGTTAGGTTTTAAAAGATAACCAAAGAACCTTATTAAATTTAAAAATAAAAAATATGTCTAGTCAAGAAATATATATTTAATATGCATGTTTATAATCTATCTATCCATGTAGTTACTTTTGCTATCACTGTATCCTTGCTGCTACATGATAAGTTTGCTTTCAAATGTCAACTATTGCCTGAAACTTCCAGATCCACACAGTAATTTTTCATAACTAGTAAATGTGTTAATTCAACTACCACACTAAATGGTGATAAAAGATTCTTTCCACTGACATCACTGCTCTGTGCCCATCCCTCACACACACACACACACACACACACACACGCACACGCACACACACACACACACACACACACTTCAGCACATCCCAAAGAAACAACTGAGAGAACAAATTCCCAGTTCAAACTGACTGCTGAGTTGAGGCTGGTGAAAGCAGACAGAGAATTCTCTATAAAGCTTAATTGAAATATAATTGAATATATTCAATTTGTGAATTCAATATAATTGAAAACTCTTGGCTTAATGTGATAAGAGCTGCTTTTTAGAAGTTTCAAAGTTGGAAATTGGAGGAGGAAGGCAGGTTGAAAACTATGTGGAGTAGGAAGTACTCACAAAACTGGAAACTCATATTCAGTCTTTGGTGGGTTATGGGTGCATAGGTCCTGCGTCACGCTAACACCAGTTTCGAAGATGCCCGTATGCTCTCTCTGTTGTCATGGAGTTGGAAGGGGACTTTATAACCAGGGCCTCTGAAATTATGGAAGAATGTCACAGATGACACCTGCCTTACTGTGTTCAAGATCACTGTCATAGATCATAAGCGGATCTTGATGTACCATGTTTTTGCATAGTCTCATGAAGTTTTTCCACATTTTAAAGGATTTGAACCTTTGGTTCTGCAAAACAGACAGAGATACGTGAACCCAAACTCAAACAAAGCAATTGCTGTTATTCTTTTCCAATATTGTTAGATCTCACTGACTGGAGGAATGTGTTTGAGTCAAAATAGGAGATTCTGTTGGTATTTGGTAGGGAGTACCGACAGGAAGCCAACAGCTTAAAATGTCATCATTAGATCTTGATACCTTCAGTTTTGATTCCTGCTGAATTGCAAATAACCCCAGAGAGAGGCGACAATAATGCTAGATTTTAGTTCCTGTATTTACATCAGAGGATGAAGGAATGGTTGAATGAGAGAACAGGTTTGCTTAAGAGACAAAGATTTAAACAGGGTATGAAGAGAGGAAGGAAACAGCAGTTATTTCATACTTTTCTTCAGAATCAGCAGTTGCCTGACTTTGGGAGCTGATATGAAACAACTAGAAAAAGTGGCCAAGGTGTGCTGAGACAGCATTTGTGTGGTCCACACTGATCCTCTGCCCTCATAATGCATTTCACTTGATCTGACAGCAGTGCCTGATATTTCGTAACCCAAGATGTGAAATCAACAAACTCACCTCCATTCTCTGCAGGTGCACCATCCGTACTGATGGGCAAGGTGATAATAATAATATCTTGCAGTTTTAATTACAAGATAATATCTTATAGTTTTAATAACTTTGTAGACAATGAATCTTATAGTTAAAATCAGTGTCTAGTGGGCAGCATACTGGCAACTTTTTAAGTCCAGACACTCCCCATCTGGCGTATATAATTTTGGTTTTTCTCCTGAAGTACATTCCCCTTGAATGTGCTTCTGTCAAGTTATATTTGAAAAATTTTAAATCACTTTAAAATGTCAGGATGATGTTGTATCCTAATTTATACTCTCAAGCATAAATCTTGTGACTTAAGCCCCTTGATTCTCAGTTTCATGTAAAGTGGGAATAATAATTTCTGCTTCACCTATTTCAGGGAGCTGTGAGGACCAAATGAAATAAATCACAAATACGTGGCCTGTATATGTGATATATAAATTGTAAATTACTGTATAAATATTAAATGCTGGTATTTTTGTTATTTTACCATCATCTCCAAGGCTTACAATGAATTTCTCCCTCTTTAATGCCAGGACATCAAGAATAACATTAATTCACAACATGAATAATCAAATACAATAATATTTTTGTTTAATATTGGGATTTTCACCATCTGTTGGAATTTATAGTACTTCTCATTGTGAAACTATTCTGTGAGACCTGAGAGAAAGAACTGGAAAAATTTGTTTACTTGGCTTTACTTGTTTTCTTGGCTCTCACTCCTCAAACTTAAAGTTTCAATCTGTGTCTGGTCCTTCCATACCTCTCTAAATTTCATATTTTGTATTATTCCCTGGCACATGGAAGAAATAGAAGATATGGTTTTCCATAGGCTTAGGCTAGGGATTTGGGCTCTGGAGTTGATTTCTTCAATTACAGGCCCTCCACCTACAACATCTGTTACCTTGACATTAACTTTAGAGGAATCATATAATTTGCTGTCTAAGCATGCACTTTTGAGAATAAAAGGGAACCCTGTTAATATTCCCCAAGACAGGAAGTGTAAGCCAACACTCCGCTGGGAAAGCCAAGACTCGTGATCATTTTGTGACACTCAAAACCTGAATTGTTTCATCTTTAAGATGGGATAAATGGCACTTTCTTCTTAGGTCATTAAAAGCAAAATAAGATATTGTTTTCCCTGGCTTGGGAAAAATATTGAGTATTTTTAAACTGATACTTCTTCTTTATTGGGCACTTACGATGTACGAGGCACTGTTAGGAGTGCTTTATATGTCAATGTCAACATAGAATTATGTTCATGAGATAACATAGTTTGTGTCCTAAAATTTGAGATAATCAAATTAAAATATCATGTATCAGCTTCCTTTTGCTTACCAAGAGCTAGGGATTGTGAAAGGTTATTAAAAATGGTAGGGTTTGTTGTATTCCATCCAAAAATCGCACCGAGAAGGGAAGTTAAGAAAAAGTAACTGTGTTCATGAGGTCATAATTAACCCGCAAGGGCCCTGAAGATGAGATCACAACACAGGACATCACAGGCAAAATGCAAACACACTGAGACATTCAAGAGGAGATCACGTAGGTAGGAAGGCGATGGGTATTCCAGGCAGAGAAAATAAAACTAAGAAGACTGTGGGGAGGAAAGATCACCGAGAGTCCTCAGGAAGAGAGAAATTCATTAATAACATTTGAATTTTTAGGCTTGGAAAATCATTCCTGCATCTTAATAATAAAAATCGCTACTTACTGAGCACTTCTACAAAACAGGCACCATTCTACGTACTTTACAATTATTGACCCATTTAATCCATCATGCAGTCATATGAAGGGTGTCACTATTATTTCTTTTTTTAAAGGGAGAAGTATTTTCCTTTTTCATTTTTTAAATGTTTATTTTTATTTATTTTGAAAGAGAGAGAGCAGGGGAGGGGCAAAGAGAGAGGGAGAGAAAGAATCCTGAGCAGGCTCCACATTGGCAGCATGGAGCTCTACACGGGGCTCAAACCCATGAAGCATGAGGTCATGATCTGAGCCAAAATCAAGAGTCAGATGCTTAACTGACTGAGCTACCCAGGTGCCCCTCATTATTATTTCTATCTTATGGATAAGGAAACTGAGACATAATGAAATTAAGTAACTTTCCCAAAGTGACACAACTAGTAAGTGATAGAGCTGTGATTTGCACTCAAGTCTGTGATCTGCATGTCAGATCTGAAGACTGCCTTCACAGTCTGTGTGTGGCAGTTTTGTCACTAAATCAGTTAGATCATAAAACATCATTATTTCCAGTAACATTTTTAAGTCAATTTATTAATTTTTTTTCTTTATGTTTATTTATTATTGAGACAGACAGAAACAGCATGAGTGGGGGAGGGGCAGAGACAGAGAGGGAGACACAGAATCCAAAGCAGGCTCCAGACTCTGAGCTGTTAGCACAGAGCCCAATGCCAGGCTCTAAATGACAAACCATGAGATCATGACATGAGCCAGAGTCGGACGCTTAGCCAACTGAGCCACCCAGGCACCCTTTTAAGTTTATTTATCTTGGGGGTAGAGAGGTAGAAAGAGAAAGTCAAAGAGAGAGACTCCTAAGCAGGAGTCTCTGCACTGACAGTGCAGAGCCAGATGTGGGCTTGAACTCACACTATAAGATCATGATCTGAGCAGAAATCAAGAGTCAAACACTTAAGTGGCTGAACCACCCAGGCACCCCTCTAATAGCATTTAAACATAGGTTTCAAAGATTAGGAAACATGATTAATAGTTAGCAAAATGTGTCCTACAATGAAAGGCATTAGCAATTGGTATTACTTAGCCCAAAGTTAAACCTTAAAAAGATTAAAGAGTAGCTTGATTAATGTCTTTAGGTTATGAAAATGCTTGAATCATTCACAGATTTACATCACATTGGACAATTTCATGTAAGGTGTCACTTAAAGTGCTGTGTAAGGTACTTACTGGAAATAGAAAGAGAAAATGGATTTGATGCTGCCGCTGAGAGAACTCAACTTGAAAAAAGAAGCAAAGTTTAGATTGGACATAAGGAAGAACATCTTGACTGTAATGAGTAAGAAGATGCTGGAAGGAGCTACGAAGAGTATCTGGGAAGTGTCCATCCTTAGAAAGCCTCAGAACAAGAAAAGTTAATTATATCTGTCCCAGTTGGCTTACATGGCTCTTCTGTCTAAAGGCAAGAGGGTGATATAAGACAGAGCATTTCTTTAAGACCCTTCCCAATTGAGAAATTTGAACTTCTAAAATTTTTACTTGATAGTTACAATCCATTGTAAAATCTTCAAAATTCCCCACATTCTGATTACCCTTATAGTATACATAGTTAAGAGAATTACAGCCACATACTCAGAGCGTATGACCAGGGCACTTGGCTGGGCTGTCACTAATTCAGTGGCTCTTTCTGGAACAGCTAACGTATTGACCTTATAGTACGTGCCACTCAAACTTCTATCTCAGAAGAGTTGCCATGTCACTAACTTTCAGGGTCGTTAATGAAGAAGAGATGCAGGAGATATTAAATCCTCAAATGCCAAGGGTTTCCTGTAATGAGAGCTTCTTAAAGATTGTGCCTAACAAGTGATTTCAGCACAGGGCAGGCTGAATAAAATTATGTTGAATTAAATTGAAATATAATGCACTCAATTCAAGTCTGTGTACACATTATTATATCAGTATTTAGTCCAGGGAAAAAGGGCAACTCTTAATGTTAAGAATAGAGTTATTAAAGTTATTAAAATATAATGAATACATACCATGTATTGGGTATCAGGATAAGTATTTGAAATCAGTTTTTATGAGAGCCACCTGAGATAGGAATATTTAATATCTCTCTTCCACAGATAAAGAACTGAGAATAGTAAGGCTCTTGGACATTTGAGGTGGAGTTGTGTTTAAAGTTCAGGCCTGTTTGGCTTCAGAGTCATACATCTCCCCCCACTTTTTGGTTCTGGGACCCAAATGCAATGTGTGTGTATTGGGGCAGGGAGTAATTCCCTACACATACAACAAGCAATTCCCTGGAACCTAGCTGTGTGTCCTACGGTTCAACTCAGTGCTGACACTATCTATCTTGAGATGTCATCAGGGTCTCCAGGTTAAAGGTCCGATCCTACAAGAGTGTCTCCCACTTCAAATTCTAGTCGCAAACCCTCGTTGTTCCCTGTACTTCTGACTGACTGGCATTAAATCAGAGGTTCCCATGACCTCCTCCTTTGGTTTGATTATTTTTTGCTATAGTGGCTGAGAGAACTCAGAGAAGCATTTTACTTATAGATGACCAGTTTATTATAAAAGGATGTAACTCAGAAATAGCCAGATGAAAGAGATGTGAAAGGCAAGATATAAGGAAAGGCTTCTATGTCTTCTCCAGGAATACCATTGTCCCAGGACCTCAGATGTGTTCTCCAAGCAGGAAGCTCTCCAAATTCCATCCAAGGAGCTCTGTGGCAGAAAATACGGAGGCAGGGGTGGGTGGGGGAGACCAAATATTTATTTATTATCCTAAATCACAATATCACACCCCCCTTCTCCAGTAATCAATTCTATTTTAGAGTTCTCTCTAGTCTGAATTGTGTTATAAAAACAGATCTTTTATCCCACTACATGAAGGGTCAGGCAGAATCCCACTCAAAAGGATCAAGTTTTGGGGTTCTTGGGTCGATCAGTAGGTTGAGCGTCTGACTCTTGATTTTAGCTTAGGTCATGATCTCCTGGTTTCATGAGTTCAAGCCACACGTGGGGCTCTACACTGCCAGTGCAGAGCCCGCTTAGGATTTTCTCTTCCTCTCTATCTGCCCCTTCCCCACTTGCAATGTGTCTGTCTCTCTCAAAATAAATAAACAAACTTTTAAAAAAATTAAAGAGGGGCGCCTGGGTGGCTCAGCTGATTAATTGGCCCACTTCGGCTCAGGTCATGATCTCACAGTTTGTGGGTTCGAGCCCCGCATCAGGCTCTGTGCTGACAGCTAGCTCAGAGCCTGGAGCCTGTTTCAGATTCTGTGTCTCCCTCTCTCTCTCTGCCCCTTCCCCACTCATGCTCTGTCTCTCTCAAAAACAAATGAACTTTAAAACAAACAAACAAGCAAAAATTGAAAGAAAGGATCAAGTTTTGCATTTCAGGGCTCAAGATGAGCATATGCAGGCATAGAGTAGTTGGCATTCCCGCTCCTGTTCAGTAGGATTACAGACCTTTCTCCACCTAACGGTGGAGTTACAACTCATTGACCCATTGTAAGTTGAAAATATCCTTAGTTGAAAATGTATTTAATATTCGCAACCTACTGGACATCGTAGCTCGGCATAGTGTATCCTACCCGTCTCAGAGCTCTCCCACTTGCCTACCATTGGGCAAAATCATCTAACACAAAGCCAATTTTATAAGAAGGTGTTGAATACCTCATGTAATGTATCGGATCAGGTATTGACAGTGAGACACAGCATGGTTGTCTGGGTCCAGGGTGGGAGTCCATGCATGGGGTGCCCACACGCGCGCCTGCTCTCCTGGCTGACTGGGAGCTGGATTGCTGTCACTGCTGCAGCCCAGCATTACGAGAGTGTCACACCGTGTGTCACTAGCCCGGGAAAACATCCAAATTCAAGATTCCAAGTGCGGTTTCTACTGAATGCCTATTGCTTTTGCACCCTCCGAAAGTCAAAAAAATCAGAAGTAGAACCATCAGAATTCAGAGACTCTGTATTTCCTTGGACAGAGCCATATCTCTTAATCTTCACATGTTCAAAGACGTAAAAAAAAAAAAAAAAAAGACTCACACCAGAGGAAATGTTGTTTGGTGGGAGCCCGGGTTCCTGGTTCTTCCTCCATTGACATCCTTGTCACGGTCCATAAAACAGGCAACGCAACATTTTTCCTGTCAGGTCTGGCTGCAAGGGTGATTTCTTTGTTTGAGCCCAAGATGAAGACCCAGAAAATCTAAAATCTGTTATTTTTCAATTCACAAGGTTTCCTGCCAGTGGAAAGAAAGAATTGCTCTCCACTCCAGGATTCTCTAATGGGGGCAGGCAGCAACAACAGAAGGGTGAAGCATGCCAACTGCTTCTTGGTGGGGAGAGTAGGGAAGCTAATTAGACAACCCATTTCTGGGGAGAGAAGACAGAAAAGGCTCAGGTATATTTAGCTCTTCTTATTTTTCCCACTGACACGGAGAGAGAAATCAAACAGGAATATGTAAAGGTCAGATCATCTCATCACTGTCCTTTTAGAAATGGGAAATTACATTATGAAATGCAGATGGCATCTTGAGGTTAAAATAGCAAGTTATTATCCCACCAAGCTTACAGGAGTTAGTTCTCATGTTTCCACCTCATGGAGAAATATACATCCAAAATACATTTACTTTAAAAATTAAAGACGTATATTAAAAAATGTGAAAAACTTGCGTTTCTCTGGTTTAATCTAAATGATGACCACGGAGATATAACAGTTATTTAGCTTGCTTCCCCAGACATAATAAACCAAAAGGATTTACTGCAAGGTAGAATACAGTCATGGAACACAGTTTAAGGGGAAAACAACTTGCTTGAAATAAACTATTCTTCCTGTATTTCAAAAATGCAGAGTTAAGCTGTTTGAGAGACCACTAAATTCTGCTGAAGCCATTATACAGGCTTTCACGTTTACTTTCTTGGGGTCCTAAATAAGGCATAGTAGTGCTATTCACCAACATGGATTTTGCTGTATTTGTTCATTCCTCACGGCTCAGGAATAACACGTGCTCTTATGTCTCAGTGGGGAGTTTACAAGGACATGCCTAACTGTGCAGGTGTTTTTGCTGCAGACTGCGGTCCCACACAGGTTCAGGCACACACGGATCAGGTCATGTCAAAACTATATTATCTTTGGTTCCAGCATTTACTGCCAGGTTCCTGGGGTAAACGGTGCGTGAAGCACAAAGTGGCTTTAAGAAAAGTTATAATTTTAGGTGTAATGCATTGTAGGTTTTACTGAGATATGGAAATATGTAATTTCAGCATAATTTTCATGATTCACATCATCAGACCAGTACATTATTTTATAACTTCTAAATTCTTTTAACTTCTGATTGTATTAGAGAGTTAATAGAAAAAAAAAAACATGTCAGCCAATAAATATATGTATTTTTAAGAGTTTGCAGCTAGGAGTTTCCGAAGAAGACTTTTGTTTTTGCTGTTTTGAGAGATTTCAGATACAAAGGGGAAAATAAAGTTCAGGGAAGCAAAGAATTATTTCGATAAGTTAGAGTTTACAGATACCTGGCTAT
The DNA here is from genome assembly GCF_008692635.1 of Crocuta crocuta. Lineage (NCBI taxonomy): Eukaryota > Metazoa > Chordata > Mammalia > Carnivora > Hyaenidae > Crocuta > Crocuta crocuta. The sequence continues at coordinate 7,651,194 of NW_027529174.1, read as the reverse complement.
CATTTTTGTTGAACAGCTGCTTTGTAAATGGCTTGCTCTAAGCAGACATTCGGCACTGGGAGAAAGACTATTTTCCCTCAAATTGCCTCCTTTGCATTGAGAAACAAATTAACAGCAAATGTTCAGTTGTGTCTCCTGACTCCTCACGTTTTCCCCTCCTTACTCTACATGAATGAAAAGAAAAACTTCCATCACAAACTCAGTTTCAGAATCATTGACAATTCCTCTGTCGTCTTCCATCTTTCGTTCACTGCCCTGCTCTTTTCCCCTATGCTTTCTTAATTTAGTAATTAATAGAGACTCATCTGACCACCATCTGTTCTGAAAAAGCAACATGGTGGAAAACGTATGGGTTGTTATCTGGCCCACCCCGGGTTCTGGCTCTGTCTTTGTGAAGGCTCCCTCCGTTAATTTCCTTATCTCTGAGTGTTGGAGCAAGGAAAAAATGCCATTCAGAATCTCTTGAGTCTGCTTCTTCTTTCTCGGGCAGGGAGGCACACATTATGTCAGTAGGAAGATACATATTTAGGTCGCCCCTTCTGCTTGCTGAGAAAAGCAGGAAGGAAGGAAGAGAATATTGAGATTTCAGAGGCTCCACCAGTTATTCTGTGGTGCTAAAGGGCAAGACCCAGAATAACTGGCCGTTTGTGTCGGGGAAATGTTAGTGAGCTTTTGGAAGTATAAATTATGACTAGAGTTAGAAAGGGGAGAAGAGCTAAAATTCTTTGAGGTATAATATAAAGAGTTGAGAGCAGAATAGAAAATGGAGGACCAGGGTGAAAAGGAAGACTGGAGACAAAAAGAGCCGGGAAACTAGAGAAGAAGTCAAAATTCTCACCAAATAATTCCCAGTGCCAGAGTACCTGAAGGACTTCAAAACAGGGGTTTTAACGGCTGGATGTTATGTTACTTTTCATTGCTGTGATATAAACTACCATTGCTTCTCTACTTTTTCAAAAAAAGGCTGTGATTTTACAAATGCTTTGTGGGAATGGTTTTGAGGAGCGAACTCCACATCTGGGTCAGCTTGGAATACAGGGAAGAGAAGAGCCATGTACTTGAGACCAGAATGATAATAATTCAGAAGAAACAGGAAATCAGAGCCAGAGGTGACCGTGATGTGTCTGGACATGCACAAAAATCCCAGGGAAAACATTGGAGTTTTAATAGTACATGATGGAGGGCTTGGGTTAATTGATTTCCGTCTCAGAGGATTCCAGCTGACATCTGTTTTTGTATATTATGTATTATTAAAGCCACCACGTAGGAAAAAGAAAGCCTGGTATCTAGTAGGTGCTGAATAAACTTGGGTCCCCTCATTTCACAGAAGTTAATATGTAGGCCACCGTGCCACTAGAGGAAAGGAGTATGGGAAGGCTTGAGTACACAGGAAGGTAAGAGCATGACAGTAAGGCCTGATCATTGTTTTCTTCGCTGATTTCCTGCGGGACCTCCCAGGGAGGCTGAAAACTCACGGGTGAATATTGATGTACCCTTTCAGACATGGACTGAAAGTGTGGGGAGAGGGCTTTCTGGCAATTCAGTCCCTGTAACACACGCATAATTACTTAAAAGCATATGGCCATCAATTTAAAGTTGTTTTGCACGCAGACTCAAAAGCATGAAGCTACCATAGTCGCAATGTGTCTTAAGACCCAGTTTGTGCTGCAGCCTAAGTACCAGAGGGGAGCCCAAGAATTCTGAACCAGTGCCTTCAACTCATCTGTTCTCAGCCTCTTGCTGCTTCTGCTGCTCTTTCTGTTTGTACCCCCCATGCTTTCTGACTTCCTGTTCAGCTCTCCCATTTGCCTCCCTGGCTTTATCTTAGCATTATGATTCTTCCTGTCAATGTACCTATTCCTTTGTGGATTAGCTTCAGATATTCAGTGGACATAAATACCAGGTGATTTGAAGCAGCTATCCCTGTGGAAACAGATGGCGGCTTCCCTGTGCCATCTTTGTCCCTGAGGCCTGAGGCCCTTACCTGGGCATACGCTATTCGCCAAACTTTAGGATACAACAACTGCAGAGTCCATAAAGAGATAGGCGTGTTGACAGGAAGACTCCTAATGTTAAGGGTGACACAGGACGTAAATGAGAGAACCAGGTAGAATACTTCCATATGTGAACAAAGCAGAGATGCCCAGAGAACAGAGAAGGAGAGAGAGCACCAGTTAGGGCTGGGGTGAACCTAGCGGGTACAGTTAACTGATGAAAATCAGAGAAGAATTCAAATTTGAGGAAAAAAGAGAGGAGGAGGGAGGGACCTCTTGCAGGTTGGGCTTTTCCGATTATCAGGACGTATTGGCGGATGCTCTCAAGACCAGCTGCTGTGGGGAGCGAGAGCAGCAGCACTGCGCAAAAGGAGGGGTGAAACTTTGGACTTTAATAGTACATGATGAAGTGAAATTGAGCCAAGATGTAGTTGCTACAAACACATAACTAACCCCAAGGTGAAATTTGGAGCCAGAATGATATCAGAATTGCCTGGAACTGAGGCAGGGTGCCTGGCTCTTGTCACTCTCCCTTCCCCCATCCCCCCCACCCCACCCCGCCCCAACCATCACCAGCCTCTGGGAAGGAGATGTGACTGTGATGGGGACGTTCTCCAGCCAGGGCATTCCCGAGAGGGACTCAGCTGAGAGATATCAGCCACCACTCCCAGCAGCTGGAAGAATGAGTGTTTCAGTCTTGAAGGGCCTGTGAGGTGTGGGCTGGGCATCTCAGCAGCCCCCTCACACCCCTAGAGTCAGGAGACAGCTGACTTTGAGTGAATTTCCCTGAGAAGCTCTATGGAACTTAGTCTTGCACCGTCCACACCGATTCCTTCATGTGTATTAGTCTTGCTTTTTATTTAAACTCTAAACCCATTGAGTCCCAGTATCTCATGCCATATAATTTTCTATCTCAATAATTCTTTTAACAGAGCAATTGGCCCAATCTCAAATCAACAGGAAAACAAGCTCATGGCCTGTGGTAATATGATACTGAAGTATTTAAACATTCTTTTCTCCATATTTTGAGAAGATATAAACGATCTCTCATTTACCACGTTTTGTCTTTCCTATCATGCATGCATGTAAATGGCTCCTGACTGAACAGGATGCTCTGTAGCAGTTACAGGCAGTTCTGTATCTTGAAAACTCAAAAGTAAAGGTAAGGGAGACCAGGAGAATGTAGGTGTTCAAGTGAGTCTGTGTTCTTCAGTGGAAAGAACACTTGACCAGAACCTGAAGACCAGCTTCTGTTTCTTGCTGGCCTGTTTCTTATCACAGGATCTTGAGAAAATCAACTGAACTCTCAGAGATTGCTTCTTTTCTCCTATGGTGATTAGGCATGATGTTGTCTGCTTTCCCTTCTTGAGTGGCAATAGGGGTTGGGCGGAAGGATTGTGATGAAGATCAATAGATAATGATTGTTTAATATGTTTGATGTCTAAAACACAGTTTAAGAGAAGTTTTATTATTATTATTAGTTTATAGATGGAGCTTCTAAATTTTTTTTAATTTTTTAAACTTTTATTCATTTTTGAGAGACCGAGAGTGACAGAGTGAGGGTAGGGGAGGGGCAGGGAGAGGGGAAGACAGAATCCAAAGCAGGCTCCAGACTCCTGAGCTGTCAGCACAGAGCCCAAAGCAGGGCTCGAACCTACAAACTGTGAGATCATGACCTGAGCCAAAGTTGGACACTTAACTAACTGAGCCACTCAGGCACCCCAAGTTTCTAAAGCTTTTTTTCACATGTTATATATATATAGTAATAAAACGTGATTTAAGTTTTCTTTAAATCAGTAAATATAATAGAAAAAAATATATCTCATTCATGATGGTATGACCTGAATTTTTACATTGGCTTCTAGATTCCTCATTTTTGAAGCGAAGAGTGAGGTAAATTACGTGGTCTATCATATATATATATATGATATATATGATACATATATATGATAGATATATATATGTATATATGGTTTCTAAACTTCATAACCATGCATCTTCCACACCAACATTCCCATCAACCAGGGGAAATGAGACATTGATACTTCCTGTGTGTTTAATAAAGTTATTTGTTTGAGGGAAGAATGGTACTATAGATGTACACATAGCATAGAGTCTGGAAGACAGATAGTTTGGAAGAGTTTCAAAATACTCAGGGAAGAAAGGTTAACCTCAAATAATTTCAGACTGCCAAACTTAATCATGGGTTGGAATTAAATGTTCTCCATTAATGTGGTTATCCATTGAGTTGAGATTGAAGGAGCTCAGTAGTGGGCTTTTTAATTACCTGTTTTGGTGTAGAAGGTACTCAAGTGGTAACCAAGCAGACACCACTCACGTGGACAAGCACTTTGTCTAAATATTGTTCAGAATGCTAATTACATTCCCCAAATGGAATGACTTACTGTTTTTGCTGATCTTAAGTTAAACAGGTCCTCCCCAGCAGAGGCAGAGATGCTGGGTGGAAGGCAAAATGTCTCATGGTGACGGAGTTGAATATTATTGTTAGCACCCAAACAGACGCTGTCTGCCACGTGTTAAGACAGTTGCCAGCCGTAGAACAAGAGAACCTTGAGCAAAGCTGTCTTTTCACTCCAACTTTTTCTTATCTCAGATTGGCCCCTCCCAGGCTTCCGTGGGCACCTATTGCTTTCAGATATTTTGTACCTAGTCCTGAATTAAAGAAAAAAGCCTACCTTCACAATGGGTATGACACCTATTTATAACCCTATTCAATCCACTGAAAAGGCTCACTCCATAAATGTGCTTAAGGGCATTTTGCTCATATAGAATACAAAGGCTTAAGTTCATGAATGGGTTTTTGTTAGTGACAGTTCTGGGAATGGTGAATCCTAGGCCAAGATATTCAAATCGTCAATGAACACCTATTAAGTATCTTCCATGCGATGGTATCAATTATGTTCTATTGATACATCTAGATTCCAACTCTTATTCTCTCTATGATCCAGTCTGGGAACTTATGGTAGCATCTTTTCTATTCCGCTTAATTCTTACCCTTATTGAAAAATAGAGCTTAAATTGATTAAAAACAAAGCCATAGAAACATAGGAAGAACCATTCTCTCAAAGGTTCTTTAAATTTGTCTCCATTTTCTTTGGTGAAGAAAAATTAAAATCAATTATTTTCACTGTGCTCTTTCAAGGAGCCAACTTCTCTAATTCAGCTTAGAAAGAATTTTTTTCAGGGGTGCCTGGGTGGCACACTCAGTTAAGCATCTGACTTCAGCTCAGATCATGATATCACAGTTTATGAGTTCAAGCCCCACGTCGGGCTCTGTGCTGACAGCTCGGAGCCTGGAACCTGTTTTGGATTCTGTGTGTGTGACGCTCTCTCTGCCTCTCCCCTGCTTGCACTCTGTCTCCCTCTCTCTTCCAGAAATAAAGAAACATATAAAAATTAAAAAAAAAAGAAAACATTTTTTTCAAAATCAGTGTTTCTGCTCATTTGAGTTTGCCTGGACTAATAAATACTGATTTCCCACCTTTTACACCTGGGTTTGTGCAAGGATTCCCGAGGCCCTCCCTTGTCGGGGGAGAATGAGGTAGGGCGGAGTGTTTAGGAACTGGCATCCTGAGGTGGTCCTTTCCACACTGGCCGAAATGAGTGGGAAGAAAAGAGAGAGAAAGGAGGAGAGACTGAGAAGTGATTTATAAGACTATAAGGCATGGTCCAACATATAGTTCTTCATTTTACTTTTACACCACCAATAACGATAAGGAGGAGACAAATGAATTAAGGAAACTAGGTCTCCATCATTGTGTCTCTGATTGAGCCTTCAGTCTGGTTAGAAAGGACATGATTTCCTTAAAGACCCTGGCGCATACAATTTTCTATTAAATGGCAACCATTTGTGAGTTTTCTGAATATCATGTGAACCATTGAATTATTATTAAGATGGGGATTATCAGTATTTAAAAATAATTTCTCCAGGATCAAGTCATGATCCTGGGGGCATGGAACTGAGCCCTGCACTGGGCTCCGTGTTGAGCATGGAGCCTGCTTGAGATTCTGTTTCTCTCTATTTCTTTCTCCCCTGCTGGCTCTCTCTTTAAAAAATAGATATAATTTCCCCATAGTGCTGACATTAGATGCAAAACAAAAGATTAAATATGAAAATCTTATATAAAATTAGAAACCATCAGAAGATAACCTGGATAAGACAATTCTAGCACATTTAATGCCTAGAATAAAGATGAGTTCCTTTATATAGTAACACAATTGGAATTGTTTTCTGAGAAAGTAGCTCATACAGTGCACATCCAGTAGAACTAATGTCCAATGAACAATAAGCTTAGTTATGTAATATGTCACCATCTTGCACATCCACCTTGGCTAACTACATCATAATCAACTTTCCAGAATCGATTCACTTTTTCCCCTCAACTCTTAAGACGAGCTATGGATCTGATACAGCTCCTGAGAGGAGTGTGTATACTTTGTGCAAATACAGACAGCAGTTTGGCATTGGTCTGTCCCAGAAAGACACCCTCACCAACATGGAATAGTCACTAGCGTTGAAGCTATGCAAGTCTTTTTACCCTAGTATAGAGATCTTATACAGAATATTGACAGAAGTGGGATTAAGTAGGCTCCCAAGAGGAAGTGATTTTAGCTCTGGTAAAGGGAAAAACTGAGCAAGAGATGGAGCCTGGAGAACACACAACGTACAGTGCGATGTTCCATGAAAATGTGCCATAGTAAAACTACCACCTGCAAAAGATGCACAGAGCTGTAGTGGTAATAGGCAAATGATTCATTTGGAACATAGTTTTATGTAGCCTGTAAGGTTAAAGAAGGCCAAGACTTCTTTAGTCACACTAACAGTATCTAAAATTTCTATTTAGAGAACAAAGCTTTCATTTTTGTGCAGAAGGGTCCATCATCATTCAAGAAACTCTCATTAATCACTGATCTGTACATAGAGGCAGGTCATTGAACAAATACGCAAATAGAATCTATTGGGGAAAAGTCTATATTGTTTCTATAAGTGGAAATCATGCCTGACTAAACAACCTGAATTCTCTCAGGCATAAATAGATCTTTAAAAAAAATAAATGAATGCCTTGTAGAGAAGGAATTACTAGTAGAAGTAATTTAATTAGACATGCAGAGAGCCTTTGGCAAGGTATACCTCATAAGATATGTCACCAGAGGAACTTTCCAAACCCTAGATATTCATCCATCCATGTTTGGAAAGATGATTCACATCCAGTGGGGGACTGGATTGCTCAGGAATGTTCAAACTGTGCCGCTTGGACTTACAGAGGTGTGCCCTGAGAGCCATGTATGCCTAGGGGAGCTAATGGTGGACCTGGCTTCCTCAGGGCACTTCCAGATTGTTTTACATACTGCAGTTCCTTGTAAGGTTTCATACAAAGGGCTTGAAAACAGTTGTATTAAATTACCTTTAAAATCCTTTCTACTTGTATGAAGAACCTTTAATTGTGATTCCTGTCTACTTCAATAGATATAAACTGTTGTTTGGTCATTATTCACTAAGGGACTTGAATAATTTTTTGAAACAAAAAACTAGATTTAAAGCAGACTATAAAGCATAGTGACGAATGGCATATTTTCTAGTTAAAAAATAAAATGACGGTATTGACTAAGGACCAATGCGAGGTTCATCTAATTAATTGATTAATTAATTAACGTGTATTTAGCAAGATTGCACTATCCAATTTTGCAGTTGGATCTAATTTGTCTCGGAGAAAAATGTCAGTTCAGTTGGCACAAATACCACTTTAATGTTAATGCTAGGCAAAATCAAAGAGGAATGCTATGAGCTAATTCAATTGTAGAGAAAGTTCTCTATGCTATGGAAGACTTAGGACACTCCAAATAGAAGTCACTTCCTAGCCCTTTGGCAGTCCAGTTTTATTCACCTGTAGCTGACAGAGTTGAGAAGCATACTGTTCAGTCCTGGGTTTGCTTTGTGGTATGTGACATCCTATGGTAAGAATAGGCCTAGGGTGCCTGGGTGGTTCTGTCGGTTAAGTGTCTGACTTTGGCTCAGGTCATATCTCACCACTTGTGAGTTCGAGCTCCACGTCGGGCTCTGTGTTGACAGCTCAGAGCCTGGAGGCTGCTTCGGATTCTGTGTCTCCCACTCTTTATGCCCCTCCCGCATTCACACTCTCTCTCTCTCTCAAAGCTAAATAAATGTTTAAAAAAATTATTTAAAAAAAGAGTACGCTCTGTGACTTCTCTGTTTCATATGACAAGTTCATAGGTGTTACCTTAATTAATGTCGTTTCCTGGTGTTTGAGGAATAATGACTATATTAGACCTAAAGGCTATTTAATGGCAGATACTTTTGTGTAGTTCTCAAGATACTTTCTTAGTGTGACATAAAGACCTAAGGAAACAAATATAAGAAATTCCATGCAGAATAAAATCTAGAATACATGGACACCAAGGTTCTGTCCCTGATAGTTCAAGATGAGTTGTGGAGGGCCAAGTAATCTCTCTAAAATACACATTTTAGAGGTCACATCCAATTTTATTACTTTCAATATAATCTGTATTCTGTTGGCTTCCAAATACATAGGTCCAGCTCTGTTCTGTCCTCCATATATTTAGTCCCTTATTCGATTACTTGTTAGTCATATAATTTCCAATTATAAAAATGAGCAATTCTCAAATACAATATTCCCCAAATGAACTTATTATAACCTTTTTCTCCCAAATTAGCGTTTCCAGTATTCTCAATTTCTGTTAATGGGACTACACAAGCATCAAAATACAGACTCATCTTTGCGCCTCACCTTGTTTCTTCCTACTATCTTGTACTATACCCAAATAAGCATACTTGAATGACAACTCTCTGAGAGCAACCCCTTAGGAAAGGGGCTTAGGAAGCTCTTTCCATACTTTATAATTCGTGGATTTCATTTGTTGGAACACCCTTCAAGGAATAAATATGACCTCCAACAGTGAACTTTCTAACATATATTCCACATGAGTGATAAGCTGTAACCGATATACAACCTCATGCTGAAAGTGAAAGAACTAGAATATAAATACAGGCCTGCTGGACTGTGACCGTAAGCCTACTCTAAGGTCATCAATCACCTGCTGAGTCCCAGAGCAAGTAAACAGTAGCTTTGTCATTTATAAGTTGGGGAGGAGGACCCCACAGAAGTATCTCAGCTTCCCAGAGGTTTGCCTTATGACTAAAGAATGAAGGCAGCCCTTTAACCACTTCTGCATTTGCATTGGTGAGGATTACTTGTGAAATTAACCTTCCTTGGTCATTTTTAGTTATAGTACATGTAAGTAAAGAATTATAGAGTTTGCAGTTGAATAAAAAGCATACAGGAAATTTCTTCTTCGACTTTACAAGCAGGTAGAAAACTTGTTACGGTCTCTCCTCAGACTAGTGGCATGTTTGGTACCTCTGAGAGTTTCCCACTTTAACACTTATCTCCACAAGGTGCAGATTGGTAGCCTGACCTTAGTGGATTCAGCGGCTTCAGTTAATTTCCAGCAGAGAAATGGCCTTAGAATGAGTCACGTAAGTTGCCCAAAAAAGATGGCACTTGAAGGTCAATGTGCAGCGTTGATCCACCCCATTTCCCTATTCGTTCTTCATTATGTTATTCATAGTTGGTTGGACAGATCATACTGTTATTCATCTTAAAGCATTTTCCTGTTAAAAGTAAATGTCTAATTCTAAGATTTAATGGTTTCAATTGAAGAATTAATGTCCCGTGGTGAATCTACAATAAACATATTTAATCTTCTATCCCATCATTGTGAAACACATGATTGCTACAAAGCAGTTATCAAATTCATCTATTTAAAAATATTTTGCTAGGAATATAATAATGCTTCATGTGCTCCCACTTTTCAAATGGCTTTGTCTGTGATTTGAATTTCCCTTGGGGTCGGGAATCTGTATATCTGTAATTGGACTGTCAACTCTTCCAAGGCAAAACTTGATTCTGAAAAGTAAAATGACTTTTTGCTTATTTTTCCCCACTGAATACATTCTGAAGACGCTAACAAAGGTGGACATTACATATGGTGCTTTTTTATTGCATTATTGGTCTCTTCTATGAAGATAATTCACTTCGAGGTTTGAGGAGTCATATGGACAAAATAAAGTGTTGAACAAAATTGTTAATTTTCCTTTACTGGACTCAGTGAGAGAAAAAGCAGGTTGGGATGATGAGACAGCACAGCTTCCTTGGGAACTCCTCCTAAGAAAATGACTTGCTTCTCTGCCACTAACTGCATGGATTATCTGCAGTTACCTAGTGTTTTGAAGAATAAACTGAACTGAAAGAAATAAGTCATGTCTGTGAGCAAGGCAATGCCTTTGCTTTACGCCGAAGGTACATGGAAAGCATTTAAGTCAATGCAGGAAAATGTCTCATCTTCAAAGCAATTTCGCTGGGGAAGTGGTCTTTTCAGAATCAAATTTATCAACCCATGGTTTCTCCCCCAAATGCTCATCACTGTGTGACTACCTCGTGAATACTTCCTTTTGATTCATCTTATAGTGTGTATTGTTTTTAATCAGGTGAATTTGTCACACGAGCCTTATTTCAGTTTATCCCTTCTCAACTTTCAACTGGTAATATCCATTCTTATTTTTCATGCCCACATTGGACTCTGCATTCTGTAATAGTGACAGATATGATGCTGCCAAGGTAGATCAGCGTCATATTTATCTTCTCCTGGGAGACCTTATTGCATTATTTACTATTATGAGGTCTTTTCATTTATGCCGCTTTGCACCTTGTTGGGTCCCGAAGTCCTGGTGAGCCTACTTCCAATCTGATGTGACACAGCTGATAGCATTTGAACTGCATCACATTAAGGGGCCCTTGTAAGCCATTTATACCAAATTCCACTAAGAACAGAGTGAAAACCAGACAGGGTCATTTTCTCAAAAGGATTTTTCCAGTCCCGAGCTTTTCCCGTTAGATTTCTAGTGACTCCTTCAGGTCAAGCTTGAAGCAATGTCTTTTTTTGACAAGCCAGAGATTAATTTATTGCTTGGTTCTTTTGCTGACTCAATAGAAACATGTTTCCACCAGAAACATATTATACCTTTCCCTGGATAATTTGGCCTAGCTAGAATATTCTTTGAGGATGTATATATATTTTAAATGCCAATCTGTGAAAACCCAGAAAGACAGGCAAGGCAATTTTTTAAAAAATTAGTTATATTGACATAACTTGATTTTGAGCATTTAAGTTTATTCTAGAAAGATACAATATTTTATTTTTCTTCCTCACAAACAGGATTTTCTCACATTCCATGGCATTCAGGAGATTGCCTTACTGGTCTAATTTTCATAAAATGATTGCAATGGAAAGAGAACTGTCATCAATCTCAGGAAACTGAGTGTTCTCACAGTAGGCAATGAGTGTTTTAAACTCTTTCTGTCATGCTTTCCTCACCTACTGGTGGTCTTATCCAGTCCATGTCCTCAAACACAAGCAGTGGTACATTGATAACTGAAATTTAGGTAACCAATATCTCTGATTGAATGTGTGGAAAACATCTCAGATTTTACACATACAAAGTCTAGAATTTACTCCAAACCTGTTCTTCCCTCAGTGTTTTCCATTTCAACATAGAACCACCACTGACTCAGTTACCTAGGCCAACAATCTTAAAATCACCTATAATTCTCACATTTCATATCCAATCCTTTGACAGATCCTGTCAGGAATACTTTGAATATATTCCAAATTTGACCACTCTTACCAGGTTCATGACCACCACCCAATCCAAGCCATATCATCTCCTCCTTGAAGCACTGCATTTGTTCCTAACTGACTTCCCAGTTTTCAATCTTTCCACTAACGAATCCATTCTCCATATAGAAGCAAGGTAAGTCTTCCTAAGACACCAGTCAGGTTATATCACTTCTCTTTTTAAAATGCTCTAGTTGTTCTCCTCTTCATTGGAATAAAACATGGGGGCCTTGTACTAGCTTCTAAGGCCCTAAGCAATCTCCCTGGAACTCTCCAAGCTCATCTGCCATCTTTCTCCCTGGTACTCACTTTGCTCAAGTTCTACTGGCCTTCCTCCATGCAGGTACTGAGCATGCGAAGCACACTCCTTAGGTGTACTAGGCCTGAAAGGTGTTAGAGCCTAATGCTTATACAATTTTGAGAATCTTTTTCAGGTAATAAAAATACAAACATTAGATATAAAAGTGAATACTTAGAATAAAAAAATAACTGACAGTACTTTACAAATTGGAATAAGCTGACAAACATCCTAATGACATTTTTATTACTTACTTGTGTATTTTTGCCTTGGCACAGTGAACGTAGGTGTATACTTGGATTCCTACACTGGGAAGGTGGTAATAGCTTAAGTAAACAGTAACCACAAACCACATAGACCCACTAAAACCAAAGTAAATGAGTCTCCTTGTAATCCCAACAAGGCCCTGGCCACACCTGAGACGAAGGAGAGAAATGCAATGGAGGTAGGACCTGGAATGGAAAGAGGCAGGAAATGTAACCAAATGTGGTTAAAATTCCTTATCCTGCAAATTTTACCAAAAAAAAAATATATATA
>NW_027529174.1:7587025-7638427 GCF_008692635.1 Crocuta crocuta | reverse complement strand
TATATGACTCTGTGAACACAAAGCTAGGACCCTTTCCGGGCAGAAGTCTGATTAAATGAAGGACTTCAAAAGCTTCAGCTTCATTAGTTTCAAGATGAGTCTACCTCTAGCCTGGAATTCCTTCCTGAATGTTACATCCGTGTGGCTCTCTACTTAAATGTCCCCCTTTCAATAAGACCTTTCTGGACTATTCTAACTAAAATAAGACTGCTCTTCAAATAGTCCTCTTGACTATTCTAACTAAAACTGTTCTAACTGAAACACCTCTTCCTTATTTTTCTTCACAGCATTTATCAACCTAATATTACCCGTCTACTTATTTATTTGACTATTGTTTGCTTCCTCTGCTAGAAAGGCAGCACCATGACTACAAGGACATTGTTTTGCTCCTGATACATCCTCAGGGTCTAGAACAGTTTTTGGTATGTAGTACGGGTTCACAAAATATCTGCTGAATGAGGTGATGGGTGTATTATCTCTCAAAATGTTTGTAAAAGCCGATGGGATTAAGGCATTTGAAAATGAGATGAGAACAGAAAGGTTTTATTGTTATCAAGACATTAGTGATTCAGTTTTGGCACCCCCAGAAGCTTGCTTCCTCATAGAAAGGATATTTAATTGGGAAATACACAGGAAGGACTTTGGCAGTGCAAGGGGAGATTTGGCTGGGTTTTAATTATGAATTTGTTAAAATTGGCTTGTACTCTGTGAAGTGGTTTGAATGCCGTTCCCATGGTTTTACCTCACCACTGGGAAAAACGGGTGACATTTTAAATGGCAATAGATGTTGGAAAGACAAATGGCATATTAAAACCCACACACCAGTATGTAATGTTGCCTCAAACCAATTACAACCCTTCTTAATAAAAACAATGTCTCATCCTTCACATAATAAAGGTTTCTTCCCTTCAACCCAAATGTGCATTGTCTATTTCGTGCAGACATGTGATATTTTTTCCCCTTTAGCATAAGTTGGAAAACTGCCTTGTTGTTGAAGCCATGCAATTTCTCGGTTCTCCCAGGTTAGCTAGGCAGCTCGTCACTCACAATGATAGCTCCATTCACAAACTGACATCCTAAAAACATGAAGGAAGATAAAGAAGGTATTGTGCAAAGAACTTTAAGACAAGAGAAAAAATAAACCCTTTGGATACTTCAGAATAGAATCCCAATGAGCAGTGAATGGCAATGTCTTGAAATTTCTCTGTTCTAAATTCTTCTTGATATGAGAACTCCAAATCATTGGGTGCAATCACAGCTTGCCAGTCTTCAGATTAGCCAGGCACTGTGAACAAGTCCTGAAAATTGAACAGTGATGGTTCTTCTGCTTTCATACCCATAGGCTAAGGAATGTGGGATGAAAAGATGGCTTCCATCATGAAATACAGAGAACAGTGAAACCATTGATAAACCTGGGATCACAGAATTTCTTAAGCCTGGAAAGATCAGGTTAACCTGAATAAAAATTGATGATGGAAAGGCAGCCCTTATTAATATTTAATTATTATTTTAAAAATTTTTGGAGGAGGGAGACACAATAGGTTCCAAATTATGTGTTAGTTATAGTCCCTACTCAGTTAGGGGATGCATGTTAAGTGGGAGACCTGTATCTCATCAAAGCATCTTCTATTTTGAGTCAACCAACTTAATAAATTGGCTGTAAGATGTGTGGATCAGCTTTCAAGGCCCTGAGAGCAGTTGCTTAGATGCCTGGAGCAGAAAAGCCCTGGATTCAGAAAGGTGAAACAATGAACAACAGAAAGAGAGGCCAAGACCTGACTTCCTCCAGAAAGTGATGATTTCTCCATGTTTGTTCATTATCACTTTGAGCTTTTATTGCAGTCAAATCTCTTCTCTGAATTTTGCCTTCCCATCCCCAGTTTTGAAGGACTCATAGAATCTCCCTATGTAGGATTAATTTAGATCAGCACTGGATCAGGAAACCTGGTGTAAAATGGAACTCCACTTCCCCCAAACCAATAGTTTCCTCTTCTGTTACCCACGTTAAAAAGCATCACTAGTCTTCCTAAGCCCTTCAGAAACCTCAGTACTGTCTTCAAACTCCTTTTCTGCTCAGCCCCCGATTATCTATTTTTGAAATATTTCTCAAATTTGCCATATTTCTACCTCCTGGTTGAGGCCTCCATCCCTTCTCTAAAGAAAAAAGACATTTTCTAATTATCTTATCCATTCTGTGCAGTCCTCCAATTTACCTTCCAACTCAAACATTCTGCCAGAGGTACCATTAAAAATACTCATCTGTTGAAACATCTCTGCTGTTTCATGTGACATTACGTGAATTCTAAACTTCTCAGCCAATGTTCAATAGTTTCCACAATATGACCCTCACCTACTTTTCTGGTTGCATTTTCTTCACTCCAGTTCACACTCCCAGGAGCCGTATTCTCAAGCCACATCTTTCCCTGCTATTCCTAAAATAATTCTGTGCTTTATATATGCTCTTTTGACTCGTAAGATCTTTTTCCTATGCTGGTTCACCAAAATCCTTTAGACTGCCACCTCTTTAGAGCCTTCCATTTCCCCCTCCATAAAAACAAAAACAAAAACAAAAACAAAGCCTTCCCTTTTCCTATTTCCCGTGGTAGATTTTATCTCTAATATAGTCCCATTTTTCTCTTTATAACAAAATCCTTAAAGTGTTCACTATACAAGTATTTCCAAGTGTTCTCCACATATTTCCTTTTGTACCTATTGAAATTAGATTTTCATTTTTATTAGTCTACCAAGACAATTTATATCTGGATCAATAAACATTTCCATGTTAATATGCCTAGTGGTCAACTCTCAGACACCTTACTCAGTGAGGATATTGCATTTACCCTCTTTCTTGAAATAGTTTGTCCATTTGGCTTCCATGATACAATTCAATGTACATTCCCCCCCACCTTGTCAACCACTCCTTCTCAGTTCCCCTTGCTAGTTATTTATTATCTCCCAACTTCTAAACTTTGGAGTAACACAGACTTCATTTCTTCTTAACTTTGGTCTTTTCAGCCTAGTCCCTGAGTAGTGATTTAATCCAGTGTCATGGCTTTAAATATCAGCCTCAATCTAGGGACTTTCAAAGTCAGATATCTGAAGCATGAATTCCAGACTCCTTATCCAACTGTCTATTAGACATCTCCATTTAGATGTCTAATGTGCATCGCAAAGTTAACATGTCTAAAAACAAAATCCTATCGCTTCTCGGCCTTTTGGCTAAGATCAAGTGTAGTATCTGTTCTTATCAGTTTAAAAACAAAATCCTGATTCCTTATCCCCACTCTGACTAGGCTTCTCCCATAATTTTTCTTACTTCAATAAGACAGAATACTGTCCTTCTAATTGCTTAGATCATCCATTTAAGGGGATCATCCTTAATGACTCTCTTTCACATCCTATACTAGATCCATCAGCAAGTCCTAAATGCTCTGACTTCCTACTATGTTCAGAATCTGATCACTTCTCACATCCACTGTTATTGGGAGTATTGGATTATGGCAAACGCTCTTGATCTAATTTTTCTGCTTCTGTGTTAACCTCCTACAATCTATAGGCAACAGAGCAGTCAGAGGAATAGTTATCGTCTCACCCCCAAGCCAGGCCATGTTCCTCCTTTGCTTCCAAATTTCAATGGTTTCCCTTTTCACTCAAAATAAAGTTCCATGCCTTAAGTCGGCCTATAAGATCTCTCTGCCCCTAGCTACTTTTCTGATTTGACTTTTTCCCACTCTTCCCTATGCTCCTATAGCCCCAGCCACACCTGCCTTCTTTCCTTTTCTCAAGCATTCCCTGCATTCCCTTCACAAGGCCCTTGTAATAGGTACCTCTGCCAGGAGTGTCTTTATCTAGATCCCTGAATGATTTTCTCTCTCCCTTCTTTCAGATTTCCGCTCCAATATCGTTTCCTCAGTGACGATTTCCCTGAATCCCCTTTATAAAGCAGCACATGCCCTGTAATCAACCCCCACCCTGTAATCTTTATTCTCATTACCTTATTTTTACTTTATCAATACGACTTACTAACAACCAAAATAGTACATATTTTCTTATTTACGTGTTTTCTTTTCCCATCACTTTTCTCTTTTTAAAAAAAATTTTAAAATGTTTTATTTATTTCTGAGAGAGCAAGAGAGAGAGGCAGCATGAGCAGGGGAGGGTCAGAGAGAGAGGGAGACACAGAAACGGAAGCAGGCTCCAGGCTCTGTGCTAGCTGTCAGCACAGAGCCTGACGCGATTCCCATCACTTTTCAACAGACAAGGCTAACTGCAACAAGACGGGGACTTTTATCTAGTTCTCTGATGTATTCCCAGCACTAGGATGGGGTCAAGCATATGAAAACATTCAATAGATACATACTGAATACACTTTATTCTCTTTTTAGATTCCTAATTCTCAAGTCAACAAGTGAAAATATAGTCCATATAACCTATCTTTCAGTAAAGCATAGAATTCCTGTTCCATCTTAATTGGGTGGTGAAGGTGATGGGGATAATGAAGCTGTGGTTAGAATATCTTGAGAACTATTATGTGACTGTAAATTACCTGAAACAGCTCTTTCACAGAGGAAATGAAGTCACTGTAATCTCTTAGTCATCCTCAAAAAACAAGTAAAAGTGATACAAGGCAAAAAGTCACTTTGACTGGATACTTTCATGCTTTGGAAAGTCTTCAAATTTCTTTTTTAACTTATGCCTTCTCAAGTAAACTTTGACTCTCAAGTATATTTATTCAATCAAGAAGATTATTATTACATTGCAGTGCTTAGGAATAGTGGCTTCCTGTGGCTTTACCATTTTAAGCAAGTGATGACATTTACCATAGAGATTACACATGGATTACAGTTCGGTAGGATACCTTGTTGAGGGTTTCTTTTGGTATCACAGTCAAAGGAAAAAAGTTAGAGTTTAATATTTTATAACTCACAGCAGATTACATATTCAAGCTAAACATATTTTAGTAGCAATTCTTCAAGCTACAAAAGGGCATTGCTCCTAGAGAAAAAGGAAATGTTAGTTTGCTGCTATGACCCCCAGCAGAGTCCATGCTATATAAGCAGCATTATAAAGGAATCTACCGTTTTATTCCTATATTTAGCTAAATACAATTTTCACTCTGTGGAACCATGTTTGATAATATTTCTCTGTCTGAAAATATAAGTTTGCGTAGTCATCAGGCCATGATGTAAATTTTAATCAACTCATATATTTCTTGTTCCTAAGAGTGAAATTTCCGTGGCACTTGGTTAAATATTGCATCACATGCAAAACTACAAGCGGTTTTAATAAGCTGGTTTCTGTTTTCTCCTGTGATAAATTTCTTGAAAACTGTTATTTATTTGTTGTCGTTAATTTAATTAACATTCAGAAATTATACAGTCAATTTGGCAGTGCTTTAAATTAATGTAACAATTTATCTGGGATTGTTAATGTGATATGAAACACTGATAGTGTCACCGTTATCGAGTATTTGCTGAATATTTCTGTCATTTTGCACACTTACAATGTTTTGTCTTTTTAACTTAGATAGTTCTTATTAAAGACCTATACACTGTCACTTACCAGAAGATTATTAAAGCACTGATACACATAGTTAATCTGAAAATGTGTCCAGAATTGAATTAAATACAGACTCTGAACTGCCTTGACTGCTTCTCTCCTTCTCTGCTTTGGAAATTATGAAAGGATAAGGAAAGTAAACTCATCAATGATATGCTACGAAAGAAAATAGCACCATCCCTCTGCCACCATTCGAAGGAATGAAAGTATTTACAGCATTCTTTATAAAAAATGGATATATTCTATCACAAGCATATAAACCCAATTTATTTTCCTTAATTTGAAATAATTCTTTCTTGCTTCTTCCATACTCTCAAGTAATTGAGAAAATACTTTCAGTTAAACATCTTTGATGTTACACTGAATCTGCAAACATATACCAGGTAATTCAGTATTCTAAGGGGACATAAAGCTCAGATCGATATGGGAAAGTGACTAGAGTAGTGGATGCGAACCCAACATGAGAAGGCCAAAAAAGTAAAAGGCAGATTTTAGGAGGACTCAAAACTGGAAAAGTTGGAAATTCTGGCCTTTTATCTATACTCAGAAGAAACCATTTGTTTCCTGAAATGACTTTGGCCTTTCTGTTGAGCCACATTCTCCTGCTTTTAAACAACCAATAATTATACTATGAAAGCTTGGTGCTCAGAGGAAGAGTTCATCATCTTTTTCTGGTACTCAGGCACCATCTAGAGTGTCTTGTTAGTTAACTATCTCCACAAAGATAGGAGAATTGTCTTTCCATTACTTAAAAAGAAGCGACTTAAGGGAACTATTTATCTGATAGGAGGTCAGTAAGCAGCCAGAATACAGAGATGTCATAGAACACCATGGGATGAGAGTTAATTGTGAGTTGATGGCTAAAACACAGATTAATGGTATCTCTGACTCCCATTTTTTAAATTTGGAAATATCACTCATTTCAAGGTATCATTGGATTATTTCTAAAGTATACAGAATATGTATAAGATAAATACAAATTTCTTCTGATAGAATTTCATAAACAACCTTGCTCNATAAAAACCCTGAAAGATTGCATATTTTAAAAATGCCTGTATAAAAGGAACAAAATTAAAGAACATGTACAATGTGCTCAAATGCACCATAGAAGCTTGTCGCTGCAAGTAGCGTACAATTCAAGAGTTTAAAGTATGTTGTAGCTCTTTGGAAATAGATCCTCCCTGTAGCATGCAAAGCTAATGTTTGGTTAAACTTGATAAAATACTCTCTAAAATGCACTAGGTAAGGGAGCAGGGGACTGCCTGGCAGAGACGGGAGAGGCACGGCTTTTTTTACCTGTGAAATGGGGATCCTAATTTTACATTTCTCATAGAATCCTTGCAAGTTTAAATGATATCATGGCTGTAACCCGCTCACCCTTGTTATTGTTACAATGTCATTACTATATTTTTAGGGCATATACAACATGCTAAACGTTCAGGGGCAGGAGTAACAGAAGGAAGAGTTCAGAAGATGTGACATCTGAGCCTTATCTAGAATATGAATATATAGCTGCCATGTAAAGATCGAACGGGGCTCCCGCTAAAAGAATTCTAATTATCAGTGAGGTTGCAACTGTTAATTGAATTTCAAGCCACTTATCTTTTCTCTGCACAGTACCAAAAGTAACTAAATGGCAGATGTGGTACTAGGAAAATCTTAGGATTATCTCAGCATTTAAGGGCAGATCACTTAAAATATCTATGTTACAAAAATGGAGGAATTTCCTTCCTTTCTTGCCAAGGTCTGGTGAGGAAGAGCTGTTTTTAGAGCAAGTTTTTTCTAAAATTAAAAATGGCTTCCATGAGGGTTTTCACTGCCAATATGAGGCTGTGTAAGTCGTTTCTGTTTCGCGGAGGAGCCACTAGCACTTGAATTAAATCAGCCAAAATCAGAGAGCAGGGATACTGCTGGGAACGTTCCTGTTGCAGCAGCAAATCAGAAGCATCCTGTGATTTTTTTTTCGATGCAGTTTCTGGCCTCACAAGAGTGACACTCGAATAATTCCACTGGTATCAGCTAAGTTAGCTTTTGCAAATGTTATGAGAATTTAAGCCCACTCTGAAATACACACAAATTGGAGACACATACGTGAGGCTATCAGTTATTAATTTAGTGGTGCAATTAGAAATAAAGCCCGCAGACCAAGCTGAGTTGTTTTCATGAGTGCTGGGGTGGAATAGGCAATTGGTCTTCTTGTCTCTCACACCGGGTGAATCGAACAAGTGTATCAAATGTTAAACTGTCTCTCCCCAAATAATGAAAGAATGACTGAAAATTATATCCCAACTTCCAACCAGCATGTTCATGGTATCTGGAGAATTCTTCTTGATATCATGTGTTGATGTCTATTTCATGAACAAGGGATTTTTGTCCTTTCAAAGATATCTGTTGTTTACAGAAATCACTAGTTGCTATGCCAATATGGGGCCATACGAAATAGAACATAGGTAGAAACAACATAAACTAAAAACAGAGGGGAAACAAGAGATATAACATGTTTATGAGGGCAGCTACAGGCAGTGGATATTTAAGACTATTGGGATTAGCACTTCCAAGACTTTAATTCTCATCTTCCTTTTCCAAAAACATGAGAGTCACTGAGGCCTGGAAACCTAGACACCCTGGGAACCTGCCTGAATCCATCCAGAAATGATTATCGAATTATAGCTTGAGATTAAAATCTACCAGCTAGTAGGGTCTGGAACGAGTTTGACTTCTGGAATGTTTGCATGGATGGGGGAACTCTGTGTCTTTGAGTGTTCACCAAGCCATAAACATGCCCTAATCTTCACTCTATTTCCCCAGTCAGATGCAGCCTTTCAAACAGATGTCTGGTTTCTTGGTTCCCATTCCAGTGCTCCAGTTTGGACTGTCTCTTTTTTCTGTCTTCAGCAATCTTGGCTACGGCCCTGACCTCCTCTCTGGGCCTGGTCCATCTTTTCTGCATCAAAAGCTTGTCTCTGTTTCTGTTCCTTCAGTCACTGGGGGAAGTCTTGCTCCCATGAAGCTCTTGACTCAATGGCCCACTAGCCTGAGGTGCCTCTGCTTTGTCTCATAAACGGACCAGTGACTTGCCCCTTGAATACACACCTGCTTAGGCCCAACAAGAGTTCATATGTTCTTTTAAATATGTGCTTCTGGCTCTTCCCTTCGTGAGTCATCTCTACAGCTGAATTGGTCTACTAACGCCAGTCTAGAATATTGGGGGCCAGCCTCGGCTCCTCAGAAGGGTCTGGTGAATTCATTTTCAGCAGCCATGAGTGTCCCTGTGAAGGCTCCCAGTGACTCCCTTTTCTGGAGAATTCCTTTGGTTCAATGAGATTCTTGCTTGAGAGTTTACCTACTCCCTCTCGGCAGCCAGCAGCCAATGATAGAAAAAGAGAAGAATCCTGGCCTCACGGTAGGACCAACTTTGTGGTGTAGTTTGTGTCCCAGGGTGAGGGACAGACCAAAGCTTTTCCCCACTAGAGACAACATACTTGCTTAACTGTTTTCCTCATCAGATCTCCATATCTCTTACTTCCTTTTTCCAATGTTTTTTATTTATTTCTGACAAAGAGAGAGAGTGAGAGACAGAGACAGAGACAGCATGAGTAGGGGAGGGTCAGAGAGAGGGAGATACAGAATTTGAAACTGGCTCCAGGCTCTGTGCTAGCTGTCAGCATGAAGCCCGATCCGGGGCTCAAACCCACAAACTGTGAGATCATGACCTGAGCCAAAGTCAGATGCCTAACCGACTGAGCCACCCAGGCGCCCCTCTTGCTTCCTTTTTGAGTGAATTTCCTTAATAATTGGCTTTCACAGGAAGCCCCCTTCTTGGCTCTGCCTTTAAAGAAGCTGACTGAAGACAACTTTCTTTTCTCCTTGGCCCACTGCTAGGATCCCAGGCTTGAGACCCAATCATGAGTTAACCATCTCTCTTGTCATAAGTTAGGCTATAAAATTATCTCAGTGTGGCATACCATCTGCCAAAACAGCCAAGCCTATACTCATCCTTATTTTTCTCCCTAACTCCCCCAGACCCTAAATATCACTCCTTTCTACCCCTGCCCAGAGAAACTTTGCGTGACACAATGCTTAGTGCA
The DNA here is from genome assembly GCF_008692635.1 of Crocuta crocuta. Taxonomy (NCBI): domain Eukaryota; kingdom Metazoa; phylum Chordata; class Mammalia; order Carnivora; family Hyaenidae; genus Crocuta; species Crocuta crocuta. Next base: position 7,628,780 of record NW_027529174.1, on the reverse strand, counting down.
GAAACCTGGAAATACAACAGAATTCTATCAGAACTTGAAATGTACCTGAGTCTGTCAAATCAGTGTATCTTACATCCCTGGATCCTGACTTAAAGAAGTGAGTTTCTAGAGAAGGTTATTATGTACTCCCTTAGTTTTTAGTTTGTTGGGAACTAGATTTCTTTTTTTTTTAATAGAGTGGTCTTTCACAGACTTTAGGCCACAAACTATTTTAAGAAGTTTTGCAGGCAATATGCATTAAGCAACCCACATGGAAAGGATGACCTCCTTAGCATGCACCTGGAGCATGGAACAAAAATAATGAACTGAAGTGAAACATGAAATATCCATAGAAAAGCTATTTTTCCTATTCTGTGTCATCTGTATTATGTTCCTTAAAATGCCTTTGAGGCAAATGTATTTTGAGTAGAATATACAATCAGCAAGTTTTCTATTATTTACAAATTGCTAGGTATATCCTGTCAAAACATTCACTAAAAATACTTCACATTCTCTCAATCATGCTAAGAAAAACACAATAACTCAAGGAGGAGTTTGCCTACAGAATATCACACCCTTCTAAATAAAGTTTTAGAGAAACCACATGAGATACTTTGTTCCACTTTCACCCTTTGCTGAAAATTAGCTTATCAAAAACCTGCAGAGCACTTTTTCAAAGGCTCCATTAGCTCATGTTTTTATTAATGATTAGAAATATTGCTGTATTATCAGTCACTAGAAAAATTCAATGGATGCCTGGCTAATTGCAGGTATAGNGCCTTCACAATTGTTTTTTTTGCCCCACATTCCTACCCTTTCCGTACAAGCTGCCACTTCCACACCACAACTTTTCACTAGTTACTGAAATAATCTTAATCTGGTTAAAATTCTCCCTAAGCCATCCTTCAGCCAATTGTAAGGTGATAGAGCGCATGTTGTATGAAGTCGGGAAGCCTGCCTTATCTCAGCTCTGGTTTTTAACTTGCCGCGTGTGCTGTCCTGTTTGCATCCTAGTCTTTCTTACAGCCCTCGTGTTGATCATCTGTAAAATAAAAGTGTGAGAACACCGAACCTGAGGCTGTCCTTCAGCAGTAACACCCTAGAATACTATCATCTATTTCTGGGTGCCTTTCCCTCTCATCCTATTTCCAGCTTTTCTTACAAGTGTGACTTGTCATTGGCCACTGCTCCTGGACACTTAGCTACTCCCTAGACATTTTTTTTTGAAAGAGAGAGAGAAAGAGAGAGAGAGTCTGAACAAGCGGTGGGGCGGGGGTGGGCAGGTGCAGGGGGAGAGAGGGAGAAACTTAAGCAAGGGCTCTATCTCAGGACAATGGGATCTCGACCTGAGCCAAAATCAAGAGTCAGACACTTAACTGAATGAGGTGCCCCCAGACTTTTTCTCTCATCCTCCAACTTGTCTTTCCATCCTGTTTCCTGTTCCTTCAGAATTTTTGCTCTCTACATAGAAAGACCGTTGGCCACTCAATACAGAACTAGGGCCCTGTTTTATCACTAATTAGCTCTACACACATGGCAAATGACAGGCACTTCCTGCTCCTTATGTGTGAAACAGAACTAATAATAGCGTTCTGTCAGTTTTGAAATGTTAGGAGTTAGAAGGAGAGAGAAGTGAGTGTGAAGAATCGTCAGAAATGCAGTGTATTATGATAAATGAACATATTAGCATTGACTGCTGTGTAATCTCTCCTAGGTAACTCTTGTTCTCTCTAATAAGACCTTCAAGAGACAGATTTCTTAATCAAGAACAATGACCCTGAAGATCTTATGAACATTCTACCAATCTGGTGGGGGGGGTGGGGGCGGGGAACGTGTGTATGGCAACTCTCCAGTGATACTCCAATTGACAGTGTTGTGGGTAAACACAAAGGGGATTTGTTTAGATTTATGTCTTTATGGATCAAACTGTTCTAACTATACTTAACAGTATTGTGAAACCTTCTCAATATGGAAGATCAGTGCATCAGGTAGATGTGTCTTTATAGTTTGAATAGTATGCAGAAGCTGGGATGAAAAGGAAGGGGATTTAACTCTAATCCTGTAAGATTATGTTTTACAATGAATAGTCATCCTGAGGAAGGGAAGATTGTGAATTAAAAATCATCCCAGTTTAAGATGACATAATGCAGCCTTTGATACCTCTGAAAAACTGTCCAAAACTAAGACCCATGGTATTTAGTGGATCAGCAATAGCCACAAAGTCAGACTTTCCTTTTCCCAAATCTTTATGGAGATATAGCAATGGAAGCATGTTTATTCAGATATCAGGGCATGATTCAACAGCCCTTAGCCCTAGCATTTGGGTTCTTGGAGCTTCAGTTTCTTCATATACGGAATTAAGATAACCTAAACCACTTGGTTGTTTGGAAGGATCAATGAAATAATGCATGTTGAAGTAGCATATATAAACTTGACCCAATTTAGATGATTAGTCCAATTCACACATTTAGTATTATACCTGTTTCTTTTTATTGTCTGAATTTTATACAATACACTCAAATAAGGTGTAGGATTTTTGTGCTCAAGAATCATGGTATTATACTTTAAAAAATGTATCTTTTCCATCTTCTTTATATACAATGGCTAATGAATATCAATATATCCAATTTTAATGTATCGAATGTTTTACATAGGAGATACTACAATAGCTTTCCCATAGTGTTAGGTATTAGAACCCATAAAAATCCAACTGGCTATTGTTGTGCAATATTGTTGTACTGGCTATTTTGTGCAGCAAACTTACCATTTTCATTAACTGGTGAGGCAAGACTGCTCCTTGCTGGTAGAGTGGGCTTTGCAACAGACAGAATAACCTCTGTAGAAAATAAATTTAACTTTTCTTGGGCTCTGTCGTTTGTTTATTTTGTGATCATATGGAAATTATTTCATTTCTCTGAACTTCACTATCCTCCATGTGAAATAGGGATAGTAAAGTTTGCTTTGCTAATTTCAGAAAATTATTAAATAGCTGTAAATAACCCTAGATAAGATATGAAGTTATAGAAATATAACACTTTATAATATTATAATTGGTGGTATAAATAAGACTGCTATATTGGGTTTTGCTCAACTTTAGTCATCTGATGCCATCTTTACAATTTCTGTAACAGCTGGGGGTCACTTGAGCTATTATTTACATAATATTTTGTATCAACCTTATTTTGTTAACAAAATAAACTTATTTTAAAAAAGAAGCCTATAAAACAAACCTCACTTTGGAAAATAGTAGGCAACTTTAAAAATGAATGCAATTTTAAAAATGCCATTAAGTTCTAGGGAGATTCTGCTGTCCACCATGACTCTGACCTGCCCTATTTGTTAAGGTCAGAGATTCGTAGATGTTACAAGAGGCATGAAACATTACACTAGTTTTACACCAAGGCTTTCCACTAAATGTAAGTAAGAAGTATTGAAAAACACTTAAAAAGAGTATCATTCTCATTGAATCATTTTTCTGGCTCTTTCTTAAATGACTTAAAATTATCCTGTCTACCTTCTGTAGGGCATGTCCCCATCTGGAGGGGAATCGGTGCCACAGAAAGTGTAATAGGATGGAAGTACGCGTTCTGCCTCAGACCTTGACATGTCACTAATATCCATGAGCCTTAGTTTCTCAACTTCAAATAAGGGTGTTAAGATATAGTGTTTCTAAGGTCTCTCTTCCCTATAATAGTCTGCAGTGTCTTTTATGTATGCATGCAAAATAGAGTACTTCATTTAGTAAATACCTGAGAATGTCTAGATTTTTAGTTTTAGAAGAATGGTCTTGTTCATCATAATGTTCTGTCTTTGTAAATAAGGTAATTCTGAACTTCTTTTGACATCACCCATTCAAGAGATGGCCAAGCTTATGTCAAAATCATGGAATTCACTTTAATACTGCCTACAGTGGAGGCTTGTAAACCAGCCAGTATGTGAAATTATCAGATATTCATGAGAAAGAGATCCCCTTGACCTCTCCTGTTAAAGAGCCACAGAAGAGTCTTGATTGATAGTGTGATTTGATAACAGGAAAGTGAAAAGGATAGATTATCCTGCTTTACAAGGACATCTGAATCAATACAGCACCAGATAAATTTGGGGGGCCATTAGTTACGTGTAGATGGGTCCTGAATGGTTTAATGATGACTTGAAACTCAGTCCTTTGATAATGTCCTCACTTCTACAAAGAAGTTCATTTAAACTGGTGAGCGACACTGACCTATGCTTCCTACTGATGTTTTATACTTTAGTTTTCTTGAGACTGTCATTAGATGTATACGTACACACACGTAACATATATTAAATATTAGCACAAGGTAAGCAAAGCTTATTTGATTTTCTTTTCATTTTTGGTAACCAGCTTTTCTTAATGGCTTATTTAATTACATATATGCTCTCACAAAGTCTATACTATACATTCCATCCAATTTTCCCATCGATTATCATAATAAAGTAACAAATGTGTACCAAGAGCATCATATGTAAGGCCTGCGATTAGAGGCTTACTTAAGGGAACTGATCAGTGATTAAAGTTGGGCAGTCCATCCTCAGATCTTCCCTAAGTCTTCTGTCAGGCACACAATTGTTTGTCGATGTAGCTATATCACATCCGCACTCCAAGACTCTTCATGCCCCACCCCAATGACTACTAGTATCTGGCTTACCTCTCCTTTAGGATTGTGGTCCTTATCCTGAAAACCTTAGATCTGTTAATGATGCCCCAAATTTACCTTTATAACACACCACTCATGAACTGTTCTGTATTTCTCCTCAACTCTACTCATCTATTTTCATATTCTGATCAAAGACATACCTCACTAGAGAGTCTGCACAACCAGCCACATGCTTTAGACCCCCAGAGATCTCACTCTGTCACCTAACCCCAGTCATCCAGCCCATCGGTATGGGCCATACCATTGTATTGTCTCACAGGGAAAACTCTTAGCTGTAAAGAGGGTGTGTGGTGGGAAACAAGAAAAAAAATACAGCTTGATTCCTTTAAATTAAAACTGATTACTTTTTAATCAGAAGGAATTCTTAGAGTAAGTCATCAATATAAATGTAAAGTAGCTGTGGTTTCTTTCATGGAGGATAAATTAAATTAAAAGTCTCAAGGACAAACATCAATAACAGCTTAAATAAATAGAATGTGTTGGACTAAAATGTAACTTCATTTCTATTTCAGCCTTCTGTGGGAATGCTTCTGCCAATATGTGATTTTGGCTTTACAAGGTAAACACAGGAAAAGCGGTATTTTGTCTTTTAGATCTTCAACTGGTAATCAGTATAACCTATCACTACTGAATTGGTTAAGCCTAATTATTTTTGACCTTCACATATGCCTTCAAACCAAGATTACTCATCCCTGTACTTCAAGGTCAACTTAATAAAAATAAATGCAAGGTACCAAAGCATCTTTGATGCAGGATCTATAGGCCCTCTCTCTCTTTCACTGTGTTTAAATACTCCTGAGGTGCCTGGGTAGCTCAGGTGGTTATGCGTGGCACTCTTGATTTCAGGTTAGGTCATGATCTCATGGTGGTGAGATCAAGCCCCGCCTGGGGCTTTGCATTGATATTGTGAAACCTGGTTAAGATTCTCTCTCTCTCCCTCTGCCCCTCTCCCACTTGTACTCTTATTCTGTCTCAAAAAAAAAAAAAAAACTCCTCATGATTATCTCGGTTGTAATCTGAGCAATTCTCTGCTAGTCTAATCTGGAGTCACTCATGTATCTGCAATTATCTGACAAGTCAGTTGTGGAGCTTTATCACCAGCTGGCAATTCAGGCTGGCTATACCTGTCACTTCCCTGGCGTCTCACTTCCACAGCATGGTAGTTCAAGGTTCCAGAAGGACAAGAACAGAGCTGCCTCTTAAGATCTAGGGAGAGTTTACAGTGCCATGTCAGCCACGTTTTATTAGTCAAAGCAAGTCATGAGGCCATCCCAGATACAGGGAGATGAAAAAGTAGACTCTAGCTTTTGATAGGAGTAGCCAACTTACATTGCAAAAGCATGTGGTTACAAGGAGGAGTGATTTATTATAACAATCTATCATGCCAATATACTGTTTCCATAAAGACAATTTAGAAAGAACTCTTTTATCCTCATGGTCTTACCATTCTTGATTTCAAGTACTATGTTAATCAAAGAGTTGTAATTCTTACAATTAACTTAAAGTATTCAGAGAATTATATGGAAAATTTCTAAAGATGACATCTTTCCAGATGTTGAGGATTTCTAGTCAAACATTCAACTGTTTAATAATAAATTTATAGTCTATGGGAAATGGTTAATGGTTCTTCTGAATTTGAAATGGAATTTCATTACCAAAAATCTTTTTATTTTCTTCAAGAAAGCCATTGACTACCTACTTATTAAGATATTTTATCTAAAGCAACCCACCCAAATGAAGTCCTTGATACCTTCTTTGCTTATAGGATTCTAAAACAAACATGAAAAAGGCAAAAGCTAGAGAAAGGATAGTATTATTGCAAATTATTGATTTAAAAAAGGAAATTATATTGGGGTGCCTGGATGGCTCAGTTGGTTAAGCACCGGACTTCAGCTCAGGTCATGATTTCATAGTTTGTGGGTTTGAGCCCCTCATTGGTCTCTGTGCTGACAGCTCAGAGCCTGGAGCCTGCTTCAGATTCTGTGTCTCTGTCTCTCTCTGCCCCTCCCCTGCTTGCACTCTGTCTCTCCCTCTGTTTCTCTCTTGCTTGCTCTCTCTCTCAAAAATAAATAAATGTTAAAAAAGGAAATTATGGGCATTCGGTTCATGTGAACCCAGAAAGTCATCAATGAAGAAGTCAGAAGTCACCAAAGTATCAGTAATGGTCATGGTAAGCCAAGCTGAAAACTAGAACAGAAACTCCTAGCATGGTCTGTGGAGTGAATGCTAATGCTCCTGGACCTGTCAGATTATACCACTCTCAATTCATTGGCTCATTAACCCCTACCTGTGCCACAGGATGGTGTGGAGTTCACAGAGTTGTCTCCTTGGATCACTCCAATAGGGCTCATAGCTCTTGCAAGACAGGCCACTTACTGGTGTTCAGTACCTAGGAGGCTACTATTGTGTGAAGCTTGCATCCTGCTTCTGACACCTCCAAGGGAGGGATCGCTCTGGTTCTCCTGATCCTGCATATTCGTAGTGCTACAATGTTACTAGATTTCTTTTTGTTCCCGTAGTGCTGCCATCGTGTTCTATTCCCTGAGGAATTGAGGGCAATGGCTGTCTTCCCCCATTCTGTGCCACACTTTTTTACCTGTGTGCGTCGGCTCTACTGCTTAGACTCCTATGTCTCACAATGTACTTCAGGAATTTGAGAAGTCCAGTCAACCTCTGCCTGCAATATAAACACTGGGAATACTAGTCTGGGGAAGAGCCAATGTAAAACTCCAGGAGAAAGAGCCTGGTATGTTTTCATGGCTAGGCTTAGAGAAAGGGAGAAGTGTGGTAGGAATGAGGCTCGAGAAGCAAGACGCTAGGTAAGGTAGAACCATGGGGTTCTGGGCCTTGAACCCTGAAGAAGGGTTGCTTCTTTCTTTTACAGCTGTGTCACTAAGAAGGCCAGCTAATATCACAAGGATCCAAATGTTTGGAATTCTTATTGCATTCAGTATTTAACAAATGATATATTATTAACCGCTGAATGACCAACTGCCATTCTTCACACAAAGGATGAGCCACTGCCCATCATTCTGTCTACCTGCCTGATTTTGCAAGAGACCTATTAACTATGATCTCCCCTACTGTAGTCAGTGTTACAGGACCTGCTTTTGTTTGCAAAAGTAAGAAATATTGTATTTCGTGAAAGAGAGGGCAATATGGCTGTCTCGGCAAAACACACAAACCGTTCAGAATTCTATCCAAGACCGAAGTTGACCTCTTTGTTTTCTTTGAAAACCAAAGACTCCATCTAATTTTCTAATCTGCTTCTAGTTGCCAATTAAAAAAATTACTTTTTATTTTTTGGGCAATCTTTCACCTCAAGCCTAGATGATGGGTATGATCTGATCATTCCATCTTCTCTTTTTGAAGCAAAGAAGTTTTCATGTGGCTCACTGCCAGTCATAATGATTGACTAATTCTGGAGAAAAAGAAGAGGTAGAGGAAAGATCTTTAAAACTGAGATGTTGTCCTCTTTGGAGATCTCTGGCCACTAGTTGCTTTTGTACTTCTGAGGTTCAGAGATCATTCCATAGATTGTGTCCTTAGATTTTATTCCTGAGAAGAAGGCCCATCATTTTCCCTTTCCTTCTTTCACAATCTGCCTTTTCTCAATAGCACATGGGCCTGCAGGGAAAGTCTTGACTTTGGGAACCAAAGGCACTATGCTCCACTGCAGCTACACCTCAAAGGGCCAGTCTGAATTGTGCTGGGGCTAAACATTTGAGACTGTTTTCTCATTGGGAAGTGAGGAGAGTATGATCTCTACTCCTTTGCAGAATTTGGGTGGAGAATATATGAAAAAATACATGTTTGTTAAAAAACATGCAGTATCAAGAGGCTTTAAAAAGAAGGTATGATGCACACTGTGTTTTACAAATAAAGAGAAAAAGTCAATTATTCAAGAATTTCAATATTGTTTATAATCACATAATCAGATAAACAATAATCAACTGTATGATCAATTTTTGATAGAAAAGAATTAATATATATATTGTGGTTACCTTTTATCCTATTAAATTCTGGGAGGATAACAGAAATTATACACGGAAGAAGGTATTACAGAAATAAAGCTGTATTAGTAATTATGTTTTTAAGATAAATTATAGGCTCTTTTATAACCACAGTGAGAACAGTTGAGGGGTGCCTGGGCAGCTCACTTGTTTAAGCATCCGACTCTTGGTTTTGGCTCAGGTCATGACCTCATGGTTTGTGGGTTCAAGCCCCTCACTGTGCTCTGCGCTGGCAGTGCAGAACCTACTTGGGATTCTCTCTCTCCCCTTCTCTCTCTCTCTTACCCTCTTGTGCTCTCTTTCACTCAAAATAAATAAACTTTAAAAAAAAGAACAGTTGAAAATATCCCAGTTGTTATCACATTATTTGTAAGTAGCATATTTAGGGCAGAAGCCATACTTCTTTTGATAATTCTAGAGAACAATTTCTGTCTGATGTCATCTTAGTTTTATCACATTTGTGACTGTTCTTCCTTCAGTAGATTTTCTCATCAAGAAACTGATAATGTTATCAGACTTTTAGTTGAATATACAAACAATTACTGCTATGATTGGGAAAGATATTAATGCCATACATGACCTGTCTGAGGGATAGGAAATTGAAAATAAGTTGTTTACTTTTATATCCTGTTAGCAAAGAGTTTTGAATGACATGCTATTAATTTCATGAAATAGAAAATGTCTAGTACAGTCAGTTGTAAGCAGGCTTTCCGCAATAGACTTATACCATCCCATCTATTTTAGATTATAAAATTGCACAAATTTGTCATGCAAAGCCATTTTACAGTGTTTCCTGTTAGTCACCTGCAGTGAATTGTGCAAAGCTGGAATCCAACGGTACAAAGTAAAGGTAAAGTGGAGGGGTTGGGTGAAAATCAGTCAAACTGGTGGATATTTCCCTGACAACTGACCCGGACAGACACAGACCTGGATAAATCTTGAGGTGTTAGCAAGAGAATATTGGAAAATTGTGAAGCTTGCATGGTCTCACCCTGATTATATTTTCTATCGCTCAAGAATTAAGGACAGGGACCCTGGCTTATGCTGACTGTTTCTACTGATCTCATGGCATTAGGGAAATAAAAAGAAATTCCACCTCCCCAGTTGCTGAAGATTAGAGAACCTACTAAAATTAAAGTGTGGATATAAGCACTTTACCCAGTCACCTCAGAAAGGTGAGTGTGGATGGACTAGAAAGTACAGACCCCTGTGGCGTAAGAAGAGCTGTCAATCCAGAACAAGCTGTACAATTTGAGGCATACTTACCTGGCTTACAACTTACCTAGCACTTTTCTTTTAAAAATTTTTTTAATGTTTTTATTTATTTCTGAGAGAGAGAGAGACAGAGAGAGAGACAGAGACAGAGAGAGCAGGGGAGGGTCAGAGAGAGAGGGAGATACAGAATTTGAGGCAGTCTCCAGGCTCTGAGCTAGCTGTCAGCACAGAGCCCAATGAGGGGCTCGAACCCACGAACCGTGAGATCATGACCAGAGCCGAAGTCGGACACTTAACCGACTGAGCCACCCAGGCGCCCCACTTAGCACTTTTCTACTCTTTCTTCATGAACCACCCCAAGTATCACCTTTTCTATGAAACATTTCCAAAGGATGTCTCCTCAAAAAGTAAAGGCTCCTTATTCTCTGGTCCTATGTGTATAACTCAGTATTGGAGCTAACCAATCACATTTTAATACAATCAGCTTATTTACCTTATAGGACAACTTTGTCCCCTGGGAGACACTGGGCTGTGTCTGGAAATATTCTTGGTTGTGACATCTATGGAGAAGGTGGCTTGCTACCAACATCTATTAGATAGAGGCAAGGGATACTGCTACGCATCCTGCAGTGCACAGGACAGCCCCTGACTACACAGTTGTCCTGCTCAAAACATCAGTTGTGATGAGGTCAAGAAACCCTGTAGCGGCTCATTTTAAAACTCTTGGCAAGTATCAGAGCCTGTGCTAGGTTCAGAAGAAAGAGAAAAATAGTAAGATAATAGAGTTGAGTTATTTGTTTATCTAGCTGTCTCCCTCCTCATTTTAAAGTGATGATGTTGTTCAAGCAGATGCCATTCTCCTAACTCTCCCCTGTGACCAGATTCTTGGCCGAATGGGTAGCACAACTGTTCCTTCATTCACTCTGTTCCTCAAGACTAGGGGTCGCTGTGGTCTCTTATCTCCCATTTCCAGTTGATTCCCCAGCCCTGCAGATGTTACCTACCCCATCCCACCTGCTAGATGTAGATTAAAAATGTCCACTGACCTTTAGCTACCATTAGGATAAAGACTAAATTCTTCCAAGGCTTTTCATGTTCTTTCTTTGCTACTTTCCTAGCATCACCACACGCTGTACCCTTCGCTGACCTCTTGTTTTCTGCTTTCCAATGATATAAGCTTCCTTTCAGGTCCTTGGGCTATTTCCCACTGCTGGGCCTTTCTACACACTATCGCCTCTGTCTGCATTCTGTTTCCTTTCCTGTGTTTTCCTGGTTAAATCCGATTCATCTCTCTTCAATATTTTCTTCCTCAGAGATACTTTCTCTGCTCACACACTGGGTCTGTGCTCTCCCCAGACTCTCATAGTCCCTTTCTTCATATCATTTGTCACTGAAATTATGCCTTAACTTGTGTGGTCACATTTGCTTTTGCTCACCTTTAATCTCCAGCAATTCTAAAGAGCCGGCACATCTTTAGAATTCGTTAAACACTTGTTGAATGAACAAATAAATAAGGGAAGAAAGGAATTTGTGAATCTGAGGTCATGTTACAGATATCAGTTGGCAAAACTAGTTTCTGACATTATTCACAATGTGATTCTATGTTTTGTTTTGTTTTGGAGTGAGGACATATGTTTTATTCATTTATTTTTTAATTTAAATTCAAGTTAGCTAACATATAGTGTAATAATGGTTTCAGGAGTAGAATTTAGTGATTCATCACTTACATATGACACCCAGTGCTCATCTAAACAAGTGCCCTCCTTAATGCCCATTATCCATTTAGCCTATCCCCCACCCACCTTCCCTCCAGCAACCCTCAGTTTGTTCTCTGTATTTAAGAGTCTCTTATGGTTTGCCTCCCTCTCTGTTTTTATCTTATTTTTCCTTCCCTTCCCCTATGTTTGAATGTTTTGTTTCTCAAATTCCACATGTGAGTGTAATCATATGATATTTGTCTTTCCCTGATTTATCTCACTTAGCACAATACCCTCTAGTTTCATCTACATTGTTGCAAATGGCAAGATTTCATTCCTTCTGATCACCAAGTAGTATTCTACTGTATGTCAACTTGAACTAGAATTTGAGAAGATGCTTCAAGAGAAAAAATCCAACAGAAAAGCCTGGCTTAGGGAAAAAAATCTCTGATACAGCACAGCGTTTGCCTAAGGATTTAGTAAAGAATGGGACTGCTAAAGGCAAACTTAAAAGTCATTCCACTAAAATGTAGTAAGACATGGGGCACAATGCTTTGACACCTTCCAACAGAGTATTGAACAGAATTTACATAAGAATGAAACAGAAATGCAATTACTCATTTTTTGATGGAACCCCAAACAACTCTGGGAACTCGAATGCCCGAGAGGCTATGGTAGGAAGAGCCAACAAACATGGCAGACCAAGCAGAAGCATCACGGGCACCTGGGGGTGGGGTGGTGGTAGCGGCAAGGGCAATGGCAGTCTGTGGCAACAGGAGAATGGTTCTGAAGTTCTGGGCAAAGAGGACCAGAACAAGAAATGAAGGAAAGGACTGTGTTTGGCAGTTAAACAATGACTAGAGTTGAGGGCCTGGTTCACGTGCACAGGGAAGAAGTTTATCAAAAGGTGATGTTGTGTGTCTTACATATGCAAATGGGGACCAAGAGCCATTGGAACATGGTAACTATTCTGAATGCCTACCGTTTGTATCAGCAGACTGGTGAGGCCTGGGGTAAGACCGGGAGGACTTATGACTCATGAAATTCAAAACTTGATTCTTGATTCGAACTGATCTTTTAATCTTCACTTTCTTCAATCACTTTCATGAGCTGTCAGTGCTGAGTTGGTCTCTTTCAAAATATCACAGATGTGGATACAAATGCAGTCTTTGCAAATTGTACTTACTCTTCAATGGAAGTGACTATTGTCTTTCATAATTTAATGAGGACCTTTATTCCAAAAATCAGTCACATGCATCAGATTCCATAAGCCGTAGACCAGCCTTACCTAGAATTTAAATGAGAATCATTACTTTATTAACTCAAACTTTATCCTGGGGGTGGCAGGGGGAGGGTAGGAAAAAACATCTGATAGACTAACCATATGTTTGAGGAATAATGCAAACCCTTTTCAATTATAAAATGCTTAGAGTAGATAATGACAAATGTTTCACTTTTCTTTTATTGAGCTCATTTTTATTCTATGTAAAGGACTTTTGTCAGGAGTCATAAAGCTGGAAACATACCTCCATATGTCATATAGTTTATAGTCTGTTCTCCTGCCACACAGATGGTGGTCTAGCACCCTTTAATATATCTTCAGGGATCCCTTCTCGTTGTGCTTATGTCAGTGTGAATATTAAAATCCCTATTCATGGAGAGAAAACACGGCCTTTTATATTGCTTTTAGATCCTTGATGTCTTTTAGGCATTCCATTATTTTTGTGTTTTGCCTTCTTACTGATTAGAATGGATACTTCAAGCTAAATAGGTAGGAGACAGACCAGACTAGGAGGGACAAGATGACAGAAATAAGACATGGCTACTGAGGTGACTTTACCCCTGCTGAGAGTTAGTGGTTTGTGAAGGGAATGGGGCACAGGCAGAAATAAGAATAATGTAGGTAAAAGAAAGATTGTGGTTAAGTTTGCATGGTAGGCAGAATAATGCCCCTCCCATTCACTAATGGTGCCCCAATTCTTAGGACCTATGAATGTATTAGCTTAGATGGCAACAGGGAGGAAGCAGATGTAATTAAGTTAAGATCCTTGAGATGAGGAGATTATCCTGGATTATCCAGGTAGGTGCAATCTAATCACATGATTCCTTAAAAATGGAGACTCTTCTCCAGATGTGATAGGAAGGAAGAAGGCTGAGTCAGAGTGAGATATGCTGTGGAAGAACATCAAGAGAGAAGCCGTGCTGCAGGCTTAGAAGGTGGAGGAAAGGTTCATGAGCCAAGGAACGTGGGAAGACACTTGAAACTGGAAAAAGCAAGGAAGTGGGTTCTCCCCTAGGGTCTCCAGAAAGGAACTAGCCTTACCTACACCTTGAAGTTGGCCCAGTGAGACATGTGCAGACTTCTACACAGACAGACATAAGATAACAAAGTCATACTGTTTGAAGCCACTAAGTTTCTGATCATAGTTTATCGCAGCAGTAGAAAATAAATATGGTTAGGTCTTCCTTCTTCTGCCCTCGACTCCCTACATTTTACTCTTAGAATAACATCTGGAGTGATGCTATTAAAACAAAAGACAGCCCATGTCTCTTTGCTGCTCAAAATCCTCCAGTGGCTTCCCATGTTAGAATAATAACAAAAATCCTCATGATGGCCTCTAAGGCCATCTGTCCCTTCACTGCTTCCTACTTTTCCCCTACTCCTCTTATCCTGACTCACTCCAATCCAGCCCCGCTGACCACCTTGCTCTTTCTAGATCACATCTGGCATGCTTCTGCCTTAGGATTTGGTGCTTGGTGTCTCTGCGATTGCAAACCTCTTTCTTTTGTTAGCCGCCCGACTTGCCTCTGTATCTTTTTTAGGTCCTTGTCCCAGTGACACCCGTCAAACAAATCTTTATGACCACAACTAATTTGGGATTGAAACCTCCTATTTTCAACCCCAGAAAGACCTACTTAATGTTCTTGCTTCATTTTTTGTCACAACACTTTTACATATAATATGCAACACCATTTTACATATATTTTACTTATTTATATTGTTCATTATGTTTCTTCCTCCATTAGAATGTAAGGCCCATTAGGGCATGGGTTTTTTTCTATTTTACTTTTTACTAATTCTTTGTACTAATAATTACTTGCTGAATCTCCAGTATCTAGAATGTTGCCTGGCACATAGTTGATGCTGAATACATATTTTTTAACACATTGAATGAAAATGAACTGGATTTAAAAAGAGGGAATAACGTCTTTTTGCTTATTCTATTCTTAATCTATAATGACATTTATGTTCAACACAACCCAAGTATAAGCATTTTGAAAACCTATGCCTCTCTACACAAATCCACAAATCAGGAATTGTATAGTTTAGGTTGGTTCACTTAGACTCACAATTAGTCTTTCTCTAGTTCAAGATCTCTTTGAACTTATTTCTCAAAAACTTAGCATTGGTACAATGTATGAATATCTGTGATTAGAAAGTTTGCCTTGGTATCCTGTTTGTTTCACTCACTTGGTCTTGTCAGATTGGCATATACTTAACTATATTTATGCTATCTTTCCACACCTCTTCTTAGCTAGAGTGCATTGGACACAAAAGCTGTAACTCATTTCTCTGTCGCTAATAATTAGTATGGTAACCTGGAATGTAGTTTGTCAGCACACACAAAAGTACCTTNAAAAAAAAAGTATCTTCTGATTGAATTTCTTTCTTCCTTCTCTCTTTATTTCCATTTCAACCTCTAAAAAATTTGCTAAGCTTGTCTGGAGTTAGGTCTCCCTTTCTCACCCCAAATCAATATAGGTATCATTTACTTTGGGGGTTTATTGATTTACTGTACATAGGTTAAAGAGCTCATTACTGGGTTGGCACTTTATCATGAAGCTTTATCAGTGAATGTTGTCATTCTCACAGAGGAATAACTCTAAACTCTTCTACTGCCTGCCATTTGGAACTGTTTCTTTCCCATTAAGGTTTCTACCAAATGTTATTTAAACAAATTTTTTTTTCCAAATGAAAATTCTGACCGGGCAGGGTATTGAGACTAATTTATCACAGAAGGCTAATGGTGCTTTATATTTCATAGCACTGACATCTGTTATCTCACAGGAATCTTGCCACAGCATAAAGCATGTGTAGGGTAAAAATTGACTTTAACTTGGGTTTAGTCCCAAGTCTAAGCCTAAGGTTAAGCAATTATTAAGATATTTGAGGCAATGGTGAGGGAGGTGAGGTACTGTGGTGTTGCATTGCATTGTGATGCCCAGCATTGAGACACTGATCTGGAATTTTCCCAATGAGCCATGTTCATTTTCTATGATAACATCAGGTAGACATCACTTCTTCCTTGTAAATTTTCATTGAAAGAAAATGCAACTTTTCAAAAGTAAGCCTCCATTTTCAGTCTATCGTATGTAAGGCAACTCTTATACTCAAGAAGAAAAATATCTGTGTTCGAGTGATTTTTACCCACTGGTGGAACATAAAGTACTGGTTTCTGGGAAAACACAAAATACTTCCTATTCTCGACCACATTTGACAGTGTAGGTAACAGCACAGTATAGCTACAGCCTTGATAAAGAATCTCTATCTTAGGTGTGACAATTCCATTATAAAGAAAACATGTAAATAAGTTACAGAACAGTGTTTGTCAAATAAATAGTAGGAACATACTGACATCGTGACCTCCAGGAACCACTGTAACTTCATGGGAAATAGGAGTTTGGTCATGTTCCTCGTGTATATTAAACAGAAAAAAGACCGGAAGTTGCTGCTACAACTTCCGGAATAATTTCTGCCTCTCCAATGACGGTATTGTTACTCTGCTTTTGAGCTTCGATAGATATTTCTTATGAGTGGCCCCAAGGGCAAAGTAGCTCTGCCAGGTTCCTTGCTTTTTCTTTAAGCTAGACAGACATGTTTACTTGCTGTTGGACGTTCACAGTGAGCTTTAAAACCGTACTCTCCTCCTAAATACAAATAAAGTTCATGGCCAGCTTGTTGCCTGCCCCATGCTTTTCCTTTAAGTGCTCTAGAAGCAAGAGATCTTCCAGAGCTAGAATTTAACTTTTTTTTTTTTTTTTTTTTTACTCACCACACCTGCAGAGAAGTCTCTCTAGGGATGCTGGGTGGTTTTGGAGCAAGAAAGTTAGGGAGAGTTCCTCCACCGTGAAAGAAGAATTCGTGTGTATGTTTCTGCAAATGCATCAAGATTGAAGTGCCTCGTGTTGTTAGCGTTCTGCCTTAATGAGCATTAACTTAACTTTAAAGCAGCCCACCAAACAATTTTCTGTAAACAAGCTTCTTAGTTAAATGCCTTATTTTGTGATTGCAGAAAAGGCATTTAGTTGTAAACTCGCCTACATGATTTGATTTAGGAATATTTATATTCTATTTTACTCTGGAAACTACACTGAGACATTATCAAAAAAGGAATATAATAAGGCAAACAGATGACATATACTGACCTAAGTCTTTTACATTAAAGGTAAATACTCAGAGTTTCGAAGACTTAAGAGACAGTTTAAGAGAATGCTATTTCATTTTATGCTTTCAGAGAATGGGACCTAGTTGTAATTAAAGTGCAATAAAAAGCAAATAACTGGAAAATTATTTCTAGAGAAATTTTGGTAAGGTAAATGTTTATTTAATAACGTTTCAAGGATAATAACTCATGCAGAATCATGTTTATTGTATATTACTCTGTTATAAAATTATATCTAAGAGCCTAAAATTGCTGATACAAATTTCAAAATCGCTTTTATTTCAGGAGATTTTTTGACTTTCTAGGATGCAGCGTCTGGGCAAGAAAAAGTCAACATAGAAGAGCCAATTAGACTTTCTTGAGGAAAAGGAGCAGTATAATATTATTTTCCTGGTGTTTTAAGTAGTATTATAAGTGAGTCTGAAATACTTTGATTATTTTTATGTGTAACTAATTTGGGGTTTGTTTTTTTTTATTTTTTGGAATAATTTATTATGAAGCTGTAGATAAAGGAAACATGATCTTTTTTTAAAGTGCCCTCCTTAATGCCCATTGCCCATTTAACCCAACCCCCACCCACCCATGCAGCCTCCAGCAACCTTCCGTTTGTTCTCTGTATTTAAGAGTCTCTTATGGTTTGCTTTTATCTTATTTTTCCTTCCCTTTCCCTGTGTTCATCTGTTGAGTTTCTCAAATTCTGTATATGAGTGAAATCATATGATGCTTATCTTTGTCTGACTGAAATACCAACATAATACCCTCTAGTTCCATCCATGTGGTTGCAAATGGCAAGATTTCATTCTTTTTCATCACTGAGTAGTAGCCCATTATAAATTGTGGTGTAATTTTAAATGAAATGGCCCTCTGCTTCCTGGAAGTCTTTCCTGATTCTTCATCTAGAATCCATTACTCCTTTCTCTTCTCCCATATATATATGTGTATATATANTTACAGCAAAAGTAAAAAGGAGAAACCTATGGAAACAGCCATCAGAGGTCAACTTCACCCAAGTATTAGAATTAAAGAAGAAACCGTAAAAGAGTTGAAATTAAGAACTAGGACTTAATAACAGCAGAGACGTTGAAGGTATTTCTGAAGGACAGGTCAACTTTGTAAAGTCAAGAATGTGTAGAAACATATACATGAGAGGAATCTGAAAATCAGACACTGTGTCTATTACATCGGGTACGTACGGTGTATGGACTTAAGTGAGGCTGGAAAGTCAGGTTGTAGGGAAATTGTGAACAATTTCAAATGTCATGCTCGGAAGGTTGGACTTAGTCTTGCATATACTGGAAGATTTAGATGACATTCACTGTCACTAGAGTAGACTGCTATAGAACAAAGTCTGTCTGCACTCACATGTTTTTCAACTAGACTCCCATGCCCCCATACATACCTCAATGCATAGCATCCTAGCCTTGTAAATATTTGTTGAATGAACATGTGAATGCATGAATCATGCATGAAACCAGATTATCTCTATAAATTAAAAACTTGGGTGCAGGAGAGGAATATGTCATGCAATAGTCTCAAAACAAAAGGAACAGAAATGAAGAGTTAAAAGCAACTTTGCCTTGTAAATGATTTTTAAGTGTGAAAAGAAGAGGACATTTTCATTACTTTGTTCCCTTTTTCTGGAATATATCCAGTATGCAATTTTCTTGAAGCTGAATTTAATTAAGATGCACCGTATCTTTATTTTAACCTCCTTTATTTGAGCCCGATTCCTCACTGCCACTGTAACCCACAGCTCCTTTTGACAGTAGAACTGAAGAGAAGGAAAACTATCACTTCTACCTGAGATCATCCCTGCCGACCCACTCCCATGATGGTTAGCCAACATTGTTTATGTTTGGCTCTAAGTGCTCATATGTGAAAAAATACACAGATGACATGGCAGTAAACATCGCAGCAAGATCTAAATACATTTCTGTTGTAAGTGCCAAAATAACTAATCAAATGATGGAGAAATGGGGTGCCTGGGGGGCTCAGTCGGTTAAGCATCCGACTCGGCTCAGGTCATGATCTCATGGTCCTTGGGTTCGAGGCCCGCGTCGGGCTCTGTGCTGAGAGCTAGCTCAGAGCCTAGAGCCTGTTTCAGATTCTGTATCTCCCTCTCTCTTTGACCATCCCCTGATCATGCTGTCTCTTTCTCTCTCAGAAATAAATTTTTTTAAAAAACATAAAAAATGTTTAAAAAATGATGGAGAAGTGTACAGGTATAGAGTATTTTATAATCTAATTTTGAAAACTTGGTCCTGAGATGTGAAATAGTTATTTCAAAAAGAGAGTGAAGTGACAGATGGATGCTCAGTTTTTTTTTCTTTGAAGTTAGGGATGCACTTTTACAAAAGTACCTCCTTCATGTCTGAAGCATATTTCTAGATAGAAAGAGGGAGAGTGCCCTTCTTTGTAGGAACTGCAAAGAAACTCCACTCTGCCATTGTAATTAGCAGAGACCCTGACTTCTACTGCAGACATTGAAAAATGAAATGATCAGAACTCAACCAACATTTGGCAAGTTGTCCTGAGGACTTGGCTCTGAAGGTACAGGGTGAAGGAAGCCCACACTTTCACAGGCCTTGGTAATCTGCCTTTATAAACAGGGTTGGCTGTTTAAGTAATCAAATAGGGAGGGAAGTTTCAAAATAAGTTGGAATTTAAAATCAATTTAAAANAAATAAAATAAAATACTAACATCATGTCCTAAAAAAAAATAAATAAATAAAACAAAAAAAATAAAATAAATAAAATAAAATCAATTTAAAATCAAGGTATGATATTTTGCTTTGGTTGTTTGTGATTCAGCCACAAACCATTATCAACAAATAACCACATGGTGCCTACCTACCTTCAAGGACACTCTTCTAACAGATGTGGATCTAAGAATGAATATATTCCTTCACCTAGTCTCAAGGAGCTTAAGGGATTGTGTAGGCAAACAAGTACACAGGCAAATTGGATAGCATGAATGTATTTTAAAAGGGAAGATTATGGAGAGCCATAGGAGTAGGTATGAAGAGTTGAGTCCCCTCACCGATCTGAGGTAAGGAGTCAAGGTAAGAGACTAGAAAAATGAAATCTAAGCTGTTTTAAAGAGAAGTAGGAATTACCCATCTGAAGGAAGGAAGCAATAAAATGTCAGAAATTAGCAAGAAAATGGAAGCTTTGAGAGCTTTAAACTATACAATGTGACCAGAGTGTAAAGGGCCACAAAGGGCAGAGAGATGAGGATGGAGAAAAGCAGGGTAGAATGTATGGAGATCTGGAAACTTACAACATCAGTGTACGATAAACAGATTTGTTCTTTAGCTACATTCATAAGACTAGGTTGAAAAAGACTAAGACTGGAATGAAGGAGAGTCATGACATTATTGTAATAGTCTAGCAAAGAATGATGGATCTCTGTCACATCCATGGCAGAGGGATGCAAAAAAATGTAAGGGAGGTGGAATTAACAGTTCTTAATAATTACATAGGGGCGATAGGGAGAAGGAAAGGATGCTTTCTCTTGTCCCATATGGACTACTAGGTAGATGGTTGCACATTCTCTGAGATGGAGAACATGGAGGATGAACATAGAGTCTGGCCTCGGGGTGAAGAAAGATGAAGAGGGAAGAGATAAACAATGGCTGCAGAATTTGTAGGATATCCAACGAAAAATTCAAAACACTGAATTTAAAGTAATTTATATAAGAACTATGAATATATAAAAACAAAATAAGGGAGAAGCTTCCGTTCTTTATATCCTTGAGTTACCATTATTATGTATCTTTCAGTGTCAAATGTGAAAAACACACCTGTGGCTTCCAGAAATATTAAAGAGATATGTTATAGTCTCTTGCTGGGAGTCTTTTCCAAAATAGCACTTTTCTATATGCATCTTGAAAAACCATAATGTAAACCCTATTGCAACCCAAATTATTTTATTGAACTCATATTTTTTGGTGTCAAAATTATTGTGTAGTAATTTTGATACTTAGAAATAATTATGTTAATAGATTACTTATTATGCTATTCTACTTAACTATATCATTGTATGTATCGTTAAAAGAATTACCTTTCCACAATATTGTTTTTGTTCAACACAAGGAAGTTTAGATTGTTCAAGTCGTTTCTGGTGAAATTCAAATTACATTTTATATTTCTATATAGAAACTACTCAATAGCTAGTCAAGACTAAATGAATCATATTGATTACATTGGAATAACAATAAAATATTTTAAAATATAATTTGTCTAAGGTATAATAGAAAATTTGAAAGAATTATACAAAAGTACCTTTGCAACCGTAACATGTAATACACCTATAGGAAAATAAACCAGGCAAACTTCTTTTTTTTTAAAATACAGTTATTTTCAAATTGGTTTCCATACAACACCAGTGCTCATCCCAGCAAGTACCCTCCCTCACAGGCAAACTTCTGACTAGTGATCACCCTACTCTGAAGGCCAAAATTTTGAAAAACTATGAGGTAACATCTGTCAAGTATGAACTACATGCTGACGATCATGAGAAAAGTTTATCCTGCCTTTTTTATTAATATCTTTGCTATGGTTTATGTGATACAAAAATATTTCATTGAATTTTTGATAAATGTATTATTTATATACATTAAAACGCCCCTTTATACTGTTTAGTTGTAAGTTTTTAAATGTACGTACAGTTACTTAACTTACACAATCAAGAAAGAAAACAAAATTCATCATTCTAAAGCCCAGTCCTGTGCCATTTGATAGGCAAGTTTTCTCCCAACCCTTAGCCCCTGGCCCCCTCTGGTCTGTTTTCTGGTTCTATAATTTTTCCATATAAATGGAAGCATACAGTATGCAGTATTTTAAGTCTGGCTTCTTTCACCAGCATAGTGTATTTGAGATCCATCCACGTTGTTGTGTAGGTTATTATTATTGTTGTTGTTGCTGTGGTGGTGGTTGAGTGTTGTTCCACTGTATAGATGTATTGTAGTTTATCATTCCATAAAGGGATATTTGGATTATTTTTGGGTGATTACAAATAGACCTTCACATATGGAGTAGTGTGAAGATAAGTTTCTAAAGTGGCTATACAATTTTATTGCCATCAGGAATCTATGAGAGTTCCACAGGCCTGCTTTCTTGACAACACTTGGATTTGTCCATGTATTTTGCTTAGACAGTTAAAAATAAGAATACCAAAAACAAGAGCAATCAAAAATAGGAAAAAATAAATTTTATATTTGCTTTGACTTATGCCTTTTCTAGAATCCTTTATTTCCTGATGTAATTGTTTTATTTAAATAAAATTTATAAAATAAAATTGTTTTATTTCAAATTCACTTAGTTAACATATAGTGCCATAATAGTTTCAGGAGTATAATTTAATGATTCATCACTTATATATAACACCACTGCTTATCTCAACAAGTGCCCTCCGTAATGCCCATCACACATTTAGCTCATCCCTCCACCCCCTACCCTCCAGCAACCTTCAGTTCTCTGTTTTTAAGAGTCTCTTATGGTTTGTTTCCCTCTCTGTTTTTATCTTATTTTTCTTTTCCTTACCCTATATTCATCTGTTTTGTTTCTTAAATTCCACATATGAGTGAAATCATATGATGTCTTTCTCTGACTTATTTTGCTCTGTGTAATGCACTCTAGTTCCATGCACGTTGTTGCAAATGACAAGATTTCATTCTTTTTGATCACCAAATAATATCTCATTGTATATATATTGTGTGTATACAATATATATTGTGTATATATATTTATTGTATATTTATATTATATATAATATACATTATATATTATATATAATACATTTATATTATATAATATACATATACAATATATAATATCTCATTGTATATATATTTATTGTATATTTATATTATATTATAATATTATATTGTATTGTATTGTAATTATATATTTAATATATATTATTTAATATTTAATAATAATATTTAATATATATTATATATTAATATTTACTATTTAATATATATTATTATTATATAATATATACAATATATATTATATACATATATAAATTACATTGTATATTTATATATAAATACATTTATCAAAATATACATACATATATACATACATACACACACATATACATACACACACACACACACACACATATATATATATATATATACACCACTTCTTCTTTATCCATTTGTCAGTCAATAGATATTTGAGCTCTTTCCATAATTTGACTATTGTTGATAGTGCTGCTACAAACATTGGGTTGCATATGCCCCTTCACATTAGCATTTTTGTATCCTTTGGATAAATACCTAGTAGTGCAATTGCTGGATCATAGCATAGCTCTATTTTTAACTTTTTGAAGAACCTCCATACCATTCTCCAGAGTGGCTGCACCAGTTTGCATTCCCCCCAGCACTGCAAGTGTTCTTTTTTTGCATCCTCATCAACATCTGTTGTTTCCTGAGTTTTTAATGTTAGCCATTCTGGCAGGTACGAGGCGATATCTCATTGTGGTTTTGATTTGTATTTCCCTTGTGATGAGTGATGTTGAGCATCTTTTCATGTTGAGAATCGTTAAGACTAGTCATCTGGATGTTTTCTTGGAAAAGTGTCTGTTCGTGTCTTTTGCCTACTTCTTCACTGGATTTTTGGTTTTGGGGGGAGTTGAGTTTGATAAGTTCTTTATAGATTTTAGATACTAAACCTTTATCTGATAGGTCATTTGCAAATGTCTTCTCCCATTCCATAGGTTGCCTTTTAATTTTGCTAATTGTTTCCTTTGCTGTGCAGAAGCTTTTTATCTTGACAAGGTTCCTAAGGTTCATTTTTGCTTTTATTCCCCTTGCCTCCAAAGATATGTCCAATAATAAGTTGCTGTGACCAAGGCAAAGAGGTTGTTGCCTGTTTTCTCCTCTAGGATTTTGATGGTTTCTTGTCTTACATTTAGGTCTTTCATCCATTTTCAGTTTATTTTTGTGTATGGTGTAAGAAAGTGGTCCAGGTTTATTCTTCTGATGTCTCCGCCCAATTTTCTCAACACTATTTGCTAAAGAGACTATCTTTTTTCCATTGGATATTTTTTCCTGCTATGTTGAAAATTTGTTGGCCATACATCTGTGAGTCCCTTTCTGGGTTCTTTGTTCTGTTCCACTGATCTATGTATCTGTTTTTGTTTCAGTACCATACTGTCTTGATGATTAGAGCTTTGTAACACAGCTTGAAGTCTTGAATTTTGATGCCTCCAGCTTTGGTTTTCTTTTTCAACATGACTCTGGCTATCTCCTGATATACTTTCAAGTTTGCCTATATCATATTCATTCTGTATGAAAAACTTCTTTTAAAATTCCTTTAATGCAAGAATACTTGTAACAAATTCTCAGTTTATATTTGTATGAAAAGATCTATTTCCCCTGTATTTTTGAAAGATATTTTCACTGGATATAGAGTTCTGAGAAGATGACAGTCCCCTCTCCACCACCATCCCCCCACCTCAGCACTTTAGAGATACCATTCCATTTTCCTCTAATTTACATGGTTTCCAATAAGAAATGAACTATAACTCTTATCTTTCTTCTTCTGAATATAATGAAAGAAATGTATGATTTTCTTTTTCTTTTTCTTTTTTGTAATGGGTAACTAGTTCCCATAAAGTCAAGACAGATACTACAGGATTCTGTTTCCTGTTGAATTCAGTCAGATTTTCTTTCAGGTTCTGAAAACGCTACTAACTCTTCTGTGCTTTATAATGACTTCAGTTTATATATTTACTTCACTATATTATTTGTTGCTTTTTTCTTTTTCTTTCTTTCAAAAAAATTTTTAATGTTTCATTTATTTCTGACAGAGAGAGAGAGAGAGGGAGGGAGAGAGAGAGAGAGAGAGAGAGAGATAGCATGAGCAGGGGATGGTCAGAGAGAGAGGGAGATACAGAATTTGAAACAGGTTCCAGGCTCTGAGCTGTCAGCACAGAGCCCGACACGGGGCTTGAACCCACCAACTGTGAGATCATGACCTGAGCTAAAGTTGGACGCTTAACCGACTGAGCCACCCAGGCACCCCCTTTATTTCTTTCGTTTTAAACAAGGTTTTGTATAATAAGACGAAGATGTCTATCTCTTTTTAGTTTAGTTTTTTTTTTTTTGAGAGAGAGAGCGAGCGAGCATGAGAGTGCAAGCAGGGTAAGGGCAGAGGAAAAGAGAGAAAGAGAATTTTTTCTGAGTTTCTTTATTTTGAGAGAGGTGGGGAGGGGCACAGAGAGAGGGGAGAATCCCAAGTAGGTTCCACGCTGTCAGTGCAGAGCCTGATCTGGGGCTTAGTCTCTCAAACTGTGAGATCATGACCTGAGATGAAATCGAGAGTCAGAAGCTTAACCAACTAAGTCACCCAGGCAAACATCCCCCCCTTTTTTTTGAGAGAGAGAGATAAAATCTTTTTTTTTTTTAATGTTCTTATTTATTTCTGAGAGAGAGAGACAGCATCATAAACAGGGGAGGGTCAGAGAGAGAGGTAGACACAGAATCCGAAGCAGGCTCCAGGCTCTGAGCTGGCTGTCAGCACAGAGCCCGACGCGGGGCTCGAACCCACGAACCGTGAGATCATGACCTGAGCCAAAGTCAGACGCTTAATCCACTGAGCCACCCAGGTGCCCCAAGTGAGAGGGAGAAAATCTTAAGCAGGCTCCACATCCAGCAGGGAACCCAAAGCGGGGCTCAATCCCATAACCATGAGATCATGACCTGAGTTAAAATCAAGAGTCCAATGCCTAAACAAATAAGCCACTCACGTGTCCCACCTTCCCAGTTTCTTAATGCTTAGTCTTCACTGAGTGGAGTTAAGCAGGCCTCACTGTCCTAAAATAACTCCTACAAAAATCAATAACTGTTTTTGTTTCTCTCTCAGATGTGGGATCACTTTCTTTGAGTGATCTTCTCTTCATTGCCCGGCCCAATTCTGGGCAGCCTGTGTTTTCTGGGTGCTGTTTCTTATTCTGTTCTCTATTCTCTATCACATGATGGTGTTTGGGTGGCTTCTTAGAAAACCCTTTAGAAAACATTCCCAATGGAATATTATTTTCGTTTGGGCAGGAAAATAAAGTCGATCTAAGTCCCTCTCTGAAATATTGTCATTTACTAGCTAAAGAGCATCTGAAGGGCTTTAAACCTCTCAAGGCAACCATTGAATGGACTCTACAAAATTTGGCTTAACTAGAAACAGTACATTTCCTAGTCCTTTGGCTTGGGATGACTTCCTCATGGAATTGCACCATCATCAATGTGTAGTGATGTACTTAGAATCCTAGATTCTTAGGATTGAATAGAGCCTCAGGGACCCTTCCTACACCATTTCTCATGGGTTGATATCCAGCTTCTACATGATGCCTCTTTCAACTACTCAGCAACCTGATTACCTTCCTTTGGACAAATTCTAGTTTTTGTGTCTTATTGAGATTTTTACAATATTGACTTCACCTAATAGAATTGAGAAAATTAATAAGGGATAATATTTTCATTGGGTATCACTTCTTTTAGCAAAATAATAATGATATCTTGACTATACTACTTTCTAGTTGTATGATATTGGGAGTTACTCTCCACCTCTGTGTGCACATCAGTAAAATGGAGCCAATGATATTAATCTCTGTAAATAACTTTTTGGGGGTGTTATAAAAATTAAATGAGTTAATATGAATAAAACCATTAGAATTGTGTTTGGCTCATAATAAGAATCAGCTAATAATTTGTGCGTTGGGAGGAAATCAACCTGGAGAAGAAATAAAAAGAGCTGTCTATTAATGATCCCAAATGTCTATGGGTTTTTCTTAAAACTCAGAATTTTCAGAAAAACTTAAAAGATACCAAATTTCATAAGGGAGTAAGTTTTAGATAGTATTGTTTTATCTCTAAGAATGACACAGTAACCTAAAAGAAATTAATAAAAGCTGCTAAAGATTGAGGGTTTTTTTTTTATCAGTTGTATTTTGTTTTTGTTCTTATTTTCCATTATCTGGAAGCCAGCAATTGTGTTTACAATAACCCAAATCTTCTCTCCTTTCCAATTTAAATGAACCCACTTTGAATCCACTTCAGATGCATGGTTTTATAATTTTATATTCACAATGTGCTATTCATCTTCTCTGAACTTGCCTTGCTACTACTGACAATCAGAATCCCCTCAGATGAATTTCACATACACTTGAAAATTAATTCTGAGAAAGGTTGAGGAGGCCATTGAATTTTTCAAAGAACACTTTCAGCTCAGATCTCAGTAGTCATCTGAATTAATATATCCAGGCTTATCTCCCACTTTTTGAATAATAAGTATATCCAAAAAGGAAATGGGAAAGGATCAAGAGAGAGGAAACTTTGAAAAACCTTCTGGAGTAGATGCTTCATGATTTTATGCGGAAATAATTCTAAAGCCATCAGGTAAATACAAATCTAGGAAGAAACATGTTGATATAAATAGCATGTTATGGATTTTTAATATTTCATTACTTCTTTAGTAAAAATGCATACATTTCTGGCTCTAAATTTTGGAGGTTCATATATAATAATAACTCTTAATCACAAAGCAGAAACGAAGAGAATTTTTCAACTAGTCACTTTTTGATAAGTCATCTGTTGTTCTTTAACCATACTGTCATATTAATGAGTTTAGAATTACATGTTCTAATCATTGCTCCTATTGCTTTCGGCTTCAGGAGGGCCTCTTTAATGAGTATTAGTTGTCCTTCTAGGAAGCTGTCAAACGATGGCATAATTTCATTACGGGTGTTACCTTAACAGTCTTCTTTTTTTGACAAATTTCTGACAAAATGGATGAATCCTTAATAGCCAGAACACTAGGTGGATCATGGAGAAAATAAATATCATTTTCCACAGAGTTCAATTTATCTACCTTATTTATTATTGAGAGAGATTAACTCAGCTGCTGAAGTCAAGCTTGATGAACTCGTTTAAAGGCCTTTGCTTCCTGGGGCACCCTGGTGGCTCAGTTGGTTAAGTCTCTGACTCTCGATTTTGGTGCAGGTCATGATCTCAGTTCATGAGAGCCCTGTGTAAAGCTCTGTGCGGACAACGTGGAGCCTGCTTGGGATTCTCTCTCTCTCTTCCTCTGCAAAATACACACACACACACACCCAACCGTGTGCCTGTGCACATTCTCTTTCTCTCTCTCTCTCAAAATAAATAAATAACTTTAAAAAAATGTTTGCTTCCCAAAGTGTCAGCAGCGAGGCAAATGCTTTTGACTTTGAGCTACTTTGAATACTAAGATTGTTATGAGAATTCAAGCGAAACCATGTGAAAGTTCTTTGAAAACATTAAAGCATTCTGCAAGTGTGATATGTTTTGGTAGATTAAGGTTTATCATTAATATTTTTAGCAGAGTACAGATACAATCAGATTTATTTTAGGATGATTAAGCTATGTGAATATAGTTTGAAGGATGGCCTACGTTGGGGAGAGATTATACGTTAGGTTATTGGCTTGTGAGTGAAACAATGAGACATATAATATGGAAGTAGGTAAGTTAAGTGATCTTTATTATTTAAAAAAATTTTTAACATTCATTTATTTTTGAGACAGAGAGAGACAGAGCACAAGCTGTTGGGAGCAGAAAAAGAGGGAGACACAGAATCTGAAACAGGCTCCAGGCTCTGAGCTGTCAGCAACAGAGCCCATGCGGGGCTCGAACTCACAGACCGTGAGATCATGACCTGAGCCAAAGGTAGACGCTTAACCGATTGAGCCACCCAGGCGCCCCAAGTGATCTTTAAAGTTCCTTTAATATTGATATTCTTAATTAGAATCTGATAAACACACACACACACACACACACACACACGCAACTATGCCTTGCCATACATTATACACAATTTTATATGATTTTTCTCTAAAATCTATAAATACTTAAACTTCACATAGAGTGTGAGAGAGAGGGAAATGCTACATAATCCAGGTGTTTGGGTGCAGGTTGATTTGGAAGAATGATGGCATCTCAATAAAATTAAGAAGTGCAAGAGGAACTTGTAGGTGATGGCATGCAAAAAGCTCAGGAGGTAAGATAGGGAAAATATGGCAGATAAGATGTTAGATGTTTTTAATTTTAGAGGCTAAAAAGATTTACAAAGGGAAATATGTGTTAGGCATATCACTTGGGGTCTTGATGCTCAGGAGCATGGTCAATTTAGAGAGTTAGCTCTAACTTTGGGAGTTATCTGCATACAGAAGATGAATGTTGGGAATCATTGGAAACTTCTGGAGTAGTTCATTTCTGACCTTTTGAAAATTCTATTTATTTTCAATACCAAGAATTACACCAGGGCTTTTGTTGTGCGTTTTTAGGTCCTTATCATTACGGAAGCACTCGTCTACAAAGCTAGTGTCATTGTGTAAGTCCCTGGGAGCTGAAATGGATCAGCCAGAAGCAATAAAAGGAAAGGGTTAGCACTGCAGTAGAAGAAGGGAGCCAGAAACCAGAGGTTAAGGACCAAAAGAGTGATACTAAATGTCACAAAGGAAGCTGTAATCAGCCAAGGTGTAAAAATGAAATTAATTAGTTCAGGAATAGATGGGAACCTAAGGAGTCCGTAGATTGAGGTTAATGGTTTGACGCTATTTCTGAGAACACAGCAGGTTGTGAGGAGGTTCTTTTTAAAAGTATTGGGCCAAATCTGATAGTAGGTCATATTTACGAAGATAATCAGCCCATTCTCCATCTTCATTATGTTTTTCATCATGTCTCCCTTTCTAACTATGTATAAATCTCAAGATACACTGCTAGCCTTATCTACTCTTATCATTAAATAAAGCTTTCTTCCATAAGCAGCAGTAACTTCATCTCCTGAACACATACAATGCTAGTTTTTCTTTTGTTAACTGCATTATAACATCACAAAAAGCCGTAAGTGTATATCTTTTCAATAATGCTGTTTTTTTTTTACAAATAATTTATTGTCAAGTTAATTTCCATATAACACCCAGTGCTCATCTCCACAAGTGCCCTCCTCCATGCCCATCTCCCTCCCTCCCCCCGACACCTATCAGTCCTCAGTGTGTTCTCAGCTTCCAAGAGTCTCTCATGGTTTGCCTCTCTCCCTCTCCCCCACTATTTCCTCCCTTCTTCTCCCCCTTGGTCCTCCATTAAGTTCCTCCTAATCCTCCTATACGTGCAAACATATGGTATTTGTCCTTCTCTGCCTGACTTATTTCGCTCAGCATAACACCTTCAAGGTCCATCCATGTTGCTACACATGGCCAGATTTCATTCTTTCTCATTGCCATGTAGTATTCCATCGTATAGATGAACCACCTCTTCTTGATCCATTTGTCCGTTGATGGACACTTTTCTAAATCCATCTTTCTTTTTTCTCTTACTTCCTTTCTTTTAACCATTTCTGTTTTCCCTTCAAACTACATACTTAAACTTGAAATGAGTTTGAGGGTATACAAAAGTGTAAATCCCTACCTTCAAGAAGCTGAATGTCACAGCAAGGAAAGAAAATATATCATTATGAGTAATAGCTCAAATCATGTTATAAAACGTAATCACACATTAAATGGTAAATAGCAATATAGCCAATGCACATTCAGCGAAGGGATAAATATGTCAATTTGCCAAATAAACTTCAAAAAAGAGGTGGAATTTAAGCCTTTTAAAGCATTAGTAAATTTTACAGACATGAAGAAAGGAAGAACAATCATGAAAGGATAATTTTTTTCCCTCTCAGCTCCTAATGCCCAGGTTCTTAATTAGTATCATTACTCTAGCTGTGCTAGATTTCAGATTGATAAAATACCTTGTCAATTTAGCAAAGCACAATCTGCAAACAAACTAAAGATTTTTGTTGGCGTCATCAATAAATCCAAATTTCCCGGGTATCATTTTTGATTATTCAATTTATTCAGCTATACATGAGAATGATCTTTACAGGTTTGCCTTTAAATAACAGAATATGTAGACTATCCTTAGACCGCCTATGGTCAGGTAGGGTACGTCCTCTGGTAGGGAGGCCAGAAGGCAAGGTATGTGTCCACAGCCTCTTGGCAATTTGTTATGACTCATAACAAATGAGCCTCATGTTGTTCTACTTTGATGGTTAGGGTTATCCACTTGAGTTAGAGATGCATATGCAGTTTGCAGTCTTCTGATTCTGAAATACTCCTTTCCAGCTCACCAGCAGCATACATTGTTCATGCTTTTACCGTCTTCACCCCTGCATACAGCGGTTTTCTTAGGCAGCTAAGTATCCAGGGCATACCAAGAGAGAGGTTTAAACCTCCCTTGCCACTCTTTGCTTTCTGCAGAGGCCACTCTCTAAATACTGTCAGAATGTGTGCAGCAATTAAAAAGAACTAGTTGGCTCAGGTATGGGACTCTCACCTTGGTTCCTTTCAAAGTTAGTTCCTAAATATTTGGGGGAAGTAGGCCTTTTTCTGTCTGGTCTTGGCAGTCCCTCCACACCAAGGTTAGGTACTAAAAGTGTCAGTGACTCACAGCATTCACCCCCATTCCTATCTATATTTTCTGTGGCCATCTGCCTGTAATTCTGGGCATGCGATATTAGGTATGTTGTCCAAGAATGTGTTTTTCCATTCATCTTCATCAAGGAGGCAGATAATTGAATTTCTGCCCAGATTTTTGGCATGTGGCTTTTCTAATTTATTAGTTTGTGACATTGTTGCCAGTTTTTTGTCTGTTTTGATATAGTCACAGGTATTTTAATGAAAACCCTGAGAGTCATTTATCAGTTTACCCCCATGCTGACTGGAAAGTTTCTCCAACTTTCATTTTTGAAGTCAGGACCAGCTACGTAATTTGTGTGGCCCGGTGCAAAGTGAAAATGTGGGGTCCCTTGTTCAAAAACTCTCCCTAAGGGCCCATGAGAACAGAGCACTCAACAAACATGGCAATCTTCTCAGTGTGGGACCCTGAGCATCTGCTCACAAAACTGGCCCTGCTGAAAATTGTCTCCATCTCCGGCTTTGATGCCTTTGCTCTCTCTCCATGTTCTCTTGCTTTCTCCTAGAGCTTCTCCATGCCTTAACTGACTTCATTCCTCTTCTCCTTAAAGCCCCTAAGTACAAGTGCCGCCGAGATTATACCTTCAGTTTCCTCACATTCT
The DNA here is from genome assembly GCF_008692635.1 of Crocuta crocuta. NCBI lineage: Eukaryota > Metazoa > Chordata > Mammalia > Carnivora > Hyaenidae > Crocuta > Crocuta crocuta. The sequence goes on along the minus strand of NW_027529174.1, from coordinate 7,596,650 downwards.
TTTTCTACTATGTAATTCTCAGAAATGCCAACTAGCTTAATGATCTCAATCACTCCTCCTTTCTGAGGATGACTCTAAACTCACTACCTCCAGCTTTCCTGTTTTCCCTAAGTATGAAGCAAACATTTCTAATTGCAAAGAGACATGTGCACTGATAGCTGAAATACCTACAGTGGAATCCTTCATCTTATCCTTTATTAACCTCATTCCTTCACATGAATTTTCTTTACTCTGACTCTGAATATGGCCTCTCCCTGGCTTCGCAAAACTAAGTAACAATCAATCTTTTATTTTTTATTATTTGGGGCACCTAATCAGTATTTTTCTGTTTTTTTTTTCTCTCACTTATTCTATTTTGTCACACTGTCTGAGTGTTTTAAGTACTTTAAATATCCTTTTTAAAGTTTATTTATTTTGAGAGACATACAGAGCAAGCAGGGAAGGGGCAGAGAGACAGGGAGAGAAAGAGAGAATCCCAAGCAGGGCCCACACTGTCAGCACAGAGCCTGATGCAGGATTACAACTCATGAACAGTGAGATCATGACCTGAACCAAAACCAAGAGTCAGACACTTAACTGACTGAGACACCCAGGCACCTTAGAACTTTAAATCTATTTTTGGGGGGTGCCTGGGTGGCTCAGGTGGTTAAGCATCCTACTTTGGTTCAGGTCATGATCTCATGGTTTGTGAATTCCAGCCCCACATTGGGCTTTCTGCTGTCAGCATGGAGCCCCCTTCAGATTCTCTCTCTCTTCCTCTCTCTCTGCTCCTCACCTGTTCAAACTCTCCCTCTCTTCCTCTCTTTCAAAAAGAAATAAATATTTAAAAATTTAAAGAATAAAATTTTAAAAGCAAATAAAAAATAATCTACTTTTTGGGTGGGGCAAAGAGTAAGATTTAGTAAAATAAATAAGATCTTAACAAAAGTGAGTCTGAGAAATTAGATGAAAACATCAAAAATACTTCTTAAGATATGTTCAGCTTATACCATCTTTAAATCTTGGGTGATATACTTGGTTTTCGTTTATTATTATTATTATTTTTTTTAATTTGAAAGAGAGAGAGAGAACACATGAGCGGGCAGAGGGGCAGAGAGAGAGGGGATCCTAAGCAGGCTCCATGCCCAGCGCAGAGCACAACATGGGGCTCAGTCCCACGACCTTGGGATCATGACCCAAGTCAAAATCAAGGGTCGGATGCTCAACCACTGAGCCACCCAGACACACACTTGATTTTCATTTTTGGTGTTAAATTGTAGGAAACATCCCTGCTAAAGGATCAGCTAAAATCATTTTTATATATTTTGATGTATGTAAAAGGGGGAAAAAAAGCATAACTTTTATAGTGCATAAATATTGAACAGGAAAAGACTTTTTTTGAAATGTATCAAGATTATTTAATCAAAAACACTGTGTTGAAAAAATACTGTAAAACAAAGATACAACCATTAGAATTTTCTCTGGTTTTTAAACGTAGGAATATCATTTTCCAGCTCTTATAATTTTGATTCCACGTTGCATTAACACTACAACAAACCCCATGGCACCATGCTTTGCTTTGTATTGTGCTTTGTATCTTCCCAATTTGTTAACTTCATTTTATTCTTACTGTTAATGACCATGTTAGTTGGGCTGCGTCATTTTGCCAAGAACAACTTTGGAACATTTTATACATTAACCAATATAAGCCGTTTATAGCCTTGGTGTTCTATCTTGCTAACTTTAGGAAAAGCAAGCTTCACCGCTTAAAAATATTTTTGCAAATAGCCTGTGATTTTTAACTGTTGCATTTATTTGAACATTTTATAACAAATTGCTAAGGTTGGTATACTCTACAGCTAGTTATTTAATGCAGTATTTACGGGCTTCAGGAAGAGAAAGGTTTGTTTTGTTTTCTAAAGAATTATTTTTCTGTTCTGCTAGTGAAGTATTTGCAAGCTCATTTCTAGCCAAAGACATTCATCTCAATTATTTGAATTGGCTCCCTGCAGATAACCCTTAATATGGAATATTATTCACTTACAAAATAGTTGTCACAGACATCTGCCAGTACTCAACCTGGCAGCAAAGATGCGTAAAACCATTTCAAATTATGTCTTTGGACACACAATGAATATCACTATACCACAGTGTTCAGTGCTATGATTTGTCATCATTCACTCTCTCTACTTATCTAAGTCAGCAGAATTGTCACAGTTAAATATTTTGGAACATGTAATAGTAAATTAGTTTGGCTGTTAACCTAGGAGGGAGAATAAAAGGTATACATTTACTAATTTTTCTTTGGGGTTTCTTGTTAGATATTATGGTTTACTGGTTCTATATTTCTTACTGTTGTAATGATCATGCTCTGGAACTTTTCTTTGGGCAAGGAAAACAAAATACAAGCTGTTAGAAAGCTCAGAAGCTACCACGTCTGTGTATAGTGGAGGGGTCGCTATATTTTTTAATAATATTTTATGCCGTGTTTTTATAGGTTGCATTACATTTTTATATTATGAGAAGCAGGTCCCCTGAGATTTTTAGAATAATATTTCAGTTGGTTTTGAACTCCATGGACATCAAAGCATACACATTAGAGATGGAGTTCAACCACCTCTAACATGCATGATAGAGCCATGTGACATGTGCCATCAGACCACCAGATCTTTGCATGAGGAAGAATTTGTGTTCTGGATACCTTCTTCAGCCTTTCTGGTTGCTGGGGAGCCTGCTGCCTTCCACTGGGATGGGCCATTTGTCAGGATTCATTTCAGATACATTCTCCTCTGTAAAATCTTCTCTAATAACTATAGCTGTTTATCATCAACACATTTCAACTCTCAAATTCCTACCCAATAGTCTATTTAACATCATCTTGGAACTTAGGTAATGACAATAATTTTGCAATTTTTCAACTGATTTTTTAACAGACATGATTTCTGGAGCCTAACACCAAAACATAGCCCTATGGCTGGTAAATGCCGGTGCTATTATGTGGTCGAAACAGAGACTGGCATTTAGTAGCCACAGGGCTACTTTTTGGTGTTAGGCTCCAGAAATCATCTCTGTTAAAGAACGAGTCGAAAAATTCTTCTTCCATTTTGGTTATGAAATCCCATATAATGCCCCATAACAAGGTTTGATTATGAGCTACACTGGGAGAAAATTATTTATAGTACATATGACTGTTTTTGTAGTAATACTTGCAATCTGCACATGCATATGAAAATATGCTCTACCAGATTTCAAAAGTTACAAAGTTACTGTAGTTAAGACAGTGTGATATTGATATGGGAAGAAATGAATAGAGGAACAAAAATACATGTATATGTAAACGTATCTATCTATATATACAAGAAAATTTGGTATACAATAGGGATGGCTTGAGAAGATTGACTATTCAATGAGAACGTGCTGGAAAATTGATTATAAAATGAGATAATACAGAATTCTATTCTTTACTTACTTTTATAATTTTTATTTTTGAGAGAGAGAAAGAGACAGAGCACAAGCGGGGGAAGGGTTAGTGAGAGGGAGACAGAATCTGAAGCAGGCTCCAGGCTCTGAGCTCTCAGCACAGAGCCCAAAGCTGGTCTAGAAATCACAAACTGTGAGATCATGACCTGAGCTAAAGTTAGACACTTAACAAATTGAGCCACCCAGGCACCCCAAAATTCTATTTTTATTCATACTTTCCTTAAGTAAATTTCAGATATACATATAACCAAACATTCAAATTTCAAGAAAATAGAGTCAGATATATATGATTCAGGAGAGAAAATACTTTTTTTAAACAAAATACGAAAAAGACAAGACACAAAATAAAAAGTTGCTAAAATTGACCACATCAAAATTAAACCACTAAATTCAACATAAGACACCAGGAATGAAGTTAAAACACAACACTCAAGCTGAGGGAAGATTTACTAAGTGTGTATAAACCCATAGCATTACTGTCTATAATACATAAAACTACCCAGGAAAAATTAAGTAACAGATTTTAAAAGGTAGCAGAAAGGAAAACCCATGAGGCCAATAAGCACCTAAAAAGAGGTTCAAAGTAACTAGTAACCAAAGACATGCAAAATAAAGCAATCTACATTATGACATATTCGTCATGTAGGTAGATACAAATGAAGGTGTGAACTGATAGTAGAGAGAGGCTAGAGAAACAGGTACATCCTTGTACTGCAAGAAGGCACATTCATTGGTATGAGCCTTGTGTGGACCGTAGATGGTATGGTTGAAGATGTGTTTAACATTCAGCCTAATGGATCCCACTTCTGGCTATGTACCCAAAGAACCGGAACTCATAAACGTGAGGAGATATGCACTATAATGTTCACTGCAGCATTGTTTGCTTAAGAAAATATTGGAAACAAATTTACTATTCATTATGGAAGCATAGATAAGCAAATTGTAACATACTTATAATGAAATACTTAAAGCCAGAATGAATGAACTAGTGCTACCTCACATCAACATATATAAATCTCAGAAATTTAAATTTGAGCAGAAAATATTTTGTGGAATGATATGTAATATATAACTTTGTAGCATTTGAGAGGTTACAAGAGAATTATATATACTTTCGGAATACATATACATGAACTAATATAAAACATAGATATAAAAGATAAACATTAAAATCAGCTTATAGTTACTTTGGCTGTGAAATTTGGAAAAGGACTTTTGGGGCATGCAATATTCTTCAACTAAATTGGTGATTATTTACTATAAATATTCAAATTCAAATATAGCAAACTGTTAAGATTTAATAAAATTGGGTAAATTCTCAGTGCATTATCCACTCTTATTTTCTGTAACCTTAAAAATAGTTCATAATTAAAAATGCATCTTCTTTACAAAAGAGCATATTGCATGCCCCTTAAATATTAATGTTTCTTAGATGTTTTAAAAAAGAGTTTTGTTTTGGGGGGCGTCTGGGTGACTCAGTCAGTTAAGCGTCCGACTCTTGATATCAGCTCAGTCCATGATCTCTCAGTTGGTAGGATCAAACCCTGAATTGGGCTCTACACTGAAAGCATAGTGCCTGCTTGGAATTCTCTCCTTCTTTCTCTGCCCTTTCCCAGCTTGTGCGCACTCCCTTTCTGTCTCTCTCTCTCAAAATAAATAAGTAAATAAAAATAATAATGAAAAAGAGTTTTATTTTCAAAAATTATATATATGTATATTACATATAAAAACATAAATACCTTTACACTGAGATGAGCTGTACTTAGATATTTGTCTGTGAAGATGTATTTTGCCTGTAGAATGGATTCCATCTCTAAGGATGCATATGCAAACCAATTTCATTAAGTGCAGTCATATTTAAATTATTTTATGTAAGTAAAGGCAATACTTATTTGGCGGTTATCTGGGTGGCTAGTCAGTTAAGTGTTGGACTTTGCCTCAGGCCATGGTCTTCCAGTTCATGAGTTCAAGCCCCACACCTGGCTCTCTGCTGTCAGCACGGAGCCCGCTTGGGATCCTCTGTCTCCCTCTCTCTCTTTCCCTGCCCTGCTCATGCTCTCCCTCTCTCTCTCAAAAATAAATAAACGTTAAAGAAATTTTTTCATTAAAAAAAAGAGCACCTAGGTGGCTCAGTCAGTTGAGCATCCAGCTTCGGCTCAGGTCATGATCTCATGCTTCATGGTTCAATCCTGCACTGGACTCTGTGCTGACAGTTCAGAGCCTGGAGGCTGCTTCGGATTCTGTGTCTCCCCCTCTCTTTCTGCCCCTCCTCCACTCGTGCTCTGTTTCTTTCATTCAAAAGTAAATAAATATTAAAAATTAAATAAAAAGAAAAATGATTGTTTGGAATTTTGAGGTGATTTCCTTATAGCAGAGGCTTACAAATAATTATGATACATGAACACCAAATATGTATCATCCATGCCCTTTGACTTGCATATATCCTTTAATTTGAAGACATCTCAAAATACTTAATTTCTTAACAATTTAATTTTTAATAATTAATATGAATTTGTTAGGTTTGATCTTCTTGTGAATTAAAAAAAAAGTAGACATTTCTATTGTCTGGTTTTGTAATCCACTTCCATGATGTCTATGTCTTTAATTCCTCTCCAGCTTACTGCTCTGGCTCTTCAACTCCACAAACATCCTAAAGCAGAGCTTCTGGGGAAACCCTGTCAGCATTTAATGTGATCATCCTGTCACCATAATATTGCCCAGAGTGGTACTTCCAAAATCACATAACTGGATTTATGCTTGAAAACTTGGAACCCTCAGTGGTCAGGGAAACACTTTTTCTGCAGAGAGGTTTAAAATTTTAGTTGGCAATGTTGGCTCTCAATTTTCTGAATTCACTCTGGGTGACATAACTTTCACACTGTTTGGTTCTTCATGTTTTACAGGAAAATTATTCTTTTTGCATTTGATGTAGTAGGCAACTGAAAGGGTAAAAAGAATTCAAAGACATGGTGTAAATAATAATTTCTGAAAGCAGCTACCGCCCCCATGGCTGGTGGAGTAAGGGAAGTGGTTGGAATTATTAACGCTGACTCATGGGGGAAGGGCCTCCTGGAGGAGAAACAGGAGCTGGTGTCTCTGAGGCGCAGCAAGATGGAGACGATCCGCCAAGTACTGGGGAAAGAAAATGCAGCAGCTGCTGTTGCAGAGCAAAACTGTCACCACTACGGTGAAGAAGCCTTGCTGAGGTGAAGCTCACAGAAGCCATCTTGGACAGGAAGCTCACAGGAAACCCACGCGGAAGAGCACAGCCCTTTCTCTAGACTTGAGGACTCCCTCTAGCTCTCTCCACTGGGTGAGCCTAAGACTCAAGAGCTGGCCACGCTTGAAAGGAATTTAGTGGCATTAGTCGGAGTAAAGAAAGTTGGGGTGGGAACTGAGACACAATAACTTATAGCTGTCATGCTGTCTATAGCAACATACAAAGTAGGGGGCTGTCATTCTACAATGATCCGAAAGCAGATAGGAGGACAAGCCGGAACTCTTCTGATGGCTTCAAATCCTCTAACTTTGGACATCATAAATATCTCTTGGGAATGTTTATTGGATAAATCCAGTATTGCTTTATTCACTATTTTAAATAAAATTTATTCATATCTGCTTCACAAGAAGTGCTATTCTGGGCTAAGATGAAATAAACTCAGTTCCTTTCTTCAAAATTTAAAACCTAAAAATAAGATTATATATATATATATATACACACACACACATATATATTATCTGAATATATATAAAATATGTATTATGTGAAACCTAAAAATGAGATAATATTCAATATGAATATATACATATATAAATATGACTACATATGTGTGTGTGTGTGTGCAAAACAAACACCAGACTTTCTTTTTTAATGTTTTATTTATTTCTGAGAGAGAGAGACAACATGAGTGGGGGAGGGTCAGAGAGAGAGGGAGACACAGAATCTGAACCAGGCTCCAGGCTCTGAGCTAGCCATCAGCACAGAGCCCAATGCGGGGCTTGAACCCACGAATCGTGAGATCATGACCTGAGCCGAAGTCGGACACTTAACCGACTGAGCCACCCAGGCACCCCCACCAGACTCTTAAAATACAGAAAACAAACTGGTGGTTGCTAGAGGGGAGAGATGGGTGGAGGAATGAGTGAAATAGATAAAGAGGATTAAGAGATACAAACTTCTGGCTATAAAATACATAAGTCACAGAGATGCAAAGTACAGCATAGGGAATATAGTCAATAATACTACAAAAATGTTGTATGATGATCGATGCTGACTACACTTATCATGGTAAGCACTGAATAATGTATAGAATTGTCGAATCTGCTGAAGCTATTATAATATTGTATGCCGATTATACTTCAATAATGAAAACACACATATCTATGTGTATATATATATGTGTAAGTATAGATATATTAATTCATATATGCATCAATACATATTTTATATATAAATCAATAGAAGAATAAAAGCTGTACAGCCCAATTATACATCCTAAGGTCATGGAGCTTCAGATATGTCTATTAATTCTTTAAACTAATTGATAAAGGGATCAAAAGACTGATGTATCATTTATAAAAGACTTTATTGGAGGGGTATCTGGGTGGCCCAGTGGCTCTTTATTTCAGCTCAGGTCATGATCTCATAGTTTCTGAGTTTGAGCCCTGCTTGTGATTCTACCCCTCCCCCAGACATGTACTCTCCCCCTCCCCATCTCTCAAAATAGATAAATAAATAAATGTTAAAAAAATAAAAATAAAAGACTTTATTGGAGAGACCTCAGCTTTTGAAAATGGATAGGATTTTAAAATTGGATATTGGCATTAGGAAAGTCTTTACAGACAGACTGACATGTTAAATCTGGGCTTACAGGAAAAGTGAAAATACATTTAAACTGGCAAAAAGCATTGGATTTACACCAACTATGATGTTGGTGTAAGGATAGTGAGAGAGAGGCCTAAAGATGAAATTAAAAATCAGACTATTAAGCCTTTTAATGCTATGCTAGGATAGCATAGTGGATAAGCTACTGGAAATTTTTACACAAATAGGTAAAAAGCTTCACAAGGTGAAGCTAATGGCTGTGTACAGGTTGAGTCATACGAGAAAGAATACACTGGCCAATAATACAGAGAGATCACTAATAAAGCTGAACCAGTAGAAAAGAGGGAATAAAGGACTTCAACAAAATATATTTCCATCTACTTTTTTTTTTTTACAGTGAGCCTCCATTTCTGCTTAAGCTAGATGAGGTGCTAAAAATGTTTTCTATGTAGGTGGTTAGCCTCTGCTTCTACGTTCATAATACAGCTGTCCCTTTCCATGTTATTTTTAAGAATTATAAAAATAGGGCAAAATCAGATACAGTTTGAGTAAAAAAAAAGTTAGAATGCCTCCTTCTATTAAGCTTCATATTTTTTTAAATGTTTATTTATTTTTGAAAGAGAGAGAGAGAGACAGAGTGCGAGCAGGGGAGGGCCAGAGAGAAGGAGACACAGAATCGGAAGCAGGCTCCAGTCTCCAAGCTGTCAGCACAGAGCCCAACACGGGGCTTGAACTCATAACCATGATATCATGATCTGGCCTGAAGTCAGACGCTTAACTGACTGAGCCCCGCAGGTGCCCCTTAAGCCTCATATTTTTATTATAGTATCTTTTATAGATTAAATACTTATAATATTAATTATGAGAAATAGTCAACTGAAGAACTTTATTTTAGGAATGATATCAATATGTTCATAATTTATAAAGTACTGAGATTGTAAAACAAAAACTAACCCAAACATAATCAGATACACACACACACACACACACACACACGTATATGTGTATATATACATATAGATATGTAGTCAGGTATATGTGTATATATATATATATATATATGTAATCATTTATCTTTAGAACATTTGGATGTACAAATTAAATTAGCTTCAACTAGTTTCTATAGCCAACAATGCTCATGGAATTAAATAGAAAATTTTAAGAAAATTATTTTTAGGAAATTATTGTTATGAAAATTATTCCTTCTTTTCTTCATTGCTACCAGTTTCTAGGAACTTATTGTTTTTTTCATAAATTAATTAATTAGTTACCAAAGTACTTTAGTATCTAGTCTCTTTCTCTTTTTTTTTTTTTTTAGTTTTTTTTTTTATTTTTTTTATT
>NW_027529174.1:7568346-7586936 GCF_008692635.1 Crocuta crocuta | reverse complement strand
ACTGTATGTCATGAATGTTTTCTCACTATCTCATTGCTCACATGCTATTCTGCACATGAGCTCCTCCATATGGGCTAGACTCTGTGTTTCCCTTAAAACATTTTCTTTGCCTCTTACAAGCTGTATGATCTCGGGCAAGAATATAAAGCTTTCTGTGCTTCTATTTATTTCATCTGTAAAATGAGATTTAAAATATTGCCGCCCACTGTGATTAATTATAGATGCATATTGTAAACACAGGGCAACCACTAAAGAAAGTTCAATGTAGACGAGTAGATAGTAACCCAATAGTGGGCAGAAAATAGAATACTAAAAATTTAATTCATCTAAAAGGAGGTAGGAAAAAAAAAACAAAGAAGAAAAGGATAAATAGAAAACAAAAAGCAAGAAGATAGATTTAAACATAACTGTATCATTAATTATCTTAAATATAAACCATATGTAAATACTCCAATGAAAAGGCACAGTCAGAATAATGTCTATAAAAAATTCATTTCAGATAGAAAGATGCAGAGAGGCTAAAGTAGAGTAATATGAAAAGATGCAACATTTGAGCATTAGTCATAAGAAAACCAAAGTGGTGGGGCGCCCGGGTGGCTCAGTGGGTTAATGATCCAACTTTGGTTCAGCTCATGATCTCATGGTTCGTGAGTTCGAGCTCCACATTGGTCTCTGTGCTGACAGCTCAGAGCCTAGAGCCTGCTTTAGATTCTGTGACTTCCTCTGTATCTGCCCCTCCCCCGGTTGCACTCTCTTTCTCACCCACCCTCCCCCCTCTCTCTCTCTCAAAAATAAAAAATTAAAAAAAAAAAAAGAAAACCAAAGTAGTTATATTTTGGACTAAATTAAGAACACAATTATGGAATGTAGCTAAAGTAGTGCTGACAGGGAAATGTAAAGCCTGTAATGCTTATATTAAAAAAGAAGAAAGATCTCCCATCAACCATCTAGGCTTCATCTTAAGAAGCTAGGAAGATAAGGGAAAATTAAATCAAATTAAGTATAAGAAAGGAAATGATAAAGACAAAATCAAAAAAATAGAAAAACTTTTACCTACACCTATACTAAGAAAATAAAAAGATAAGATACAATTTATCAACATTAATAAAAGAAAGCTGTTATTTCATCTCAAAAACATGTTGAACAGAAGAAAGTAGATCTAAAAATTGTGTATTGTGTAATTCCACTTACATGAAATTCTAGAATAGGTAAATCCAACCTAGAGTACAAAAAGCACATCATGTAGATGATTTCATGTAAAAGTTTCTTATTTTGTGGTCTTTCAGAGAGTTACCATATTGGAGAGTATTCCCCCTTCTGGAATGTTTAGACATAACTGGTAATGGAGCAAAGGACTTTGTTTCCTAGGAAAAAGCAGAGAGCTGCCGGGCTTTTCTTCTATCGCTTTCAGTCTGTATCACACCAGCGTTGTTCTCATAAATTAGTGAAACTTGTTTAGGTTTAGGGAAATTGCTTAAGTACAAAGCTGTATATTGGTAAATAATAGTAACCTACTGGTAACCTATTTCTTGTGGTAAAAGATAAAGGAACTAAAGAAAAATAAAAAAATATTATCAATATATAATATACATAATTAACCAAAACTGTACTAATGCACCACAGATTTGCTGCTGTGAATGTTTTCCTTTGGGGAAAAGATATTGGAGCAACCCTTCACAGACCATCCATGGAATTAACGCTTTCCTGATGCTGGACATGGATTTCCCCAGGCATAGGATATGCTCTATGGGTAGCTAAAATATTATAGACTATTCTCTCATCTCTCATAAATATTTGTTCAGTGCTGTTGTGATGGCTTTTAGCAAAACAAAAGAAAACAAAAACAAAATCTAAAAATCAAAAACAAAACAAGAAGAAAGAAAGAAAGAAAGAAAGAAAGAAAGAAAAAAGAAAGAAAGAAAAAGAGAGAGAAAGACTGGCTTCTCATATTTTTGAGAGGAAAGTCATATTCATATGAATGAAATCTGTCTCGCTCCCAACGAGGGTTACCTGGGGGCTCTGAAACTAAATTTCAACTCTTAGCACAATCAATTGCTGCAAAGTAACCAGGGCATAGCAACAGCCCTAGAGTGTGATAATTAAAGGTGGAATATCTGCAGATGAGCTGATATGTTGCATGAACTTTAAGTCTTAAGCAGAGTTCTTGGTAGTAATTGAATTTGCCATGAGAATATTTTTGCCAAAAGGCAGCTCACAGGTACACATGTCAAATTGATTCCAATAAGTAGTGAAATTCCAACATCATTTATTTCCAAATATATCCTTCCTTCCCACCTATCCACCCACCTTTCTCCCTCCTCTTTCACCCAAAGTTACAGAAATTAAATATCTTCTTCAACTGACTGTTGGTCCAAACCAGATTCTGCTCTCTAGGCTATTCATCATAAGAAAGCCATGATGGACGATCATTAGCAAAGCAGATCCAAAACTGAAATAAATTAGATCTCCCCATCTGCCAATAAGATAAACCAAATTTTTAGGGTGCACTGCCACCCTAAAAAAAACAAAAACAAAAAACCAAAAAACAAAAAAACCACAGATATTTCAAAGATAAAATACCTGGATTTAATCTTGACAAATAAATTATATTGTGTTACATTCACTTAACTGACAAATATTTTCTCAGTTCCTATGATGTTCCAGGTGCTATGGGTTTGTGACATAAAATTATGTTATGGTAAACATAGTTTCTACCCTCAAGGCACTTAGAGTTGAATGAGAGAAACAGAATTAGATTAGCAGTTATGCATAGTTAATTAAGGCCCATGGTCTATCTGGTGCAATGGCAGCCACCATGAATGTAGCGATCCCTGATATTCAGAGTCAGTTTACGTCTTCCTGGAGAAAGACATACTTAACTAAGTCCAAAGCATGATTAGAAGGCAAGAGCATTCCCTTGGAAGAAGATCAATCAAGTTTTCAAAGACACCAGGCAAGAAGAAGTAACCAACCTTCCAGGAATGGAAATTAGGTCAGTATAGAAGAAAAAAAAACCTTAAAGCCAGAAGATAAATGTATAAATAGATAGATGGGTAGGTAGATATAGTCTGGCTTTCCTTTTTAAGTGTATAAATCATTGTCTCATTTTTAAACACCTGATTTTCGAAAACTGTGTTGAAAATTCTGCTACAAATGTTCCAAGGAATCGCATGTCCTCAATTATCTTGCCTGGTTGATTGTTTCCCTGCATAATCTCCCAACTGATCTCCCCTCCACTTCCTCCCCTGCATTCTCTCCCTCTCACCAAACCAAGGATTATCTTTCCAAAATGCAAATTGGATCATGTCACTACCTGTTTAAGCTCTTCAGTGTCTTCCCACTGCCCTCGGGATAAAGACCACAAACCCTAACCAGCGCTGGGGGTGCTGGCCCTGTTCATCTCTGCACCCTTGTCACTGCACACCAGCCCGTGACATCTGGCCCCAGCTACCATGGCTTTTTTTTTCACACACATACTCCACTCTAAACCAGGAAGGCTCAAATCTTCCTATTACATGCTTTTATAGAGCCATCCACCCTCTCTTTGATGACATGAGTAGTCACTGTTTTATTTATATATTTAATTGTATAATTATTAATTAGAGCCTGTCTCCTGCTGTAGGTCATATACATAATGGGGGCAGGGACCCTATATGCTCTGAGGGCCAAAAGGACAGGGACTCTTTTGTGTTTTATCCATTACTGAATCCCCAGCTCTCCGCACTGTGTTTAGAACATAGTAGGGCTCCATAAGTCTTTCTTTTTTTTTTTTTTAAGTTTATCTATTTTTTGAGAGAGAGAGATAGAGTGTAAGTGGGAGAGGGGCAGAGAGAGAGGGAGACACAGAATGTGAAGTAGGTACCAGGCTCTGAGCTAGCTGTCCTCACAGAGCCTGACACGGGGCTCGAAATCACGGACCACGAGATCATGACCTCAGCTGAAGTCGGTCGCTTAACTGACTGAGCCACTCAGGTGCCCCTCCATAAGTCTTTCTTGACTGGAAGAATCAGTGTTATATTCAGGAAAGCGGATTTCAAGTCAAGTTTTTAATGTCCTTGAAATGCAACTGTGAAGGAAACAGGCCTACTGAAGATTGTTGATCAGACTGACAGGTGGCAGAAAGCAAAACTGAAGGTCTGTCTGTGCATTTGCAAGACCATTTCCACTTCCAACACGCCGCCAGGATTTAAAGCTTCTGTCTGCCCACGTTTACGCATGCATTCCGTATTGTCTTTCATTCAGGAAGAAAACTGAAGTGACTATTTTCTGATTGCTGAAGTCCAGTGTTGCTTCGTGAGAGTCCTGTTATTCCTGAGGGCAAGTCAGTTTTACGTAATGCAGCCATTGTTTCAGATTTTATCGCTGACTGCCTCCCTAGCATTGCAGAAGTCAAATTTTCCAGGGTGGAGGGAATATTTATTATTTTCAAATGAGCCATGCAACGTTATGATACAATGAAAGAACCAATCCCTGGAGTTTGATGGCCCAGTTTATATTTCTGTTCTGTTGCCAAGTCCCCATGAATGTGTGCAAATGACTGAACTCCTAGGTAAGGTTGACTCTGAGAAGGGACTTAAGGACTCTGGGTGTTCTCTGAATGACAAGTGCAACACCGGAGAACCATTGCTGATTTCTCTGGCAAGGAAAACAACTTTTTATAGCTCATAAAATTAGTTCCATATTTAGTTTATGTTTCCTCCTTTCCTTTATTTTTAAAACTTATAGTTTAATTTGACAAGCAGCCTCTTGACTACTGCCTCAAAAAGGGAAGGAGTTTCATGAGTTTTCATATATTTAGGACTTAGATTTATTTTATTTGCTTTGGTTTATTAAATACTTTTTGAATATTTAACTATGGTGATATTGAAGGAGAGTAAAAATTGATAAAACATTTCATTGGGTTGATTGTATAGGGAAGGTGCTAATTGGATTTAATTTTCCCTCTTTTCCCTCTTTTTTACAGTTTTATTTTATTTCCTTTTTGGCAATATGAATCACTGTTTATACGTTATTTGCCAGCCTTCTGTCTTGATATTTTCCTGTTGACGTGAGAGTTAGCATAATGACACAGATTCTCATCTTAGCATTACTGTTAAAATCCTCCAATGTTCCTAGGCTGGTTTAGAACCTCTGTGAAAAAGTTACCTGTTTTTGGTTTGTATTGAAATTATTTTTTAAAAAGCATATGAGATAGTTTTCAAAAGACAGCTTTAAAAAAATCTTTTTGTTCAAGATGGCAACCTGAACTTACTCATTAATGTTCTCTACTCCTGCAAAGTCCATTAAAAAGAAGTTATAAGCTAAACTTTCATGGCAATAAAGGATAAAGTCATTAATGAACTAGAAATCTCAATGAATTTCCAAGATGAAGGAAAGTACATGAATAAGCATGGTGTGATGGAGCTAGATGTAAATAGACAGTATATAGATTATGTTCTGAAGACCTTGCTGCAAGGTAGGAAGTCAGCATTTCTGCAGAACCCCAGAGAGTTTTGAAGGCAAACAAGAGAAGTATCTATAATAACTTCAGGAAAATCCCATCTTGCCTTGCATTCCTGATCCCTCTGCTTAAGCATGCTTCCTTTTTTTTTTTCTTCTTAAGTTTATTTATTTATTTTGAGACAGAGAAAGAGAGAGGACAACTCAGGTGGTGGTGGGCGGGGGGGGAGGGGAGAGAGAGGGAGAGAGAAAGAGAGAGAGAGAGAGAGAGAATCCCAATCAGGCTCCACACTGTCAGTGCAGAGCTGGATGTGGGGCTCAAACTCACAAACCACAAGATCATGACCTGAGCTGAAGTCAGATACCCAACTGGGCCACCCAGGTGCCCCCAGCATGGTTCCTTTTGATACCTCTGGGGTTTTTTCCTTATTTTTTTCAAGTCCCTATTCAAATACTACTCTATCAAAGAGATAGTCCTGAACCACTTTATTAGACAACAACTATCTCTCCCCTTTTCCTCAAGCCCGTCACTCTGTATCTATTCTACCCTGCTTTCATTTTTTTTCATTATACCTAGCATATTATATCTTTATGTTTTAATTTGTTCAATGTCTCTCTTGCAAAAGAAAGTAACCTTCAACAGAGGATAAAATTTATCTGTTTGGTAACTAATTTGTGGACTATCAATAACAATTTGAGGGTTTTTTTTTAATGTTTATTTATTTTTGAGAGAGAGAAAGAGAAAGAAAGAGAGAGAGAGGGAGAGTGTGAGCAGAGGAAGGGCAGAGAGAGAGGGAGACACAGAATCTGAAACAGGCTCCAGGCTCTGAGCTGTCAGCACAGAGCCCAATACAGAGCTCGAACCCACAAACTGTGGGATCATGACCTGAGTAGATGTCAGATACTTAACTGACTGAGCCACCCAGGCACCCCAACAATTTGTGGATTTAATAAATGAATGAATGATTGAAATGTAAATACGAACTTGTGTATGTTACCTTCATCCCATCTTCAGACTTCCTTACTACAATATTTAGAATATCTAGTAACCAGATATTTTGTCCCAATTTGGAAGGATAAGGAAAAGGAGTAGATTTTTCCAAAATGAATAAAGGGTCAAAAGCAAACTGCAGCAACTAGCATAGATGTTGATACTTTGGGCAGTATGATGGCTGAGGTCGCATTAATTCACCTAAGTCCACAAACTCCCAGTTCGCATATTTGCTTCATTCTTAAATACAATAATCGGTCAAGATTTGTCATACAATTGAAGAAAACATGTGGGATGACAAAGCTCAAGCAGAACAAACCAAAACAACTTACTCTAGAAAAACAAAGAAAATTATTTAAAAAGAGAAAACTTTAAACAAATCTAATTCATATTCATAGAGAGTTTTGAGATGATATTGCATCCTCAACACTAGCACAAGATGCTATGAAGAGCCCTTAGTAATTAAAAGTATACCAGGTAAATTTTAATTTTTTAAATGTTTTATTTATTTCTAGGAGAGAGAGAGAGAGACAGCATGAGCAGGGGAGGGTCAGAGAGAGAGGGAGTGACAGACTCCGAAACAGGCTCCAGGCTCTGAGCTGGCAGTCAGCACAGAGCCCGACACGGGGCTCGAACCCACGAACTGCAGATCATGACCCAAGCGAAAGTCAGACACTTAACCGACTAAGCCACCCAGGCGCCCCATACCAGGTAAAATTTAAAAAGAAAGCCAAAAGAAGGGGGAAAAAAAGTGAAGGAATACCCCACAATGTAGAGAATAAGAGATAGAGGTTCAGTCTAGGAGTTTGAAGTTTCAACTATTAGGAATTCCAGAAGGAAAAAAAAAATTGTAGAAAAGGCGATTCTCAATAAAATAACATTTCCTAGAAATGAAGAAAAGCATGGGTCTTTAAATTCAAAAGGCCTACAAAAGTAGCACATGTAAGAATATCATCATTAAATGATATGCCACTGAGGATAAATAAAAGATCTTAAAATCCCCAGTGAAGTGGAAAAACAAAGGAACAGTAACAGTATATGTTAACTAACTGGAATTTAAATAAAAACTAAAAAAAAATAAAAAGAAAAAGAAATTGGTCACCAGTAAAGAATGAGAATCATACTGCTATAAATTTCTCTTCAGCAACACCAAATGCTAATATACATAGATATATGAGTTAAGTCTTGAGAGAAATAGTTTGAAATCTAAAATCCAATGGTCAGAAATACTATCAGTAAATCAGGGTAAAGTACAGGCATTTCAAGTTTTGCAATAGCTTAAATTTATCTATGGTAAACTCCTACTTAGAAAATCACTTGAGGATATTTATCAGAAACTTTAGGGAATAAATTTTTAAAATAAATAAATGTTCGGAGGGTGTCTGCGTGTCTTAGTCAGTTGAGTGACTAACTCTTGATTTTGGCTCAGGTCATGATTCCAGGGTCATGGAATCGAGCCCCGTATTGGGCTCCAGATTGAGCATGGAACCTGCTTAGGATTTTCTCTGCTGCCCCACCCCCACCCCTGCCATTCCCCTCTTCCCCCTTCATCTGTTTGCTCTCTCTCTAAGAAAAGGAAAAGGGAGGAAGGAAGGAAGGAAGGAAGGAACGAAGGAAGGAAGGAAGGAAGGAAGGAAGGAAGGAAGGGAGGAAGGGAGGAAGGGAGGNTGCCCCACCCCCACCCCTGCCATTCCCCTCTTCCCCCTTCATCTGTTTGCTCTCTCTCTAAGAAAAGGAAAAGGGAGGAAGGAAGGAAGGAAGGAAGGAAGGAAGGAAGGAAGGAAGGAAGGAAGGAAGGAAGGGAGGAAGGGAGGAAGGGAGGAAGGAAGGAAAGGAGAAATATTTGGGATCCATGCATTAGTAAAAGCAGTAAAGGGAAGTACTATAAAGACATTTCTGTAAGTAATCTCAAAAGGAGCCAACCCACATAGGATCAAGCTGATGGATGACTCCAGGAAAGAAGTGCTCTGGGGAGATGGTGTGGGGTGTGTTACAAAAAAGAAAATAAGATTGAAAGTTAGAAAGAATTCAAAATTAGGTTGAAAGGGTAGAATATAAGTAAAAAGAAAGAAAACTGAAACTTTAAGAAGAAAAATAAAGTTAAAAGTCAGTGTTTTTCAGAAAAAAGAATGAATTCCAAACAATCAATAAGTCAGAAGACATTGGGAATATGGTTTCTTCCTTTATCTTCCAAACACACACACACATACACACACACACGCACACACTCAGGTAATCTGAGGATAGAAACTGTGAAAAAAGGAACAATGCTAAAGTGAAATTTGGTACAATTTTCAGTTACTGGTACATTGTTATGAAGAAAGATCCATTGATCATTCCTTTGAATTCTGGAGATTTGACATTTGAATGGAAGGTAAGGAAACTAATCTTAGTATACTACTTGGTTCTGCGTTGAATTCTATGTACATAGTCATGAGAAAGAATATACTGTTTCTTGGTTTCTAATTTTTAGACTAAATCCATACACAAAGTACAAAATATTTAATTATGTTTATTGAATGTTAAGTAAATATCAAATCAGCCCTGACAAAGAAGAACAAAGTTATAGCAGTCTAAAAAATTAGGAGGTGCATAGGAAGACACAGGGAGGGAAACACAGTATGTCCTTATTTTACAAAGTAGGAAGTCAAGAGATGCTATCTAGTAAATAAATAATAGAAAGAAAAGAAGATATCTTAACTTCAAAGTTTATCAATAGAAGAAAACAATGCCCAATTATATTTCAGGGAAAGAAAGATGTATCTGAGTTCTATCTTAATTTAGAACTACAGAAATCTATAGGTAATATTTAAAATGATAAATTGAAAGGGAAAATAGGCATTTATTTAGAATTTTGGAAGCATCTAACAAAACTAAATATAGAACCGGTTAAAAGTTTTAGGAGGAAAGTCCTTCACTACTATCTTAGATAGTCCTTCATTACTATCTTTTAAAATGTACATAAATTATTTTGACAAATTCTAATTAATTTAAATTAACATTTTTAAAGACATGCAAACACCTTTAATTCAAGTTCCAGGATACCACACTGAGCTAGCATTCTTTAAAAAAGAAAAGAAAATTTGTAAGTAACAAAAAATATATTTGTATAGTTTTTTATTTTGATATAAATTAAAACTTAGAAGCTGTGAGAATACCAAGAATTTCTACTTTGTTTATATTTTGCCTATTTCTTCCATTTCTTCCATTTTTTGTTCTTTACACAGCACACACACACACACACACACACACTTCTTTTACAGAATTATTTGAGAATAAATTGCAGACATTATGTTCTTTTACCCCTAAATACTTGACTGTGTATATATTTAAGAACAAGGACATTCCCTTATATAATCACAGTATATTTATCAAAATCAGGACATATAACATTGATACCTTGCTATGTACTCCAAAGTTCACATTCAAATTTCCTCAGATATCTCAATTTTCCCTCAAGTCAGTGGTCTTTTATAGTTAGCTATTTTTTTCCCCATTCCATTATCCAATCCAGGAGCACAGATTGTAGTTAGTGATGACATCTCTTTAACATGAAACAGTTCATCAGTCTTTCTTTGTCTGTCATGATCTTGACATTTTGTAAGAGCCAGAGAAGCTGTTTTACAGACTATCTCTCAATTTGAGTTTGTTTGATGTTTCCTCATGATTAGATTCAGGTTATGCATTTTTGGCAGGGATCTCACAGAAATAAGACTGTGCTCTCACTGCATTCCTTCAGAAGCACGTCATGTTGGTTTGTTTCATTACTCCTGACATTATCTTTGATCATTTGGTTGAGGTAGAGGCCTTCAGTCATTTTCATTATAAATTAGAATTTTCCTCTGCAATTACTGAAGAGTCCTTTGACACTATACAAATATCTTCTTTTTCATCAAATTTTTATCCACTGACTTCAGTGTGGAAATATGGTATTTTACATGGTAAGAAGGTAAAAGAAAGTTTTAGGGAATAATGATCTTTCAGTTTTATGTCAGTATTCAAAGAGCTTTCAGTCAGTGTTTCACCACTTTAAAATAATTATAGAGAGACTTAGAACCAGCAGTGCTGATTTCATTCATATATGCATTGCTATTTGTGATTTTTAAAAAAAGATATCTCTTTTACATTTAGTGGTTTAGGACATTTCTAACAATAGATTAATAATCAGTTGTTTCTAATCATACTCCACTGATTCTCTATAAAGCTGAAAATGAAGGTGATGCTACAGTCTTCAGCTGTGCATTGGAAAGGATTAGTACTGTTTATCTTATCACTATAAGCACCAGATAATTTTACCCTCTATTTGCTAACAATTGGGGGGGTTATATCATATGAAATATACACAATAAAACCACCCATTATTGACTTGGTTTTAAAAAAAAGAAAGGAAAAGAAAACAAGATAACCAGATTAAAGTCATCAATGTGTAAAGTTGAAGAAAAACAATAGCAATAAAATTTTCAAATACTAGTGACAACACAATGATAAATCACTTTGGGAAAAGAACAAAAAAAATCTATTTATGTTTGTCTATCTATCTATCTAGATATTAAAATTGATTTATTTTACATACATGATTGTGTTGGATTCTTTTAATAGGTAAAAAACCTACTAACTTAAAACTATTACCAATAACAAAAAATTTTTCTGCCAAACTTACAAATAAGTATGACTTGGCATTCCTAGAAAATTTGAGCTTCATCTTGAAGTAGTTAGTGATAAAAAAAGAAAGATTTCTGATTTCTAAATATATGTCACACTATGTGAAAAAAGGGCAGAAAGGGACATTAGCAAAAAGCTTTGGCTGGAAATGCAATGAAGGACAAGTAAGACTAGAATATTTATAATTGAAATACATAAGAAATAACAAGTGTTGGAGAGGATGTAGAGAAAAGGGAACCCTCATCCATTGCTAGTGGGAATACAAACTGGTGCAGCCACTATGTAAAACAGTATGGAGAGTCCTTAAAAAATAAAGAATAGAAATACCATATGATCCATCTATTCCACTAGTGGTTATTTATCTGCCAAATATGAAAACACAAATTTGAAATGATCCATGCACCCCTCTGTTCATTGCAGGATTATTTATGATATTAAAGATATGGAAATGACATAAGTATCTATAATCGATGAATGAATAAAGAAGATGGGATGTACACACACACACACACACACACACACACACAGTGGAACATTACTCAGCCATGAAAAGGAATTAAATCTTATCATTTACAACAACATAGATAGATCTGGAGGGTATTATGCTAAGCGAAATAAGTCAGAAGGATAAAGACAAATTCTATATGATTTCACTCATATATGGAATCTAAAAACAAAACAAAAACAAAAACAAATGAACAAACTCATAGATACAGAAAATAGCTTGAATAGATTCGTGGTTACTAGAAGGGAAGGCGGATGGAGTGGGCAAAACAGCTAAAAGGAGTCAATTGTGGGGTGATGGGTGGTAACTCTACTTTGGGGGTGACCATTTTGTAATGTATTCAGATATCAAATTATAATGTTGTATACCTGAAACTTATATAATAAAACAAACAAAAGACTAGACTACTTAATAGATATAATAATTAAGAAGAGAGTAATAAAAGCAATAAAATATTGCCATTTTGAGAAATCTAGAGCATGACTATTGGATATTTTTGAGTGATAGCAGTGAGATGTTAGTTTTTGGTGGAAGATGTTGAGCTCCATAATAATATGGTAAGTTGTAAAAAAAAATGGCAGCATACTCATGAAAGATAGCCTACCAGCAATTGGTTTAAGGGACAGAGAGCTCAGAGCTATTAACACTGTCTTCATTCAAGCAGATGAATCTACGGCAGTCCAGACACCTCCCAGGAGAATCAGAGATGGGACAGAGCACCAGGGATTTCAGTTTTGGCACAGCTTAGTCAAAGTGTAGAAAAAGAAGAAAAGGCACTGGAGTTATTTCAGTGGGTGGAAGACAAAGAAATGAAAGCACCATTCACAAATATGGCACCAAAGTCTTAATGAGTCTCCCTACTTAATATCTCTTCAATCTCTTTTCTCCATCTCCACTGCCTATTCTTTGGTGTGAGCTTTAATCAGCCAGCTAGTGGTCTCTCTGCTTCTAACTTCCTTGGCTTCCCTTTCCCAATTTATTTTCTGAACTTCTGTGCTATCAAAATATTCAGCTAACCAAAGCATTCTCTTGATAATTTTTTTTACTGGTTTCCTCATGTCTTTAGATTTAAATCTAAATTATGATACAGACATACTTACCACTCAAAATTCCCCAAGTCCTCTATGTTATTACACATGACGGTTCTTCTAAAAAATGTTAAATACTTTGCCTGGAACAGCCTCTTCTCTCTTCCTCACCTGGATAATTCCTACCCATTCTTTAAAACTTCCATCAAATGCCACCTCTTGGAAGACTTTCTTTCCCTGGAAACAGGTGTCTTTCCCATGTGCTTTTTTCTGTCATACTTTCTGTCACATTACAATTACTTTGAGTGACCTGTACAGTTTGAAAAGTAATAGTAGTCAGCAGACTTTGTTGGAGGAAAGAAGCAAGAAAAACAACAACAACAAAGAATGGATGAAGACAATCCTAGGGAAGTTTATGAAGAAAAAGCAACTATACTGCAGAGACGAACAAGTCAAAATGACTGTTGAATTCCCCTAGTGGCTCAGGAGAGACCATAATAGTTTCACTGAAATTGAAAGGTTTGCAGATTCTAGGGAAATTAAGAGTATGTCCAATCACTCTGATAGGGCCACATCATAAAATCTTGTTGCTTAATGCATAGATTCTTCTATACTGTTAATAATATCACAGCTTCTAAGTACCCACATGGTAGCCAAACGGATATCTATAGACCCAGATATACATGCTCTATCTCTCCAAACTAAAATTCAGAGTTTTGCATATGTCTGGCCTTTAATTTTATTATAGAATTGGAACCTAACAAAATGTAACTAAGAACATCATGACAGCAAAGCCCACAGTGTAGAGGGCAAGTTTCCAACCAATTCTTTTTCAAAAATCAAACATTTGCAAAAAAAAGTTACCAAACGTTATCATGCAAAGAGAGACAGGTAGAGTAGGACTAACTTTACTGATAATAGAATGGAGGAAAAGGGATGTAGGAGATTAACTTCCCTAAAGGTTGATTTATAACCAGCTTCTGGCCTGGAGTTAACTTGGAAAAGTCAAAGCTTGAGAAGCCATTCCCAAATGGCCTTAGAATGATGAAGGAAGGAAGGGGAGGTTTCAGGTGGATAAGAGATCTAGGAAAGAAGAAGTAAGAGCAAGAAAGAGGTGTCTGGAGGTAGACTGATGAGCTCCAGAGATTGTCATGATTGCCCACATCAGGCCTCTGCTGGGTTTCTAGTATAGTGGTATGTAGGCTGACTGGACCACTTGAAGACTGAGAAGAGAAACAGATAGGTGGTAAGATATCTTAAGAAAAATTTTAGAAGTAGTAGTTTTTGTCAGATGAAATAAAATGTGGTATTTATCATTGTTCACCAATCTGTTCGTCTAATACAGATGCCAATGTCCTGTTGAGATGGCTACCATTAGTGGGTACCATCAAACATAGAGTACCATTAACAGGAAGTAGCCGTAATGATGATTGCCTCTCTACTGTGAAACATTTATTTCTGTTTGCAAATCCAAAAATTTTCACTGTTAGTAATGAGCAACCACAACATTTCTATCCTAACTCCAAAACATAGGCTAATATAGACTGACATCTGCCAAATGCTTGTCAACAATTCTTACTCAATGACAGAAATGTGAGGCATTTGGTATTTGACCTTTTTTTTTTTGCAAATTATCCTAAAATGCAGCCATATGTAGCCAGTAAAGCAAATTAAACTTTAGGGAACATTTCAAGTAAAATTAATTCAATCTGTTTCAATTCAATATATGTCTATATAAGCAAATGAACTCAAAAACTAATTTGACCCAGGAAACTAGGGGGATAGAAATACCCATATATATCAGAGCAATCATGATTAAACTGAATGTTTCCATTGCATTGTGGTAAGCTGTCCAGAAAAAATATTGAAAGGTCAGTATGTCTGGTGAGTAGGTATTGAAGTCTGCATGGACAGCAAATCTTAACTTACCCCTGATTCTTCATGAAACAACCTAAAACTGGTGAGACTCTATAGTCTTCAGTTTTTAAGGCTGTCTCTTTTGGGCATTTAAGGGAAGTAGTAAATTTACTGATTCAGGCCACTGGAGTGATACAGATGTTTCAAAAGTGAAAGAGGAGCATGTTAACCCGAGATAAATGTGGAATCAGAGTCTTGTGGGTGGCCATTATTTATTAGTATCCTAAGATATTGAGCCAGTTAACCTGACTTCAGTTAACATACATATTTTTGGGGGCGCCTGGGTGGCTTAGTCGGTTAAGCGTCCGACTTTCGCTTAGGTCATGATCTCGCGGTTCGTGGGTTCGAGCCCCGCGTCGGGCTCTGTGCTGACTGCCAGCTCAGAGCCTGGAGCCTGTTTCAGTCTGTGAGTCCCTCTCTCTCTGACCCTCCCCTGCTCATGCTGTCTCTCTCTCTCTCCTAGAAATAAATAATAAAAAAAAATATTTAAAAAAAAACATACATATTTTTGTCCAGAATTCCTTGCTCTAGATGAATCACCTGTCCCTTTCCTTCAGTAATCCTTTTTAGTGCATGTAGTTCTGATAGAACTGATAAGGTCAAGCATGTTCCAAGTCCGACCAGAGTTCTTTATCAACTTAATCAGAGTGATTAAGACATAAGCATATAACCAAAGCTGGACACCAGTGAGAATCTTCTAGGGTACTGTTACCTAAGTTGTCAAGAAAAATACTATTCCCTTCTTTGGGAATCACAAGTTATAAGGACTTGATATTCTTTGCACTCCGGAAGCCATCTTTCAGGCCTATAAAGCTATGTCATTTGAGAAGGAAGACAAGCAGAGTAGAGCAAAGCTGAGAGATGGAGTAAGGCAGAGGTCTGACATCATTCAATACCTGGATCTAGTTGAGCCCGAAATAGAAAAGATGCACCTTTTGGCCCCCTCAACGATGAGAATGGGTGAATTCCCTTATTTCGATTTAAATAAGTTTGAATTGGATTTCTGCCACTGAAATTAAAGGTCTGACTAATTCACCATGAATGACTTAAATTGATGGCTATCAAGCATTGGGGATAAAAGTACAACTATAAGAATTCAAAGGTCACCCTTCTACTTCGCCTCTTACACATTCCAACAAAATATTTCTATTCCTGCATTCTTTTGTGCATCTGATTCCTCTACAATGATAGTTTACCTTTTTTAATTTATCAGGATAGTGAATCTTTCTAGCATTCTCTCCACAGACTCTGAATCCTTCTTGCAGTCCTAGAAATATAACACTGGGAAAGGATAGGCTTCGATAGAGCGATGCTTTGAAAACGGTTTCCAACAGTAAATAAATACACCATTTATAATATTCTTTAGACCTCAGCAAAGCAGACATGTAACGACAGCCTCCAGACAATATTCTCTATTCCTTGCAGGGTCTATATCATCTCAGTCATTTTGCTTTTAACTGACCACCAACTTATAAATTTACATTATTCATCTTAGAACAACTGAAGGTTTATTGTGCTTGAATTAGGTACTGATGTTTTGAAATCATATCCTAGAAAGTGAAGATTTCTAGGGCTTATGCCTGTCATTTGCATCCTAATCACCTGAGGAACTGGACAAAATACAGACTCCAGGGTTTCACTCTGGCCCTGCAGGATTCAAGTTTGAAGGTGAGAGGTCTTGCGTTGTTAGCCAACACTTCAGTTTGCTAAGTTGATCATTTGACATTGCCAGAATTGAAACCAGTACATAATTTTAATCACTAATTTAAATAAATTTGTTAGCTTATTAAAAAAATTTTTTTAATATTTAATTTTTGAGAGAGAGAGAGAGAGAGAATGAGCACGAATGGGGGAGGGGCACATAGAGATAGAGACACAGAATCTGAAACAGGCTCCAGGCTCCACACTGTAAGCTCAGAGCTCAGTGTGGGTCTAGAACCCACAAACCCTGAGATCATGATCCCGGCTGAAGTGTGATGGCCAACCAACTGAGCCAGCCCAGTGCCCCTTGTGTTGGCTTATTCTAAATACTCTAATTGCAGTTTTATCTAGCTATTTTTTAATGTTTATTTATTTTCTGCTAGAGAGACAGAACACGAGCAGGGGAGGGGCAGAGAGAGACAAACACACAGAATCTGAAGCAGGCTCCAGGCTCCGAGCTCTCAGCACAAAGCCCAATGTGGGGCTCGAACTCATGAACGGTGAGATCATGCCCTGAGCTGAAGTCAATTGCTTAAGCAACTGAACCATCCATCTGCTCCTGGTTTTATCTCACTTTAATGTGAATATGAACCACCTGAGTCTTTTTAAAATGCACATTCAGTAGCTCTGAGATAGGACCTGAGATTCTGGATTTCCTATGAAAATCTCAACAAAAATACATACAATTAAAAAGAATAAGTAGTGAATCTGGGCTATGAAAAAATAGAAGTAGGACAACAAAGTTAAGAATATCACACTGAAGCACAGGTTTCATGACCCTATAGATTTGTGGAAGACTACATGTCTATTTTCCTGGCAACTAAATCAAATAAAGGAAAGAACCCTCTTATAGGGTTCCCAGGATACATTAAAGAAAGCAAAAGAAGTCTTAGGAAGAAGCACAAATTCTGTGTAACATCTATTGTAATTTTATCATACAATAAATGTGTCTGAATTTCTTACTTTATTTCTTATATCAGGCCTGAGGTCATAATAAGGAAGGAAATGTAATTGAGAAAGACTAGTTTCCTCGCGGCCAAAAATTTCTGATCAAAATATATAGTTCTCTGGTGGCTTTGCTTGGTACAAATGTAAATTTTTCAGTTGCTAGAGAAATGGATGGGAATGACTTTCAAGCAGGTTAATATCCAGGGAAATTCTGAAAATTCCAAAAGGCTCTTAAATTTTTTTCCCTACCTTGTGGAAAAGGTCAGAATTGTCATAGCAATGATCAAATTTGTCAGGTATGAGGTAAAAATAGTACATTGGGCATGACATGCAAAACAAAATGGGTATTCATATCACAGAAACAATGAGGTATTTAGCTTTGACATTCGTTGTTTCCTATTCTTTTTTTTAACCCCCACCGAGAGAAAGAGCCCCCTCTCCTTCTCTACCATGAGTCATGTATACTTTTACTCATTATTTCTTTCATCTGTACTTCATGATTAAATGATCTTTAGTTCCTTTTTTTTTTCCAAATTCTTATTTAAACTCCAATTAATTAACATACGGTGTAATATTAATTTCAGGTATAGGATTTAATGATTCATCACTTACATATAATACCCAGTGCTCATCACCAGTGCCCTCTTTAATCTCCATCACATATTTAATCCATCACTCTACCACCTCCTCTCCAGTAACAATCAGTTTGTTTTCTATGGTTAAGAGTCTGTTTCTTGGTTTGCTCTCTTCCCCCCTCCCATGTTTACTTGTTTTATACTTAAATTTCACATATGAGTGAAATCATTTAAGATTTATCTTACTCTGTCTGACATATTTCTCTTAGCATAATACTCTCTAGCTCCATCCACGTCATTACAAATGGCAAGATTTCATTCTTTTTATGGCTGAGTAATATTTCATTTATATATACCACATCTTCTTTTTTTTCTTGTAGAGTTTATTGTCAGGTTGGTTTCCATATAACATCCAGTGCTCCTCCCAACAAGTGCCCTCCTCCATGCTCATCACCCCTTTTCCCCTCTCCCCCACAGCCCCCCCATCAACCCTCAGTTTGTATTTAAGAGTCTCTTACGTATACCACATCTTCTTTAGCCATTTGTCATTCAGTGGACATTTGGGCTCTTCCCATAATTTTGCTATTGTAGATAATGCTATTATAAACATCAGGGTGCATGTATCCCTTTGAATGAGTATTTATGTATCATTAGATAAATATCTACTAGTGCAATTACTGGATCATAGGGTAGTTCTATTTTTAACTCTTGAGGAACCTCCACACTGTTTTCCAGAGTGGCTGCACTAGTTTGCTTTCCCATGAACAGTGTGAGAGGGTTCCCCTTTAAGAGATCTTTGGTTCTTAAAAAATAGAACCAACTTA
>NW_027529174.1:7456451-7568331 GCF_008692635.1 Crocuta crocuta | reverse complement strand
ATAGATTATCCAAAAAGAGAGAGAGATAGAGAGAGAATATTTTCTATAATGGACACAGAGACACATGTGATATTCAAACCATTTAACAACTCCCAAATTACAAACTTCTTTGCCAAGAGCTTAATTAGTCCTTCAGTGATTGTACATTAAATGCTTTACCTTTAATCCCTCAGAGTGTTTGTAAGACAGATCTTTGAAAAATCAGATTTGACTATCAATGGCTTTAAGATGACCAGGACTGGAGGATAGAAAACAATTAAAAATGAATACAGCATGGGGCCAATCAATTTGAATGAACTGCAGTTGTAAACAAACAGATATTACTATACAAGTATATTCCCCTAAATTCCAGCCCTATATAATCTTATGATATATATATATATATATGATATATATAATACATATATATAACTTTTCTGAGGTTGTTAATCATTTCTCAGAAACCCATATTAATAGCTATTAATCTATGACTAAGGGACCTATTGTGTTGTATGTTTGGGTTTTTTTCCTCTATAGATGTATGTCTCTCATTAACTTCAAGGTGACTTCAAGTAAATGTAAATATTGATCCCACCAAGCATCATCCCAAGACCATGGATTAGTAAGTGACTAACCTATTACAGATAGTCCTGGGTCAATTACTCAGGTAACACAGAGGCAGACTCTATAACCATACCTCCTTTGAAATGATCATTTTGTGACTCATTTACCAATTAATTTAGAAGATAATCATGAGGACAATAAGTATGAGCTAAGCACAGTTAGATGCTAGAAAAAGCAGATGAATAAAATATAACTTCATCCGTGGGAAGTCTTTACTATAGAGGGATGACATTAAGGAAACAGGTCACTTCAATAAGAAGATAAGCCCAGGGGGTAATAAGAGAGTCTTCTTATGAGGTGAAGAAATTATCCCAGATGAAGGTACATCTAAGATGATATATCAAATTAGAAATTGGGAGATGGAGAGGAAGCATAGGCAAGTGTAGTCAGTGTTGGGATGAAAGAAAGACAAATAGAAATGCTAAAAGGCATATCCTGAATGTTAGAGTATGAGATCACAAGACAGGACACATAAAGAGAACATGGTCCATTCAATAAATGACAAATAAGATTTTCTGAATAAAGAGTAGAACTCAAGATGGAGAGAAAAATGAGAGATGACACTGGGCATAGAAAGAGATCCCAAATGGTCTGAGAAATCATGTCAGGAAGTTTGAATTTAATTCTGAGAGCAATGGGAGCCATTTGAGAAAGATAAGGATATAATCAGATTCTCATTTTAGAACATAATTACTCTGACAATAATATGAAAATGGATTTGGAAGGGTAGGTGAATTAAATGCAATGAAACCAGTTAGAATTGTACCGTTGTTCATTTTTTTTTTTTTTCAGAAGAAAGGAGATTGTGGCCTGAACTAAGATCACGGCAATAAGTAGGAAAGGGGGATAAATTTGAAGTCTTTAGAAGTTATAAATGAAGAAAAGTGATAATTGATTAAATGGGGAAGGACATGGATAAGGAGGAGAAGACAAAGTAAACAAAGTCAAGTATGATACCTAGAAAACCAAGATGGTGTCTCAGTTGTGAAAAGTAGAGAACTACCACTTGACTCAGTGATTTTCAGCATCCGTTTATTAGCATTTGTTCATATATTATAGGATAGACAAATATCTTCCTTTTCAATGCTCTTCTATTGAAATCATCTCTGTTTCATATTTGCCGAGCCTTCATGGAAAGCATGATTTCTTTGACCTTTCTGCTGGGACCAGAACTGCAGATATATTTTTCATTATGAACTAAAAATATGCTGTGAAGTGCATTCAGATAGTTTGCCCCAATACTTTCAGCAGCAGCACCCTGCTATGACTTTTCTATGTTATTATGGAAAAAGAGCAGCAAGCTACAACACTCCCCCCACCTAGTGGCTGGTGGGTCAGAACAGGAAGCTAGGAAGGTGTCACCAAAAATGATTCCACATTTTCTCTCTCTTCTTTTAACTTGTCAGTTGAGTGAGTGCCTTTCCAACAGCGAAGGCAAATTGAGAATTGTATGAAACATATCTTCCATGATAGTCCTTGTTTTCTTTGCCTTTATTATTTTCCTTACCTTTTAAGGTATCTTGTTTTAATAGATAAAGGGTTTCTCCTGATGGCTCTATCTCAGTGAGAGGAACACACGTATACACATAAACAGTTTTGGGTAAAGATTTTAGAGTAAACCACAGGGGACAAGAAGACTGACATGTTTATTTTTTAGTGTGAGTCCCCCTAGAATTCTAGATAGAGTGTGGGTACTCCATGGTACATGGATGAAGCAAACATTTTGGAGGTGCTTGTCTATCAGAACCCATTAAGTCTTCATCTACTTCACCACTGGGTCCCACTGACTCTATAGCTGGGTGTTGGTTTTGCATATTTTTAAAAAACACATTATCTTTTGGTCAGTAAATTTTAAATATACTATTTAGATGTTAGTTGGGTGAATAATAATAACAACAGTAATAATAATAATAATAATAATAGCAGATCATCTCTATTGAAATGCTTAATACATGCTAGCTTTCCTTTTTTATTTTTTTCTTAACTCCCACAAACTTGTTTTTCATAACCAATCAAGCCTCTTCCCCTTAGGACCAAGAGGTAGCTGCTGGTTCTCTCTGGAATCTCACTGAGAATGGAGAAGCTTTCTGTCTTATTCATTGTTGAATCTTCAGCACCTAAAACTTTGCTGCGTAATATGAGTGGAATAAATACCTCTGAGTATATGGATAGATATTGTTCATCGATTGTTTTGTGTGCATCTTTCTCTTCTCCCTGGGCACACTGAAGGCAGGGACATAATCAATTTTATACTCCATGCAAGGCCTAAAATTCTAGAACGTAAAACTCTAAGTACTAAAATATTATATATAAGGCTGACTGAGTGTCTATATTAGTGAATATCCAAAAAAAATATGCCAATTCAAATAACAACTTCAGGAGTTATGTTTGCATCCTACACCTGCAGTAATAAATTACCACCAACCAGGTGGTTTCAAACAACAGATTTTTTCCTCTCAGTTCTGGAAGCCAGAAGTTTGACATCAAAGGGTCAGCAGAGCTGTGCTTCTCTGAAAGCTGTAGGGGAGAATTTGTCCTTGTCTCTTCCAGCTTCTGGTGGCTCCAGGCATTCCTTGACTTGTGCTGTGTAACTCCAATCTTGTCTTTCCTCTTCATGTCACCTTCTCTTCTCCCTTTGCATCTCTCCTCTGTATATGTCTATAAAGACACATGCCATTGGCTTTGGAGCCCACCTGAATAACTGCGAATGATCTTGTCTCAAGATCCTTAACTTAATTGCAGTTCCAATGTCCTGTATTTCCAAATAGGGTTACATTCACAGGTCGTGGGAGTTAGAATATGGGCATATCTTTTGGGGGGCTACCATTCAGCCCACTCTGGGAGACATGCAGGATATAGTAGAAAGTGTGCAAATTTGGAGTTGGACATACCTGGATTCAAAACTCAGATCTGACCGTTACAACTTGCCTTTTTGATCCCTCTCAATCTCAGTCTTTGTATCATATCAGCTCTTATGAATTGCTAAGTGTACTATGTGAGAAAATGTATAAAAAATGAATAGCAAAGTATCTGGTCCACTGTAAATGCTCAAGAAATGTTAGTTCCATTCCTCCTGGCTTTGTCAGCACCTCGAGTGAAGGTACTCACCTAGTTCAAGGCTTCACTCTGCTGCCAGTTGTAACTCATACAGTATTTCAGTAGCTATTTCTCTTGTTGAAATCTTTATAATCAAATTCACCAAATAATATGGTCTTGCAGCTAAATTATAAATATATAATATATTTAGCTAAATATAGTAAAAGCCTTTTAGAAACTAAACTAGGCTTCTGTCCTTAAGATTTTGAAAGCAATATTCATTCTGAATATTTGGGGGGAGCTACAAATGAGGGGGATTGGCCCATTGTTCCTTGGTACCACTGAGAGGAAAAGACTAAATAGATCATAAGTACATCATTGTGCCTTCTATGGCATTGTGTTAAAAAAAAAATAGTTTCTCTGAAATAACAGAGATGCTTGTCTCAAGTTGTCATTTTTTAAGTCGTTTTTTGACAATGCCAAGAATCTCACAAAATAGACTTTACTAAGAACAAAATTAAGTGTGTGTAAGTGAGATTAAAGACTTCAATAAGGAGGCATAATGTATAAATTTCCAAATGTAGGACTTAGAAAAAGTACATATATATATATGCCAATTCAACATAAGCTTGAGAGGAGCATTCATAACTTCATGGTTAAAAATAAAATAAGATTGATCTCAGTATTATATATGGCTCTTCAAAAAACTCATATCATTGTCACCAAGAAACTAACCTTAGTTCTGTTTGATCAATGTATTCATGATTGTAAACATCCAAGATTGTTAATGAATACCTATTGCATTCTGGACATTGTGCATGATATGGGGGAAAATATACATAAATACTGCCTTCCTGGAAGACAGAGGCTATGAAAAGATACATATATGTAGCTCTAGACAAACGCAATGTGGTACACTGAGTTTAATACTAAGGCATAGGACTCGCAGAGAGGAGGGAGAAAGTAACTCTCTCTGGAATTCCAATGCCTAGCATAGTAACTACTCAAAAAAAATAGTTGGTAAGTGAATAAGTGATTGTCTTCGGATAAATTTTAAATGGTAGACATTTCTAAATCAAAAATGTTGACAACCTAAAGTAGGCATTTTCAGGATGTAAAAAGAATAGATGGGTTCCTGTTATTTGAGTGATGATACATGGCAGAGCCTATAAATACTAACAATAGTCTTAGCACCCACATGGCTGGGCTTTACTGGGAAATAGAACCTGACTCAAGAGCCAGGATTAGCTCTAGAGATCCTTGCAATAACATTAAGGGATCTCTGCTGGCTGTTGTCTTTGCCTTCTCTTCCACGTCCCCTGACTTCCCCAGCGACTCATGCTAAACTCTTCTTTCTATACATTGCTTCTCGGTGTGTCTTTGTTTCTGCTCCATGCTATTAAC
Source organism: Crocuta crocuta (assembly GCF_008692635.1). NCBI lineage: Eukaryota > Metazoa > Chordata > Mammalia > Carnivora > Hyaenidae > Crocuta > Crocuta crocuta. The sequence goes on along the minus strand of NW_027529174.1, from coordinate 7,563,288 downwards.
TGTGTCTTTGTCTGTATGTCTTACCTTCAGATTGAAGGGAGTCTCTATTGAGTATAGAGCAGAACATAATATGCAGAATGAATATTTAAGGCCAATTTGTAGCCCACTGCCTAGTTTATTATTTGCATCAGAGAGTTGCTCCTAGTCTGGGAAAGTTATTTGACCAAAGTACGGTCGGATATGTATAAGAAATAATAACTGTGGGCCTGGCACACCCTCAGCAGACTAGTTCGTGTACAGTATAACAATCACAAAGGGGATTCCCAGTGGTGTCATGAGAAAAACAGATATAGCAACCTCCTGAAGTATCTCTGAGTTATACCTGCAGCAGTAATCACTACTGTTTATTGAATACATAATCGTATATGAAGCACTGCACTAAGACTTTTATTATATTATCTCAATTAATTCCAATCTAATGGTGAGGAAACTGGACCCTAGAGAGGTAGAATAACTTGGTAACAGAGCTAGCACAAAGCTGAGGTTGCATTCAGATCTTTTTTACTTTAAAGCCTATCCTCTAATCACGATACCACATGACCACAGTTTCTAAAAGTGCCGCTTGGCAGGGGATTTTAGAGAACATAGTCAACAGTACATCATGCTTACTTCAGAAATGGGGTACTCATAAACACCATGTTACAAAGAAGCCAACCTATGTGTACTATGAGTATTGTATTATACCGTGAACAACCAGGATCCCAAAGTTCTTGAGCTGGCTGTTTTTCTGAACCATGCTAAGAATATTTTATTCCATTCATGTCAACATGTTTAAGTCTAGTGACAATCAAGTGGTGTCTATGTGCTAAATATTATGGGCCCACAAAGATGATTGAGACATAGGGCACAACCTCAAAAGCATAGAATGAGGAGACAGGCCTATGAATAGCTACATCATGACCACACTAAATGGAATGTGCCCATGCTCCATAGAGACATTAAAAAAATAGCACAAGCAGAGTAAGGGGAAGGTTCTTTTGGGCTGGAGGGAGGATTGGTAAAATCTCTAACCTTGCATGTAAGTAGGATTTTGATTTTAAGAAGAGAAAAAAGTATAACCAAACACCGAAGTATGGGAAAATACAAAATGTTAAAGAAATAATGAGTAGCCCTTTGTGTCTGCGGCAGGCTATGCCTGAGTAGGCAGGTAGTCAAGAAGGAAAAGGTGTTGGAAAAGTACATTGGGAAAGATTATTGAGAATCTTGCTTGTCAAAGAAAGCCTGGACTTCTCTGTTTGAAGGTATAGCAATTACGAGCAATTTTATTCTGTCAAATAGATTGTTCCTAGAATATAAATCAGAATACCACACCAGTGTTGCCCATAGTGACTACACTAAACGATAGCATCATTTACATTCACGCGCAGTTGCAGTGTGGCAAGCCTGCAAGCATTTTTGACCACTCTCCTGAAAATTGGGACTTATGATTGCTGCCCAGAGTGGTCTCTTCAAACATTTCAAATATGAAGGACACTGATTATACACATATGTGCACACATTTATACCCAGGAAAAAGGTTGGGGAGAGAGAGACTGGTTGTGCTATGAGCACAGGAAGGATTTTTATGGACTTGTCTTTCATCTTGTGGAAGGAAGGAGTATGACGTAGCAGATCTATTTATAGAGCTCTAAAAATGATTTCTAGTCAGGTAATCTTGCAAAATCAGGGAATGCATATATAACATAATGAATATTTAAATCTAGTAGGAACTTCAGATCTTCGGGAAACTAAGGTATTTCTGTGGCAACATTACAAGGCGATGGACTCTGAAGGGATGAGCATTGTTACCATGGCAACTGTCAGGCTGACTCATTCATAGATAACTCCTTAAACTTGTGACATGAGAGAAATCGCTTGAGGATTTTTAACACTGGACCAAAATACACATTGCTTCATGCAGATGAAAAATACATCAGCATAGTGGTTTTTTTTCTTCCTAAGGCTCTTTGTGATGTTTTTATACAAGACCTCCCTTGTCCTTCAATCTCTTCCATATCCAGAATGGAGAAATGGCCACAGATGAGGTATGAAGAACTGGGAGGAACTCAAGCTGTTCTTTAAAAATAAAATCTGCATTATGCTTGCAGATATGCTTTAGTGGCCATATTACTTGTTGTTGATCCTTTATTTCCACTCACATCTGAGCTAGGGATTCAATTTTCAGTATGCGTCTGATTTACATGTTTTAAAAACAAATGTGTTAAGCTAGAAGTAGTGAGTTGGAAGGGCAAGAAAATACACAGACATGAAAGTAAAGATAATAGGACCCTCTCTCTCCTTTGCTTTTTCTCTTTATCCCCCCCTTTTCCTCTTTTGTTATTCAAGAACATGTGTTTCTTATACAACAACACTAAGAGAAGTTTCCAGGCTTCCCTTCTTGCTTCAGTGAAAAGAGAACACAAAAAGAAATTGATAAAACAGGGAGTGACATCATAAATGAAGACAAGGGGGCACCTGGGTGGCTCATTAGTCAACCCTCCAACTCTTGATTTCAGCTCAGGTCATGATCTCTTGCTAGTGAGATCTAGGTCCATGTTGGACTCCACACTGAGAATGGAGCCTGCTTAAGAGTTTCTCTTTCCCTCTGCCTCTGCCTCTTTCCCCCACTTGTGCTCACTCACTCACTCACTCAATAAATAAATAAGTAGATAGAGACAGGAGTAGATACAGATTTTATAGGTCTAATAGAAAGCATAGACATGGGTCATTTAGGATTTTGAAAAACAAAACCCAAGTCACCATTTCTCAAATTATGATCTGAGAATTAAATAGCATAATAATGTTCTTGGAAACACCCATCCAAAAAATGTAAATTTCAAGATGGTGCTCCTTAGAATCACATTCAGTAGTCCAAGTAGTCCTGATGTTAGTTACATACATTGAGTGTGAGAATCATTGATCTAAACAACCCCCTCATTTTACTAGATGAAATTGCTCACTGTCTGGGAATTTGATTTGACAAAAACTATCCATAGTTATGAATCTACTTCTCCAGATCCTTAGGCTTATTCTCATTAGCAAACCAAATTCCCATGTGAATTTGTTTAAGTAATATATCTAGAAAAATTTTATGACAAGAAAAAGCCTAGAATATGACTAAATTAATACCTTTTAAGTATGCTTAAAAGGAATGTGTTGGTGTGTGACTCCACAATTTAATTAGAAACTTGATTGGCTGGGTGGTAAATTATTCAAGGTAATTTCTTTTTCTGGGTCATTTTTGTTGCTGATGCCTAACTTTGAAACGTACACCTCCCATAGGGGGTGGATAGGCACACTAAAAATAAACAATATTGCTTAAAAAGTGAGTCTTATTTGTCCTTGACATCTTCCACTTTACATGAGAAAAGTTTTTACAGCTAAATATTGGAATTTTGTTAGCATGGCTTTGGGGTTTATGTATAAATTTTGATATTTAGGCTATTTATAGTGTCACTAATACCCCATCTCTTCCCTTGAGTGATAATGGATCAATGCTCTGCATTCATACATTGAAAGGGCATTTTGGCTTTTAGCCAGTGCAGGGTGGTAGGTGGGGGAAGATTGGTACGCACCAAACTTCTGTCCTACACCCTTGCCTTGCCTCTATCTTTGATAAATTCACTTTGATAATCTCATTTAATCCTATACCCATAGAGTTGATGAGGGCTTACTAATTTCTGCCTCTGATATCTACTTATCTTATGATCAGCTATAATATATATATCTCCAATTCAAGCTCTTTGAATTAATATCCAGCACAAATACATCAACTCTTCCTTAAATTCTGGTACGCCGCTAGTAATAATTGCCTTGTTTTCTTTATTTCTCCTATTCACAGCAACCAATTTAAATCCATTCTCTTTGCTCCCAACGTTTTGTCTCTTACTCCTCTCTTTATGCTACTCCTGCTCTGCCCCCATTCAGATTCCTAGTATGCTTCACCTCTGCTACAATTTTAACTGGGCTGCGTGCCTCTGGATTTATCCCTCCTCTCAACCACTTATTGATTCATTCAACAAGAAGTTGTTGGACACTGTCTAGGCTGCAGGCCTTGTCCTCAGCACAGAGAATAACAAAATAGATATGTCTTCATGGTGTTCACAGGCTGGTGGAGGAAAAAGAAGAGCACCCAGCCGGTTTTCCTTGCAGAGAACTACAGGCTATGAAGAGCGGGTCTTAGGGGAGCAATAGGAGAGACCAAACCCAGACTATCTGGCTTCTGATTAGGGATAGAAATGTACAATTTGGCTTCCAGTCTGAGGCCTGGATCAGTAGGGGTTGGCCAGGGGCAAGAGAAGAAGAATGTTCTAGACCAAAGGGACTTCACAGCAAGAGCAAAAACTGCGTTTGAGGAATTGAGAGAAAACAAGCATGGCTGGATGGTAGAGTGGAAAAGGAATTACGAAAAGAAGTGAAAGTAGTAAGATACTTTGGCAGGCTTTTGAATGCAAAGCCAATCTACCAAAAGAAAATTATTCTACTTCCTATACTCCTTGAGGATTATAGTAGAACAAAAATGTTGTCTTTCCCTCAGCTAACATCTGAAGAATCATCCAGGGCCATGATGAACAATTGATTGTATTTAGCATTCTGTGGAGATGTCAACTGCACACAGATAAGAACATGGCAGTGGAGTTCATTACTAGCAACAGCTGATGAAGGCGAATTCATGGATAAAACATCAGAAAGGACTGACAAGTCTACATTAGAACTGACTGTTAATGATTAATCCATAAAAAAGCAAGTCAGAAGTTAGCCTTAGGCAGGAGACAAAAACCATGTCCTAGAGAAAAACCTTTTGTGCTTGTGATACATACTTAAGCCATTGCTTGTTATAGTGTGGAAAGGGCTAGAAATTTAAAGTCAGACATTTGTGGGTTCAAGTCACAACTCTGACTTTTTTGAGCAGAGTCACTTTGGGCATTTCTTAAACTCAGAGTCTCATTTATAAAAAGGGAATTCCAACTTCATAAAGTGGAATTTTATTCCAACTTCATAAAGTGCTGTGAAGTTTAAACTAATTCCAACTTCATAAAGTGCTGTGAAGCTTAAACAACATAACATATAGAAAACACTTACTACCGTTAAACGTTCCATAATAGGTGGTTCTTATTAAGTATTTAGGGAGGGGCATTGATAACTTAGCTAAAAAGAGTACAAATATATATTAGGCATTACATTGTTCTATGACATGCTTAAAGCTGCTTGGTTTTCCTTATTTATTCATATATAGTTTTTACAGGTTTTTAGGAGTATTACCTACATTATTTTGATTTACTATTCCCACAGACTTATTCATAGTTTTTCTGCCCTTCACACAGATAAGGAGATTGAATTTCAGACTAGCTGACAAATTTACTCTAAGGTCATAGAACTAATAGGCAATAAATCTTTAACTAGATTCCAACTATTCTAGTTCTATTCTTGCCCAAGACTTAGTTGATGGATCAGCTTGTTTTAGTATGGTGTTAGCATGGAGGTTTTATTCCTGGTTGAGTCCAGTCTATATCCTTAATGCAAATCTCTTTAGATATGCATGTTTGCTATGACCAATGACTATGATTGTATCAGTGGAATATTAAGTTTATCAGAATTATTAGCTTTAGAATTCACAAGCCACTTTTCTATACTGCCAAAGAAAATCCTAGAGTTTAGGGTTTTGTTTTTGCTTTGTTTTTCTCATTAAATGGTATAACATTGCCAAGGTCCTTCTCTGCAGCAGGGTCTGCCCAGTCGCTTTTTAGCCAGATCCAGTCAAAGACCAACAGAAGTTTCAACAGATGCCCCATGAGTTTGAACCACCAAGGATGGCCAGTATGGATAATGACGTAGCTCTTTAGTTCTATAAACTTGACTTAAAAACTTTCTTAACATTTTTCTTTATTACTGAGAGATAGAGACAGAGCATGAGCATGGAGGGGGCACAGAGGGGAGGAGACACAGAATCTGAAGCAGGCTCCAGGCTCTGAGCTGTCAGCACAGAGCCTGACATGGGACCCAAACCCACAGACTGTGAGATCATGACCGAAGCCAAAGTCAGACGCTTAACCAACTGAGCCACCCAGGCGTCCCTAAACTTGACTTTAAGGTGCCTTACTTAATGATTTTTATAAATTTTAATTTAGTTCAATATTTAGAACATTATAGTACTGAAGGAGTAGCCTATGGTTTTATTTTTATTTGTCTTAGCAAGTTGTCTCATTAAGTTCCAGAGCATAGCAATCACACAAGACAAAATATACACTGAAACATCAGTACTTGGTTTTCTGGGTTTTTTAAAAAATTTTTTAACGCTTTATTATTTCTTAGAGAGAGAGACAGTGTGAGAAGGAGATGGTCGGAGAGAGAGGGAGACACAGAATCTGAAACAGGCTCCAGGCTCTGAGCTAGCTGTCAGCACAGAGCCTGACTCGGGGCTCAAATCCACAAACTGTGAGATCATGACCTGAACCGAAGTCAGACACCCAACCGACTGAACCACCCAGGCACCCCTGAAACATCAGTACTTGTGATCTATCTGTCTGTCTATCTATCTATCTATCTATCTATCTATCTATCTATCTATCTATCTACCTATCATCTATCAAAAATATTTATTGCAGTGTTATTTTTAGTTGTAAAAAACCTGAGATATATCTAATGGCCATTAATAGAATAATGATTAATGATTAATTTCTATATTATAATACACTGTATAGCCACCAACTGGAATGGTATATCTGTACCCATTGATTTGGAGCAATCCTGTGTTGTTCATTAAGAAAAGAAAGATTCATAGAAGTGAATATATATAATGTTATTTTTGAAAGAACAATGATAAAATTCCATCTATACATATATATGTTCCTATGTAATTGTATAAGTATGAGCAAACATATAAAGTATTGCTCACTGAGCCACCAATTAGTTAGTGAACCAAAGTAGGATAGAGGAAGTGATCTTGGTAAACAATAAACAAACCAGCAAATGAATGAATAAATAGCTGTGTAGAAGAGGTAATAATTTTCTTGATAAAAAGGTAGTATATATGGAATGATCTATTTTTTTTCAAGTAGATAGAAAAAGTAGCCACCAAAATGTTGATAGTGATCATCTCTAAAAGGAAAATAAAAGAAAACTAAACAAAGCAAGATGGTACAGAAAAGAGAGGATGGAGCAAGAGAGCAAACATGATAAAGTTGACATCTGGGCATTTGGAGATGCCCATCTCCAAATAGATGCCCATTCTATTTGGAGAGTTCCCCAGGAACACCCAAGAGACCACCATCCATAGTCTCTTTAGGATGACAATCTGACAGATAATTTGATGGAAATCCATCTTCCTGTTAGAAAGTCTGAAAATAACGTTCCTGAGAGTTTCTATAGGATTCCTTCCTGGAAGGGTAAGTGACAGCTCTAAGAGATATCAGAAATACTTGGCTCTTGAGAGAGTTATCACTGTATACCATAACAGTCTCTCCTTTCCACCCTATTAATTTTAAGTTAGTTTCTGGGTCACCAAGGTGGCTCGGTTGAGCGTCTGACCTCAGCCTACGTCATGATCTCATGATTTATGTGTTTGAGCCCTACATGGGGCTCTGTGCTGACAGTTCAGAGCTTGGAGCCTGCTTTAGATTCTGTGTCTCCCTCTTTCTCTGCTCCTCCCCTGCTCACATTCTGTCTCTCTCTCAACAATAAATAAGCATTAAAAAAAAAGTTAAGAGTTCCTTACTCAGTTATCAAAAAGAATGAAATCTTGCCAATTGCAACAACATGGATGGAACTAGAGTGTATTAATGCTAATTAATGGTGATGCAAAATAAGTCAGTCTGGGAAAGACAAATCTTATGTGACTTCACTCATATATGAATTTAAGAAACGAAATAGATGAACATAGGGGAAGGGAAGGAAAAATAAATGAGATAAAAACAGAGAGGGAGGCAAACCATAAGAGACTCTAAAATACAGAGAACAAATTGGAGGTTGCTGGAGGGGAGGTGGAGGGAAGGGCTAAATGGATGATAGGCGTCAAGGAAGGCACTTGTTGGGATGAGCACTGGGTGTGATATGTAAGTGATGAATCACTAAATTCTGCTCCTGAAACCAATACTACACTATATGTTAACTAACTTGAATTAAGGAGCACCTGGGTGGCTCAGTCGGTTAAGCCTCCGACTTCAGCTTAGGTCATGATCTCAGGGTTCACGAGTTCAAGCCCCATGTCATGCTCTGTGCTGACAGCTCAGAGACTGGAGCCTGCTTCAGATTCTGTGTCTCCCTTTCTCTCTGCTCCTCCCCCACTCGCTCTTGGCCTATCTCTCTCTCAAAAATAAAATTAAAAATGTTTTAACTAACTTGAATTTAAATATAAATAAATAAAATAAACATATACCACCACCTGACTAGGGGGGAAAATTCTTAACATCTCATTCACCTCCAACAAAACATAACAGAATCCTTATTTTGTCCTGACTGCTCCCTTTTAAGCTCTGTTCACATTAAAAGATCACAATTTACAAAAGAAGACTACCTTCCTGGGCTAGAAAATGATCACAAAATTTTTTACATTTCTTCTAAGTAGTGTGTATTTTAATAGAATTTTAGTTTGATTCTGATTCTCATATTTTTTCCAAGCTTACATCACTTTATAACTTAGTTTTCTTGAGTTGCCATGCATACCACATAATCGTTACCATTCTGGTCATATAGTCACAGTTCAACTCAGGATGGTCAGCCAAAACTACCACATTCTGAATGTTCTGCTAGATGATCCATGCGTCTGATTTTATTTCTGCTCTTACTTAGATATTAGTGAAAAAGGAAGCACTAATTTCCTAGGAATCTCTGGAACTAAGAAAGTATGAAAAACCTTAGTGTGTCATATGTATATAATTACTTATGTGGTTTTAAACATCAGTAACGTTTATGATTTATTCTCTTGATGAACTAATCACCAATCTAATATTTTACTGATAACTCGAATATTCACTAATATGTAAATGAGCTCAAAAGTTTCACTGAATACAGTCCATTTTTAAAGCTTAGGTTTAAATAGCCCTATATTTCCAAACTGAGAAGTTATTACTGAAATTATCACTGAAATTCCATTTGATATATTTCAAAGTATATCTGTTAGAGTTTTTAGAAAGTCACTGCTACTTCATTCCTAAAACATAAGTTTGTTTTAAACTCCATGTGTTTTTCTCATTTCCCAGAGATTTATCAGTTATCTATGTTAGTGGGAATTATAGACTCATTAATCTTGAATAGTTAGAGAAAAAAATATTCAAGATTAGTGACTATATTGGTTAACTGAAAGTCCCGATGTATGTTATCTAAAAATAACAAGTTTTTTCAGAAAATTGGAATGAAATAGGATGAATTTGTACTAACACCCTTCGTGCTTATATTCAGTGCTACAAACACACAGCACTACTTAATTCATATTTAGTTAACATGTTTGTGCTATCCACCACACACTATGCCAGGGCCTAAAAATTAAAAACAAAATAAAAATCCTTTGCCCGCGGAGAGCTCAGAATCCAGTGGAGCTGAGGAATAATTGCAAGTGCTACAATCAAAGTGAGAGAACAGTGTTGTGGGAGCTCAAAGGAGTGAGTGACTAATCGCAGAATCAAATTTCCCAGGGGTTCTGTCTTCTCACCTTCTACTGTCTCCCTGGTGAGCCAATTCATTCCCATGACTTCATCTATCACTCATGACTCACATGGCTCTGTTTCCCTCTGAGCCCTGTCTTCCTATATTCTGGCCCATAACTACTTACTTGGCACCTCAATGTGCAAATGCCACTGACACCCACAACACAACCCAGCCCGAAATACATTAGTCATCCTCAGCCCCACGTCTCCAATTCTTATTGTTATCTCTCTACTCATTTACGTCAGAAACCCAGTGGTCATACCCGATGCTCTCTTCTAACTTCACTGCTGCACATGTTTTTCCTCTTCGCATCTCCCCCTTTAGTGCTGTGTTAAGTCAACTCTGACTTACCCATCTATTCCCTAGGTTAATGCCAGAGCTTGTTAAACTGATACACTCCTACTCAATAATCTCGTCTCCTTGAGTAGGTAGCTACCAGTGAAGACAAGTGGAACTACTCCGAGTTCTCAGGGAAGTGGAGGGAATTTCATGCAGGGATCTGGTTACACAGGTGAAGGAAGAACTAAGAAGACTACTGAGGACAGCAGGACAGTTTGGGACTAATCAATGCTGAGTCTCACCAACTGATCTATGGGTTCTTTGAGGCAGGCAGAAAAAATGCATTATTCGACTTTTTCACCTCAGCATCTAGCCTAATACAATTCTTTAAGCATAATAAATAACCATTAAATGTTGACACAGTGACTCAGTCACTCTAATAACCTCAGATCTTTTCAGCTCAGAAGTTTCTAGAAAATTGTCCCTGCTCCAGGCCCACGATTTCAATATAACTTGCCATGGAAACAACTCTATTTGAGCTTCTGATTATTTAAATTTTAGAACATAAGACTTTTAAACTGTCACTGGATGGAACATTAATTTTATCATATCCATTTGAAGAAATTGGATTTGTTGTATAGAAAATTTTTTTATATTTTTAAAGACAATATGTCTTTATAGCTTCTGCAGTAGATATTAGATTACAAATGCTGAAATTCTTACATTGTACAGACTCAGTCTCCAATAGTGGTAGTTACAATAGTCTCATGTAGTTCACTGTATCAGAACCCAAGTGCATTCTCTAGTCATATATGTGTTCATGTATCGCTGGTCACAACTCCCCATGTGATTTTCTTAGGTGCCTCTGATTTGGTGCAAGCCCATAACGCTCACTGTTTCTATTTTCCCATAAGGTTGATTAGCTCCAGGATTGTTCAGAACAAAACACAAGACTGACAAAAAGTCTGACTGCACAGATGGATAAACCAAATGGGGCTATTTAGGATGAGGCAAAGGCAGAGGTAAAGAAGACTATGTTCTCTGAGGCATAGCACGAGGATACAGTGTGTGGAAAAAAAAAACAATGAGAATGAGAATATGGGCTTTGGGAACAATGCGAATGCATGTATTTTAAAGATACCATAGCAAAACCATGGCTATGGAGTAAGAATAACAAACATATATTAATAGTTAACATAATACTAGATGATGTTGAGGTAAAATATTAGAAATTAACAACAAATCTGGACATACAATATGGATTTCCACTACAGAATGTATTTAATGGTGACACTGATACAAAGACATTCATTTAAACAGGAGGTTGCATTAGAAACAGATTTTGTGTGGTTCATTTCAATTACAACTTAAATTGGTTTATTTATCAGGCCATTTTCCACTAAACTTTGTTTGCAGGAGATGGAAATTGTGTGGGTCCCTCCCCCATCTTTATAAGCTATGCTGCTTGTAGCCAGCATACACACCTAGTCTCAGGTTACTTTTCTTTTTTTAAAAAAATATAATTTGTTTTCAAAATGACCAACATACAGTGTGTAAAGTGTGCTCTTGGTTTTTGGGGTAGATTCCCGTGGTTCATCACTTACATACAACACCCAGTGCTCATCTCAACAAGTGCCCTCCTCAATGCCCATCACTCATTTTCACCTCTCCCCCACCCGCCCATCAACCCTCAGTTTCTTCTCTGTATATGAGAGTCTCATGGTTTGCCTCCCCCTCTCTCTGTCTGTAATTATTTTTTCCCCTTCCCTTCTCCCATGGTCTTCTGTTAAGTTTCTCAAGATCCACATAAGAGTGAAAACACATGATATCTGTCTTTCTCTGATTGACTTATTTCGCTCAGCATAATACCTTCCAGTTCCATCCATGTTGTTGCAAATGGCATTTCATTCTTTCTCATTGCCAAGTAGTATTCCATTGTATATACAAACCACATCTTCTTTATCCACTCATCAGTTGATGGGCATTTAGACTCTTTCCATAATTTGGCTATTGTCGAAAGCAATGCTATAAACATTGGGGTACATGTGCCCCTATGACTCAGTACTCGTGTATCTTTTGGATGAATTTCCAGGTTACATTTCTTCAGGATTGTCATTGCATTTGATAGGGAATTGTCTTGATAAAAATAAAATATCATTTTCTTCTCTCTCTTTGCTCTTTCAGTTAATAAAGCCAAATATGTCTCTTTTTTTGTTTTTCAGTCATTTAACATCCATGGGTCTCAAATCTCATAATACCTTCCTTTTTTGAGATCAGGAAGATAGGCCAGATGATTGAGGTTTTGTTGGTTTCCTTACTATGTGTAACTTTTTCTTAATTATATTCTGATATGGATGTTGATCAGCGTCATTATTATGGCTTTTTCTGGTTGGAGAAAATAACAATGAAGTTAACTAGCACAATGAAAGCAGAGTTTATTGTAATGATATGAAGAGGGCTCCTAAGAGGTTAAAGTATTGAACATGTGTGCATGTCCAGACCTCATGAGAGTGAGAAATAGGAAGTAGAAAGCCTTGATGAACTCAGTTGTTCATTCTCTAACGATGTCAGACTCTTCCTCTTATGGCTATATTCCCCTTTCTCCATTCCCTTTCTGTATAGGCTGGCCTTCTCTTTTTATTCATAGTGTCTCCTCTTTCATAACCTCATATGAGAAGTGTGGCCCTAGTTCTATGTCGTGACTTTTGCACTTAGTCCTGCAGCTCATGTCTCAGATTCTTTATGCAAGAGCTCATTCCTGGGAGAGGACCCTGATTGGTTCACCTCATCTTTTTGAGCCAGGCACAGGTTTATTTCCTGCCTGTGGATCAGCTGCTTTTAAATCAGGTATCTACTCTCTGTTCCCAAGGTGGGAGGAGGGCAAGATCATGAGATTTGGGTGTGGCCTTGTTCAATCAGCAGGGGCTGTAGACAGGGCAGTTTCCATCACAGAAGGGACCACAGAACTGGCAGGCAATGATGCACAGCTCTACCACAATCAGCTCTTAGGAAAAGCAGCCTCAGCTTTGGAAAGAGCACATAGTACAGTTCAACTAAACTGGCATTAATATTTTACAGGGAACAGGGATTTGTGGTTGGGACACTTTATAATGTATGTTCAAATTTATGAAAGATAAAATACAAATGTGTGTAAGAGCACTAGTTCTTTTATATACATGAACACACACATCCCCTTTCTTGAGAACAGTTTGAAAAGAAGGGATTGTTCATATGATCCTTCTGAATGGATCCAATATTACTAGATGCTAAAGCGATATTTTGTCTCTTCACTAACAAGCCAGCTAGACTGAGACATGCTTTTCTAGCCCAGTATAATGTCTCAGAGCTCATTCTAGTAGTATACATACCTCAATAAAACATTTAATTTTTTTTCCCTATTCCAGTGCAAGATAATGGATTTTTACCAGATGATTTCTTATGGTAAAGTGGCAAATTATAAACCATTCAAAATGACAGAATTCCCTAGCACAAAGTTTTGAGGAATACGTTAAAAACTCAAGTAGACCAGTGAATATACAAGACTTTCATGATAAATAATGATAAAGGATTTTGAAATATTTTATTGGTATTACACGGAAGGATATTTTCATCTAAGGCAGGTTTCTTACCCGAGGCACTATTGACATTTTGAGCCAGATAATTCTTTGTTGTGGGGTCCGTGCTGAGTAGTACATTATGTGTGTGTGTTGGGGGGTAGCATCCCTGGCCTCTACCCACAGATGCCAGTAGCACACACCATTACTCCCAGTTGTGACAACCCAAACCATCTCTAGACATTGCTAATAAATGTCCTCTGGGAGCAACATTGCCTTGAGTTTAAAACCACTGATTTAACCTTTGTTCTCCACAAGAATTATTTTTATTATAAATAATTTCTTATGCCCTTGACATTTTTAGACTTTAAAAAAATATGTCCTTTTGGAGTTCCATAGAGCACTGTTGATTTGGTATCATCTATCTTGCTTTCCCTCAATGAATCACATTCTCTCATGCCTGAATTAGCCTGACCAATTTCATTAGCCCACTCAAACCCGTTAATCCCATTAATTTGCTTCAGTGTCAGAGAATCCCCTATGGCCCATAGTTTCTAAACACGTTGCTCTTCCTCTCTCAGAGTTGCGTGCATCCTTGAGAACCATGGTTGAACACTTGTAAATACACCTGGAAGAAAAATGGTTTTAGTGTTCTTGTTCAAAGTATTGCTACCTTTAATTTCTTGCTGCAAAACTTTCCATTCTCCCTTGAGTGCTTGCACCTTGGACTAATGAAGAATTAATTGAAACTCTGGTGTATGAGGCAATTGTAAGCCTTTCTTCTCTGTCTAAAAATGTAACATACCAAAACAAGTCATAGACTTTATTATATTCAGATGTCACTGTTAATATTTCTATTAAGATGCAGATAGAAAGAATAATTTCTTTAAAATACAGTAAATAGTTTCTCAGACATGTAAATAATAAATCCTCTCAGAGAGAATTTGCCTGTCTCACAAGGTTGTAAGAACAAAATATGATGAGATTGGAAAGGCTACGAAAACCACAGAGCACAGAGCCTTCTCCAGGAGAAAGAGATTATTGTTGTGTATGTGCTATCATGCAGATAGTACAGAAGAGACTTGGCTGTGTTTTGGGTCTTTCCATAATGTTCATCATTACCCCCACAACTATCATTATCTTCAAAAAGTTTTCATTAAGGTTATCAATCTCGTATGTTCATATTTTCATTTATCATGGAAATAGGTCATAGATTAGGATAATAATGGTAGACATAAGAAAAGTTTGGAAAAGAATTTGTGCCACATCACACACTTCCAAATGTAACATACAAACATAATTACATTTTCAATGAATTACTTCTTCTGGAAAATAGAAATTACTGCTTTAATTTAGAAACATGATGTGAGTTTTAGTCAATATTTACTAAAAAAGTTGTGTAGAGCAAAGACCTCACTGCATGTGTAGAGTTCTCTCTCTACAGGAAACAAAACAGTTTCCAGAGAGGGAAAGGGAAAAGTCTACACAAATGCACACACAAGCACTCACATGCGAATGCGCACGCACATACACACACACGCACTCAAATCTATGCAGAGATTACTCAAATTTACATTATTTTCTCCTTTTTACTCTCCATTGTTTATTTGCCACAAGCTCATATTTTAATTACAGCATTTATTATCAGGTATTGTTTGCCACTATAATCCTTTATAAGTTTTCTTCCATCACATGTTAAAACTTTATTGAGGAAAAGGTAAAGTGAGGATTTTGCCCCATGTTCTCATTGTGAGGAAATCATTTGTACCATTTGTGAAGATCTGGAAGCTAATGACTATTCAGCATGAGTACTAAAACATGTATTCCGTTGCTGACTGTGCTGATCACCATGGCAAAGTTTACAATAACGTGTCTTTGGATAGTTACTAATTTTCTTACATTGGCTGAATTATAAATAAGAACCAAACACCAAGACTTACAATTGATTGCAGACAATTGCTTATTTTCGTGGTCAATGGGGTCTTTCTGCCTACAAGTTTTTTTCATAAACATCTCTTTAAAAATAGAAATGTTTATTAAAATAAGTATGCACACTCAAAGTAATTTGGAAGTATGATATCAATCTTTAAATAGCAATAATTTTGAGGGTCATATATTTGTTTAGCAAATTACAGTTTCTAAAGAGCCTTCACATAATTTCCCAAGTAATGTTCACAATAAGCCAGTAAGTGCTATTATTTTCATTTTAAAAATGAGGCATCTGAGGTACAAGGTACTAAGTTAGTTACTCATGTTACATACCTCTACATGTCATAGGCTTTGGAATCAAGATATTTTGAAATCTAAGGCCCAGAATCTGTTCAATTCATTTTTCCTCCAAAAAACGTGTGATATTAAGAAATTGAAGAGAATGCAAATGGAATAGTAGGAGTTGAGAAAGGAATTGTATGTAACCCTGTGGATTTTCTTTTTTGTTAAAAGAATGTAAAGTGGAAGGAGATTTTAGAGCTTTAAGGGATATTGTGTGATTAATAGTGAAGAGCTAATGTCCTTGTCATTGAACAAGAAAGAATGGCTCTGAATTATTGCAAGATGCCACTTGAATAAACAGTGTAAGTATTCTTGAATATAATGGTTAAAGGACACGAACTCATTATCCAGAGTGAATATTGTCTTACATTTTGAGATTTTTCATAAATGCATACAGATCCATAAAGCAATCTATATAAAGTGCCGTTTGCCCAGATATAAGGCATGATGTGAATCAATGCTTCTCAATTAGTGGTATATGTGACGATGGTGGTACACAGACATTGTGCAGGTGTTATGTAGTGTTTTCTTAACTGTTGCTAAAACATTCAGGATCACTACTGACAGATAAATATCCTTTAAAAGAAAAAGTGAACTTTCCATTTTTATTATATTGGGACTCCTATCTTAAAGACTTTATGATTTTACTGCTACCATTTTTGATGAACAATTATACTTTATATTAATAAAGTTCTTTAAAAACAGACAACAACTAAAACTCTAAGATAATTATCACAGTCCCTCTCCAGTATCTTGATCTGTTTATTGAACCCAAATCTTCCTGAATCTCACTGCCATAGGAAACCTGGGTAGAAAAGAAAAAAGTGCAAAGGGATGTCCTTAGTGTTACCTTGTACAAGAGGTTTGGAGACAAACTCAAATACAAACCCAATTCTGAACTCAAACCAATTCTTAAAGCAAAGCAGGAATGAGGTAAGAGAAATGGTTGAGCAGTTCCACCACTGATTTCAGTTCTCAGGCCAAATAATTATCTCCACCCCAAATGTGCTTTATAAGCTACTTCTTAGTACCAAATAGACAAGTTGTAATTTGCTAGAAAGATCCAGATAACGGTAATTGATGACCCTTAGAAGACAAAAAGCAGTATTCACTCAAAAGGCCTCTGCAATTTAGAAAACATCCTCTCTTATTAAGTGCATAAAATTTTAAGTTATTGAACACACATTCCCCTCTGAAATAGTACCATAAATATAATATCCAGATGTAAATTTTTGTGAACATGGATCTTTCAGTACAACTTTCCTCTGCGACCCTCCTCATGATCATGACCTTAACTTCAAAGCTGAAAATTCATTTAAATGGATTTACCCTATATTGGAGTAAATGCTTGTCCATGCATTCAATTATTACTCCCGCACTTCTAACCTACTGGTTGTCCCATACTTGGAGGTGAAAATTTCAGTGTATTCAGGTGTAACTTCTTCAGGAACAGCAGGGCAGTAGATATCTGGGAATACACTATACTACATACTATCACTTTCATACAGAAGGCCTTTGATGATGATGATGATGAGAATCCAATTTTTTATTTGTTTCCTTTATTTCACAGGATTATACACTCACCATGTATTTCCAGCAATCTTGGAAAGACAAAAGGCTTTCTTATTCTGGAATCCCGCTAAATCTCACGCTAGACAACAGGGTAGCTGACCAACTCTGGGTGCCAGACACGTACTTTCTGAATGACAAGAAATCATTTGTGCATGGGGTTACAGTGAAGAATCGAATGATCCGACTGCATCCTGATGGAACTGTTCTCTACGGACTCCGGTAAATGACTTTGTGTTGTATGATTCACTGTTACTGCTGTTGTTGTTATGTTTTATTTTTTACTTTTGGAAATGGGCAGAGGAAAGAGAAGCACATAGGAGAATACATAGACACTTTCATCTATGTAACAAAATTATGTTAAAGACCAGAAAATCTCTTTTGGAATCATTTGAGCTAAGTCTATGTAACTTTGTTCATCAAAGGTAAGTGAATTATTTGCCCTGAACTTCAAATAATAAACATAGGAATAAGAAAATATATGTTTGCTAGATTTTATATCCAACTTATTGTAGAAGTTATGTCTTATTTTAGCCAATTGCTTAATTATCTCAGAGCCACTCAGACTGAGCTGAAATGTGTTCTAAGTATTAGGTATAGTTACTTAATTATGGAAGAGAATTGGGAGACAATACTTTGAAGAAGAGGAAAATATTTTGTGTGACTTTGAGAAGACTCATAGTGTTTTACTTCCCTTAAATCTTTCTTTTAGTGTTTGTATTTAGGTATGTGATCCATATGGAATTAATTTTTGTGTTTCATGTAAGGTAGGGGTTGAGATTTAATTTATTTCTATATGAATATCCAGTTATATAATTTATTGAAAAGATTTTTCTTTTCACATCAGATTGTATTGGTGCCTTTGACTGGATAAGTGAGGGTCTAGTTCTAAGCTTGATTCTATTCCATTGTTCTATTTGTCTATTCACCAGCAGTATCACACTATTTTAATTACAATAGCTACATGGTAAATCATGAAGTAGTGTAAGTCCTCCAACTTAGTATTTATTGTTTAAGATTGCTATGGATATTCTAGGCCTTTTGCTTCTACCTATAACTTTTAGAATCAACTTGTTGATTTCTACCTAAAAAAGTCTGATGGCATTATAATTGAGATTGCATTGACTCTATAAATCAATTTGGGGAGAATTAGTATCTTAAAACTATCTAACACCCTAATCCATGAACATGATAATATCTTCATTTTTTTAGGTCACTTTTAATTTATATCAACAATGACTTGCACCACAGTGGATTTTGTTTTTAAGAATCAAGTATAAAAGAGGTATCACATACTTATTATTAGTCCTAATTTGGATAAAGGGTAATTAAAAATTTTAGAGCTAAAATTCAACTCAGTTTCCTACCAAAGAAACACCTGAATTGTGGCATGTTATTGTAGGATATATAGAGTGGTGGTTCTTTAACTTTTGTTGTCACCTTTAAAAGAAAAAAGAAAGCCAAGCTTTGTTGTTACCTTTTGTGATCCTTTTAAGAAACTGTTGAGAGCTATATGCACAAACTCATATATGCCCCAAACTTTCCTATTATTTTAGAGTCTTCATAAGCCCTCTAAAATTCATCACACCACCAACACTAAGCTAAAATTCTAGTAAGGGATAAAATCATACAATTAATTTCTGTACATTCACAAATGCCCCAAAATAATATGCAAGTGAAAAAAAACTAGATCTGTGATAACACTTCTGAACTTAACCCAGTGGTTAACTATTTAGTTGACAGATTTGGACTTTATTTGCATAGTAAAATAACATCAAATACGAAATAATATTTGGAATTTCTTCACTCTTTCTGTACCCCAGGGTCTTTCAACTCTAGTTTAAAATCTCTGACCTAAAAGGCTGTCAGAAAAATGGTAAAATAAACCAACAATTCCCTTGAGTATATTGATAATCACTTGATGAAATTTACTAATCCAAGATCAGTGGTGATATTGATAATGCTATATACCCTAGAAGTAAGTTATAATTTTTTGCCACCTGTGAAACTTCTATCAGATATAGCCAAGATGTAAAGGGACAAATTTCTCTTCTAAAGTATTCTGGGTGAATAATTCCATAACCCAAAGTAGTAAGCTAATCAATCACATGTATGATCACTATATGTGATTAGTCAATAATGCATAAAAAGTTGGTTTTGTTTTTAAAAAAGACAATCAAGGGTGCCTGGGTGGCTCAGTCAGTTGAGTGTCAACTTCTGCTCAGGTTATGATCTCACAGTTCATTGTTCAAGCCCCGCATCAGGCTCTGTATTGACAGTTCAGAGCCTGGAGCCTGCTTCAGTCTGTGTCTCCCTCTCTCTCTGTCCCTACCCCACTTGTGTGTGTACACACACTCTCTCTCTCAAAAGATATAAACATTAAAAATTAAAAAAAAAAAAGGCAATCGGGGTTTTTACAGGAATGAAAGTGGGTTGCAATCTCAGTTTACAGAATCTCACTTCAGGCCTTTATTCAAATTATTGGCAGCCTCTACCAATGGGAATTGATGTAAAGGAAGAAAAAACATTTGAGAACCTTGAAATTGAACATACCTCATTGTATACTAATAAAACTGAGGCACAAAATGGAAAGGGCCATTTCTAAGGGTCTTGTCTAAGGGACTGGGACTAAAATGCAGGTATCCTCATTCCCATAGTTGTGCTCTTCCCACCCCACTGCCTCTCAAACACATTTAGAAAACAACACCTCCTTCCAAGTTGTCCAACATTGCTCTTTCCTCTTTGGAGCCAACTGGACTTGGAGCCCGCAAACGGATCTCCCAAAGGGAAACACAAATCCCTCCTCTGTTATGTGGACTCTGATCTCTTTTTGACACCAGCTTTCTCCATAAGAGCCTCACACGACTTCTGATATCTTCCTTTTCCTCCTTTGTCTTCTCCCCTATTTCTTCCCTCACAGGTTTCTTTTTCTGTTTCTGGAGGTTATAAAGATCCTGGAGAAACCATAAGCTCTAGCAAAGAAAGCATGACATCTGGAATCAGAGGACCAAAAATGGGCTCAAATTCTACGATTTCTGATTGTTTGACCTTGAACACGTTATCCAAATTTATTGAGTCTTAGTTTTGTCACCAACAATAATGGGCTAATAACCCCTTATTAGGAGTTGGTAAATTCTTATGAAATAATGAATATATTAATGCATGGTGAATTCTAAATTATATTTTTCTGAAGTTATTATCCCTTATATAGCTGTATTAGGTGCTGGAGGATGGTTTTCTTTTTTTAAAATTTTTTAATGTTTATTTTCGAGAGACAGAGAGACAGAATGCAAGTGGGGGAGGGGCAGAGAGAGAGGGAGACACAAAATCTGAAGCAGGCTCCAGGCTCCGAGCTATCAGCACAGAGCCCGATGCTGGGCTCCAACCCAGAAGCTGTGAGATCATGACCTGAGCTGAAGTTGGAGGTTTAACTGACTGAGACATCCAGGCACCCCTGGAGGATGATTTTCTAATTCCCAGGCACATCAGTGACCAGAACAGAGATACAGTTATCCAATTAAAAAAAAAATCATCGAATGCCCTGTATATGCTATATACTCACTATTCTGGCCCTGGAAATAACTCCCCAGAAGCCCGATAGAAATTTGTCATTGTGGCAAAGGGAAAATCACCAGCTACTATGAGTCAAGAGACTTGTGGCTGAACTACTTACCTTAACTAAGCTATTTTCTCCTCTGGGCTTCAGATCCCTCAGTCTTAAAGGGAAGAGATTGCATAAAATTATACCTAAATTCCCTTCCAAACTAACTTCCATTGCTTCTCTGATTCTATATATTAAGGAATGTTGATTTTAATTCCTTTGATATAACATTTTCTAGTCCTAGAAATGACAATCTGCATCTTTTTCTTTGTAATTGCCTTTTCAAGAATAACTGCCATATATCACTTCCTGAGCACATGTACTAGAAAATTCTTATCATACAACATATGTATTGGCATATTTATAGCTGTACTTATTTTAGACATGGGCAATCAGGAGAATGAAACTTCTTGCCTTACCCCCTTTCATAAGTCCAGCTAATAGTCATTATGAAATGTCCCTGAAAGAAAGCCCCTCTATCCAGATATTCCATAATCATATGACCATATCATTGAGCTAAATAAAATTTTTTCTATATTCAAACTCAGTATGAGATGCTAAAACGTAGTGCATATGAAGCCACAAGAATAGAGTTGGTTGTTTCCTATTTTTGTGAACTATGTCATATCAGATTTTATACACAGGGAATGACACACAGTTGCGTTAACACTCTAAAATAACAGTTGTGGTGTTTGATGGAAGTCTAGTGCTTTTGGAGGAACCAGGCTGCTGTGTAACAGGCATTCAGCAAATAGAAGTGCCTCCATTCCTCATGTTTTTTCCTCTCGGGATACCTCTGCGGTGACAAAATGCGTTACACCAAGGAATAGCCCCATAGTCACTATTGCTTCCTCTTCCATTTCCCTAGGGATTGAAATAAAAGATATCTGTGATGTGCTGTGAGATGTGGCATAGACCAGAATTTATGACTGTGTCCCATGATCACTCCACCCTGCTCCTTTCAAAGCACATAATGTCATTTCCTTTCTTACTCAAAAGTGGAGACTAAACAACAAAATTCCTGAGTGTCTTGCATCAAATCCTTAAGCTTCTGTCTTTCCTCCCTTCCATTTAACTCTGAGGGAGATTTCCTCCTCTTTTGAAGGCCAATCTCTCCACGTATGCATTTAATTTTATTGCCGCACACTCTTTTCAGACTTTGATCCCTTCTTTTAGCGAATCTTCAGTCTTCCCTCTTCATGGGCTCCCTCCCCTCAGTTTTGTCAAATCGGTCCTCTCACAACTCACCTGTTTGGTTTCCTCTACTCCCTCACCATTTACTCCTCAGTCTCAAAAACCCCGGTTCCTACCCATGAGACTTTCCTAAAACAACTCTGTCCAAAATTAATAGCACCGTTGCTGGTTCTCAATCTATACTCCTGACTTCTCTGCATGATTTCTGACTGGTGACTGACCTCGACTTCAGGGCTTCCAAGACCTGCCGCAAGTTTTTCATTATTGCTGTTCTTCTGGTCTTTTTTGCTATTCCTTCACCAGTTCCTATCTTGCCTCTAAGTGTGAGCTAGAAGGAATCCTTGAGTTTTGACCAACTCACTGATGTGACAACTTACGTATCTAAAATCCCAAATTATTGAGTTCAGAAAAATATTTGTAATTACTTACTGAGCATCTGTATCTGGATGCCTGCCTGGTCAGATACTCCCGACATGGCTCTTATTTCCATACTATCTGTTTTTCCTAAAACCACGTTCTTCTCCTCATACAGCTGCTAACAAAAGTCATCCTCCAAGTCAATAGGAATACACTTGTAGGCAGTTTTGACTCTACATCTCTTTTGTCCTGAGATCCAGTCTGTTGCTTCCACTCTGCTGTATCTCAGCTATGTCCACTTACAAACCATTCCCAACACCTCCTCACTGTCTGTCACTTCCTGGCCAGTTTCTTATCTCAATGTTTCTTCTTCTCATCACTGCCATCTTATTCTTCCTACAGTAGATGTCAGATCATATCACTCCTACATGAAAAAAAATGTCTCCATGGCCCCCATAAAATTACATTTTCATTCTTCTGTATATAATCTAAGACCTTCTTTATGTGACCAAACAACTTTCCCACATAATCAACCATGTCCTTCCTCTCTGAAGTCTAAACTTTTATAAAACAACGTACTTGTTTCTCTAAACACATGCAGGGTGTTTCAAACTCAAGTATGACCCAAATAGATGATATTTATACTAAAGAATGATTTCCTGTTTATCTTACATTCAAATTTCACTAGCCATCCTGTATTTTGTCTGAACAACCTTATATCCCAGCTGAAATGCCCTCCCCTCTCTATCCCCAAACCCCCTTTCCCTCACTCCACCACTGTCTCCCATTTTACCCCTTTTTCTTAAAAGCCTCTCTCTCATTCCACTTTCTCCAGGAGGACTTTCACAATCTTTTTAACCAGATAAAAACTCTCTCTGATTTGATACTTTGCTTTGCTTTAATCTCAAGTAGGCCCATGAGATTTGTAACACTCTTTTTATGTTATATCATTCTGTGTCTTAGCGTTATTTTCCCGTGATACAAACAAGATTGTATGTCTGCTGAAAATGTGAACTGTATTTCCTTAACCTTTGATCTCCTGTCTCAAACCAAATAAATGTTTGAAAAATTCAAATGAAAATTTGTAGGATGCAGTCACCTGACTTACGACAGTTGTCAGCTGCAACATTTCCTATATCTAAATGATGGCTCTTAACCAAAGAGCGATTATCACTATTAATGACCAGATGTGTTCTGCCTCTTGTCCAAACATGATCCAGCTGGCTGCAAACACTGATTCTCTCCACGGCCTGACCCTGTGGGTGCTGAAAAACTGTGTTTATCTTTCTCTGAAAATGGCAGAAATGGATGACTTAATTCTGTGAACATGTTTAGCAGGATAGTTAACCTTCTTAAAACTGCTCTTCCTTTTGCCTTTCCCTCCTAACCCTTGCCTCGGCTTTTCTTTCAAGGATTCATAATGCTTATTTCCTGCATTTTCTAGCAAAGGTGAGCATGAGGACAGGTGGTTTTGAGGAGCTATGTGAGAATGGGGAGTGGAATGAATAGTGAAAATCCTTCTGGCCCAATACTGGCTCACACTGGAACTTGTAAGTATGTTCAGTGTTTATGTGGGCTTGTGTGCACTTATAAGCACATACAGAGTAAGTTCCACATACCACACTATCTAAATGAATATTTATAGCAATTACATCAAGGAATTAAGATAATAACCAAGCATATAAATAATTGAAACTATACTATGCACAAATGCTATACTACTACCCAACTATATAAATGTGCTAACCTGCCCAACTATGTAAATAGTTAAAACTATACTATGCTAAGTGCTCTACCTCTATTGCCATATTTAATCTTTACCACAACACTGAGTTGTGTACTATTGTTGTACTATATACCAACACCAAGAGAATCCAAAGTAGCTTTTCTTGCCTCATAAATTACTTGTCAAGGTGAAACAGGTCAAACAGGTACACACATTACATTTAACTAATAAAGTACCTAAATGCCAAAATCTCTTTTGCTCCCTGTTCCTTTATTTCCCTCCTTGTAAATTGCTTTAAAAAAAAAAACCCATGTGATTCTTTTGTAATTACAGTCACTTATTGTAAGTGTGTTTCTCTATGCCCTATATTCCAGGCTTGATCAGATGCAGATTAGTTATTTTGTTGTGTTTGGCAAGACTGTTTCCTAAGTCATATTGTACACTTCCGTCAGGAGACACCAAATGCCAGCCTGTCTCTGTGTTTGTGAGGTGAAGGCTGATGGGCGATTTAGGCATGATAACTTGATCTATCCTTTATAAAACTCCTGTTAATTTTTCATGTAATCATAGTAGTTTGCTAAGGCTGCTGTAACAAAATAGCCAAAATGGGTGACAACAGTAATTCGTACCGTCACAGCTCTGGAGCCGGCAAGGTTGGCTCCTACTGAGGGCTGTGAGGAAAAGATATGTTCTAGACCTCTCTCCTCGGCGTGTTGCCATGACCGGATTCTCCCTGTGTCTCTTCATATTGCCTTCTTTCCATGTGTATCTCTGTGTCCTCTTTTTTAAAGGACTCTGGTCATATTGGATTACAGCCTACTCCGATGATCTCACTTTAAATTGATTAACTCCATTAAGACACTACCTCCCAATAAGGTCACACTCTGAGGTACTGGATGTTAGGACTTCAATACATGAATGTAAGGAAACACAATTCAGCCCATGACAAAGTTATCAGCCACTGTTAATCTTTCCCTACACCTATTTAGAGCTTGGTAAATGGTGACATTCTGTCATTCCTTCTTCATTCATTATCTAGGTTTTTCTCTAAACAAGAACTTCCCCTGACCAACTATTTGGTAATCCCGAAATAAACTTGTTGCAGCGAAGACAGGATAAATGCTTGATTGTTTCCCTTTATTTAGTAGTTCTAAAAATAGCTACTTGTTTCCCTAGAATCTCCCAAATGTGACCACTGAGGTTTGACGTTTGTTGTTTTTGTGTGGGCTTATTATCATGATATCATGGGTTGTAACAGGTATGTCTGTTTCGGTCCGCTGCAGCTATTATTACTTTTGATCCTCACTTTGTCTTGTCTTTGGTCACTGGCCTGGCAGTCCCTTTAGGTTGGCTCCTGAGTTCTATCAACATATGGTCTCCGTAGTCATTGACTTGTCTTCTGAAACATCAACTTGTTCATTGTCTGTCCCACAAGTAGAGGAGACACATCACAAGTTCATACTGACATTTCTAATTCAAATTTAAAATTATAGGGCTTTTATTCAACTTCTTTGATTTTATGCTTGTTTCTTTCATCTTAATTAAAAACATTGATTCATAATGTATTAACATGATTATTTATTTAGTTTATCCTGTTATATATAATATTTATATACATAACATTTTAAAAGCAACAACAATAATATTCTTTAATAAAAATGCCAACGTCATTGTTACTAATGACAGTATTACCAAAAACAGGTCAAGATTTCTTTGCGGTGATTTTGCCTTTAGGGCATATCTCCTTAGAGACATAAAGTGGAAGTAGAAGTAGACAAAGAGGTAGAATAGAAGTAGAAGAAGTAAAAGAATAGAAATAACATTTTAAGCTTCAGTTTAGGAATAGTTTCTTACTACATGGTTAAGCCACCACTTAATGTGCATTTTGCTTTTGGTTTAGATTTTTAAAATTGGATTTCATTCTATTTCATAATTATATAAAACATTTACATAGTTCTCAAGGCAAACAATGAAACAAAAGAAGTATTACTTCCATTGTGGTCTCAACTCTCCCATTTTCTTCCCCTGTAGCACTTTAATTTGCCTTAATATTTTCCTTCTATTAGACACACATATATTGTCACCACCTTTGTTGGAAGGTAGCACAGTATACCTGCTACTCTTTCCCCTGGGAAGTGAGTTTGCAAAGCCACCATTATGTTGAAAGCAGATTTCAACCCAAGTTTCTTCATTTCAGCCTACATTCTTAGCTCCCACACAGAGCAGCTTTTTGCTATCCTGTTTAAGCTTGTCTTTCCCTGTGGATTATTTCTGAGAAGACAGTCCTCTATGTCTGATGCTTTCATTGCTCACCATTATAGGAATAAAAATAATTGAAGAGGGTGCCCAGCATAAATAGGAATAGTTCTGACAAGTGTGTGAGCTTCATAAAATTTGCACAACTTTGTCAGGTTTTCTAATGCACACTAATGACTCCAAATTCCAAGAGAAGCTTCTAAGTTTTAGGTTTCAGAAATGAATTAGTGTTAACCAGAAACTTGTGGCCTGATAGGGATTTTGAGAACTCCCTTACCGTATTTGCTTACCTAGCTCTACTCTGAATCGATTTTTTGATGTACTTGACAGTGCCTGGCCATGGGTTGTGCGTGAGAATAAAATCAATGGCTACATTCATTGAATATAAAAGAAAAACAGAGTTTCCCACTATTCCTTGGAGGATCATTTCATCTTCACGATAAAGTAAAGTAAAAAGTAGAGGCAATTATTTTGAAAACACTGATCCAAAAAACCCCACCAACTATTGATTTTTAAAAGCAGTTTGGGGTCCAAAATCTTTCATATTAGCTCTCTACATTGATTGTGCACCCTAAAAACATTATTTCTCTCTCCTACGGACTTTCTGTGTATAGAAGCAGTTATGATTACATTCAGGAGTCCTGAGCAGATCACACAGGGCTTACTGTGAGATACGCTGGGCAAAGATATTGTGGAGTCGATTGTAGAGAATAAATATGTGGGCTGATGCAGTGTTTGCAGGGGAAGTCTGGCTGATATTGACAAATGCATCCTGTTAAGAGAAAGAAACTTCTTACTTCAAATGGAAGAGAGAAAAAGGGGCCATGCATAAAGAATAGGTAGCTCCCTCTATTAGGAAGAATGCCTGGAGACTCTCTTTACAATTCCAACCAAAGAGCACAGTATTGCTATTCCCCTCACATTATAGTTGACATATTTTAGAGTTTCATCAGCGGCATGCAGAGAAAGCAATTTGAAATGTTCTCCAGTGAAAGGGCTGCTATTTTTTTCTTTTCAAAGTTTTTATTTTTATTTTTAATGTTCTTTATTCATCTATCTATATGTGAAAACCTCTTTGTGACTAAATGTTTGATAAATATGGTATTGTGACTAATTCAAGCCCTAAAAGGCCAATTTAAATAATTACGCAATTACTATGACGACTCTGTGGCCATGTGATCTGCGAATGTGTCATTAGGATTAAACCTCCTTAATTAAATTAATGTAGAAAATTAAGTAAAAACGGTGACCAAAAATTATCTTAAAAAAAGAACAACATCGTCTGGAATTCTTTACCTTGATTGTGTCTCTCATGGTATAATCCCAAATCTGAACTCTTAGGAAAGAACAAAAGAATGAGAGAAAAAGAATGTAAGAAGAAGAAAGAAGGAAAGAAGAGGGATGTAAGGCAGGAAGACAGGAAGGATGGTAGGAAGGAAGGAAGGAAGGAAGGAAGGAAGGAAGGAAGGGAGGGAGGGAGGGAGGAAGGAAGGGAGGGAGGGGAGAACATAAAAAGGGAAGGAAAACCAAATAACTTAGAGACATGTTCTGAATTTTAGATCCTCGTTAGTGTATTACAAACAACAGATACAACATCTTCCAAGAAGATGTATTAGGTTTTGACAACCATTTGTGAAATTTTTTTTTCAAGAGAATCTTTTTTTTTTAGTTTTTAATTTTTTTTTTAATGTTTTATTTATTTCTGAGAGAGAGAGAGAGAGACAGCATGAGCAGGGGAGGGTCAGAGAGAGAGGGAGTCACAGACTGAAACAGGCTCCAGGCTCTGAGCTGGCAGTTAGCACAGAGCCCGACGCGGGGCTCGAACCCACGAACTGCGAGATCATGACCTAAGCGAAAGTCGGACGCTTAACCGACTAAGCCACCCAGGCGCCCCCATTTGTGAAATTTTAAAAGTCATCTTCACCAGTACTCTCCATTGATTTCCTTAAACCATCATTTCCATCTTCAGTATCTTAGCCCCACTGTCATGAATTTTGTCATAGCATCTAAAATTATTGACTCATTTTTTGCTTATGTATATATATGTGGATTATATATACATAAATACATATGTATTTTACATTTTTTAAATGTTTTTATTTGCTTTTGAGAGAGAGACAGAGTGAGTGGGAGAAGGTCAGAGAGAGAGAGGGAGACACGGAATCTGCAGCAGGCTCCAGGCTCTGAGCTCTCAGCACAGAGCCCGACACAGAAATTGAACTCAAGAGCCAGGAGATCATGACCTGAACCGAAGTCAGATGCTCAACCGACTGAGCCACCCCGGTGCCCCCATGTATATTTTAAAGGAAACTTTTATTATGTCTGTATGTAGAAAGCTATTACTTTAAAAAAATAGACATTAAAGTATATCTAAGCTAGAAATTTTATTAAAATATAAAAATTCTTATCTATATTCCACCTACCATGATCTTCCCTCATTTACAGAATTGAGATAAAAATATTATTTATCTTATGGGATATAATTATGGTTAAATAAGTTAATACAGTAAAGAACTTACAACATTCTCTGACATACAGTAAGGGCCTAATGAGCACTGACTTATCTTGTTTAAAACTTGTGGTATCTGTACACATGGATAATAAACACATACTGTTGACATAATAATGATCATTATCAAAATAAAGGCCTAGGTTTTCTTTACTAACCTTTTGAGGTACCAACTTAAAGCTAGCCTTCCTTTCAGTGTTTGTGTCTCAGCTTATGAAATGTCCAACCCAGAAGTCACCAGCTGGTTATATTGCAATTCAACTTCTCATTTTGAATACCAAAGGGAAGCCAAAGGATCTTCTCAAATCTAAACTTCCACCTTGGTTTGTCTATCACAGGTAATACTATGCCTGATATGTCACTTCTTTCTCTCACTCTCTCTCTCTCTCTTTTTAATTTGAGAGAGAGTGAGAGAGAAAGAGAGCATGAGTAAGGTAAAGGAGCAGATGGAGGGAGAAAGAGAATCTTAAGCATGCTCAGCACAGAGCCCAACATGGGGCTCGATCCCATGACCCTGGGGTCATGCTCTGTGTTGAAATTAAGAGTGTCAGACACTCAACTGACTGAGCCACCCAGGCACTCCAAATCACTTTTTATTTTTAAGTATTATGATATTATAACTTTCCAGATGTGGAGCGACCAATGTAACATGATGCTTATAGATTATGTAGCATGCCATACAGTTATGGAAGAAGTAGTCTCCCCTAGACCAGAACAGAAATGTCTAGAGAATTTCTGGAAGACTGTATTCCATTAAAGCACAATAAGAAACATTTTTTAAGGAGAGATCTTTTAGAAGAATATTAACTAATTTTTTATACCAACATAAGTAATCTCACTGGTGTTAATAATACACATTTGTGGTAAACTTAATATTGCTTAATTACATTTAGAAGAAGTAATGGAACAATGAATACCACATTTACTAGAATTAGTGCCTCATCCTTCAGAGTGTCACAAACCACAAAACACATTTTGGGGGAAAATGTTTTCCTAATAACCCAATTTTCCCCTGCTGTTTGGAAACAGGGCATACTGTTAATCCAAGTAGAGCATGCTTTGTTCTTTCTGGGACATAAAAGTTATATCAAAGCAGTACCTCTTTGTCCAATGAATTAATATTCTCCTTTCAATGTCCTTTAGGAAAAATTTAGGTTTCTCATTCTTAAACCTTGTTTTCTTCTTTTTAATATAGACAGAGATTGAGCTAGTGGGTAAAGCCAAACTGTAATGAAACCACAGAGAGCTGGAGCTTATAGAGCTGCTGATCTATTTCCTTCTCATTGCAGAGCAGGGGTAGACACTTCAATAACAAGAACAAGAACAAATAATGCAAACACAGGTTTTATTTTTTATTAGACCCTCACATTCTTACCCCTGTTTTTTGAAACTTGGAAAAAAATTGCTTAAAGCAGAATTCTTTGCTCTTCCTACACATCAAAGGATTAGTAAAAATCGAGAAACGTATTGCTCTAGAATCCAAACAACTGGCTGCTTTGAAAACCTAAGTCACTATACTTTGATAGCTATAGTGAAATCCTGAAGATTTGTGAGCCCTGCTTAAGGTGTCATGACCATATTTATGTAATTTGAATATTTCTACCTTTTCAATTAAAGAATGCACAATACCAGGAAAAAAAAGCTTCATCTCTTCAAGAATATTTTATTCTCAAGCATAACAGTTTCAGTCCAGGGCATGCCAGCATTTCAATGTTTTTTCGCAAATATCTGAGACATGAAAAGCAAGGCTTGATGGCTTCAAACTAGAAAACTGTGAGATAAAAATTAGAATTATTGATTAAGTGCCTCAAAATATGACCTTGTATCTACAAGTCCCTTGCAGATAAAAAAAATCATAAAACTCAAAATCATAAGAGTTTTTTTTTTTTTTTAATATCTTTGCTGCATTTGCTCAGGAGTGGCTTAGGACAAAAGATTGCTCAAAAAGACCATATTCATGCCTTCTTTACTTTGGGGTTTTCCACCAGTTTTCTTACTTCTCTTTTTATTCTATCCTGCAGCCCGCCAGCCGATTTGTTTTAATAAAGCACCATTTCATCATACTGGTTTCTTGCTGAGGAGCCTATTGATTCCCAATTACCTACCACATCAAGTCAAAGCTTTTCTGTAGACATTCATGACACTTCACAATTAGATCTCCCCTTGTTACACAGCCTCATTTAAGATTTTGTCCAACCTTGAAGCCTTACACTGCACGTCTGGGTTTCTTTTTACTTTTCCTAATTACTAGACTGATTCTTATTTCGTAGCCTCCATCAGCGGTTCCCATTCTTTTAACTCATCAATGAAAATTATTTTCCTTTCTTTCTACTGGTGCATTGCTCAGGTTCCAAGATCAATTTTAAGATCTCCTGTAACTACCTTAAACCTTATAAGTCTCTCCCTTCATAGTTGTACAGAACCTGGAACCATTTACAAATATAGCACATAATTATGAAATGTCTTCACCAGTTAACTACTGTTCACCTATGTTAGTCTCATCTCCCCAAACACTGTAGGATCTTTTGAGAATAGAGTCTACTTTTCATACTTCGTTCCCCACAGTGCATACCACAGTCAGCATATATGAAGCAAATGGTACACTTACCATTTAACTTATTACTTTTAAAACTCAATCTTGCTCTTAACTATATTTCCATGAATATGACTTTGGTGCAGTCAGATCTTATATGAAATGGAACCCTTAAATGAAAATGGTTAATTCTAATGCATAGCATTTTGCTGTAGCTCGTGGGTGGTGGGGGAGGGGGAGAGGAATTCTCCTAGGAGTGTAAATCATTTTAAGATATGAGGAATAGATATAGTGCTATGGATCATGCTTCTTCTATTTTTATCAACCCATACATAGGTGCATAAGTGCTTTCTCTTCAAAGTAGCTCTCTCAGAAAACTATATGCTTATTCTTCAAAGTATCTTTATAACTTCTCTTTAGAAATTTCACTTGAACCTTTGGCCACATGTTTAAATATTCAAGGTGTTGGAAATTTTTACCTTGAAGATGATTATTAGAAATAAATAAGAATGAAGTTGCTGGATCCTAGGATAGTTCTATTTTTAACTTTTTGAGGAACCTCCACACTGTTTTCCAGAGTGGCTACACCAGTTTGCATTCCCACCAACAGTGTAAAGGGTTCCCCTTTGTCTAAATCCTCACCAAGCTTCTACCACTAGGTATTTACCCAAAGGAAACAAAAATACAAGTTCAAAGGGTTACATGCACCCTGATATTTATAGTAGCATTATCAAGAATAGGCAAACTATGGAAACAGCCCAGTGTCCAATAACTGATGAATGGATAAAGTTGCATGTATGTATGTATGTATGTATACATATATATGGATACTACTCAACCATCAAAAATGAAATCTTGCCATTTGCAACAATATGGATGGAGCTAGAGAGTACTACGCTAAGTGAAATAAATCAGAGAAAGACAAATACATCTGATTTCACTCATATGTGGAATTTAAGAAACAAAATCAAATGAACGTGGGGCAGGAAAAAAAAAGAGGAAAACCAAGAAACAGACCTTAATTACAGACAACCAATCACAGGGGAGGTGGGTAGGGTATGGGTTAAATAAGTGATGGGAATTAAGGAGGGCATTTGCTGGGATGAGCACTGGCTGTCATACATAAGTGATGAATCACTAAATTCTACACCTGAAACTAATATTACACTGTATGTTAATGGAATTTAAATTAAAACTTGGGAGGGTTTAAAGAAATAGATAAGAGTAGGAAATAAACTTGTGAACAACATTTTTGGTCAAAAACTGATTGCAATACTCCCACACACATAATTTTTCCTGTATCGTTTCCTAAATAACTATAAATTCATGGTCCAAATTAGAGTAGAAAAATGCTTTTAGCTGAAGAAGGATACAAATCAAATAATTTTATATATCTTCAATAGGATCACTTTAAAAAACCTGAAGGTATCTGTATTTATTATGACCTATTGTTTAGCTCACATGATCTGATATTAATAGACCAGAGTCACTTAGAAGAACTATCCAACCAACTACTATCTGACTTCCATCCTATCGGGTAAGGAGAACTATGTTCTAGCTGGCATTGTTAAAACAAACATGGTTTAGAAATTATTGAAAACAAGGTAATTAACAAATTATAGGAGGACAGTTAGTTATTCAAAAGACATTTAGTTAAATCAGTACACTGATAGATTTGCTCATAGTTTGGATCTATGTTGTAAAAAAAAAAATAGAGTAGTTAAGGATGACTACAATTTTTGAACTGAGGAACTGGAAAAACAGAATTGGGGAAACTGTAGATAAAATACTTTTGGGGAGAACATAAGCTCTGTTTTGACATGCCTGCAGACTCCAAGTGGAGAGATTGGGTAGCAGTCTGATGCAAAAGCTTGAGATCCAGGAGGGAGGTATGAATTCAGAATCATTAGTATATAAATGCCCTTTAAGCTATGTAACTGGATGATGTCACTAAGGGAATGAGCATAGACTGAATGGAGATGAGACCCACATCAGGAGAAACAGAAGTCATTCAATATTTAGAGTTAGGAATAGAGAGATGGGGGAGGGTACTGAAAAGAACCAGCCAGTGAAAATAGAGAAGCCAAGAGAATGTGGTTTTTTGAGGCCAAGTAAAGAAAGTCCTTCAAGGAGATCAGAGTAATCAATTGTGTCAAGTGCTGCTGATCAGCAGAATAATGTGAGGGTAATTGGTGACTTTGACATGATCCAATTGAGTGCAGTGGTAAAGGAAACAGTCTAACTGGAGTAGATTCAAGAGAGAGAGGGAGGACTTTAAAAAAGGAAATTTCATAATTTGGAAGAGAGAGTGAAAAGATACTGGGGCAATGTCCTTGAATAAGCAAAAAGATATGGGATCTGCTGCCAAAGTGGAGGCTTAGGCTTTGATAGGAGCATGACTATTTTTCTCAGTCCTGGATTACCCAACTTCAGAACAACATTGACACTCCAGACAAACATGACTGGGATGGCAAAGAACAGGGAACTTTGTCCCTATGAAGAAAGTAAATCTCATTAGAAACTCTGAAGATTAACATTCTTAGATCTTTTTATCTTCAAAGCAGAGGAGATGCTACTATAGTTGATTGTTTTAAAAAATGTAAGGGAAACAGAAACTATGGTTTTAAACAATATTTGAAGGAAACAGGAGGAAAATGTAGAGGAAATTAGGGAAGGAATTCATATTACCTAGGCTGAAAATAAGCCTAGCTAGTGGAGACATGTTTTTGAAAGTCTGTTATTTCAAAGAAAGCTTAGACTTACTCTGTATTGCCTTTAACAGAGATCAACATGTGAAATTTTCAAGGAAGATGTCATTCCATTTGTCTACTTTGGTGGCCTAATGTGAAAATTATAAACATTGGTCCTACATTCAAAAATGGAATTAATGCCTTGTTCCTAGTGTCTCCAGAAGTTGGTAGGAAAAGAAAGAACTTAAGCTTTAGAATCAGAAAAAAACAGCCACACCATTTGCTGGTTGCGCATCTTAGGGATCACTTACTTAAATTTGCCAAACCTCAGCTTCCTTATTCATAAAATGTCTGTGGTAATATCCATCTTTCTTTCAGTTTTTTCTAGGAAGTGATGTGTGTGAAGTGAAAAGAAAAGCATTTTTTTATGCTTGTTTGTTTTCTCTTACCCTTCTCTCACACTGGCATTTCCATTACTAGCAATGTTTAGACAGAGCTTGGATGAGTACAAATACATGTCAAAGATGCTACAAATATGATTCTAGCCCTGAGTGTGAGGTTGATTAAGTGGGTTAATAGGTGGATTGTAACTCCACATTGTCATAGAGCTAATGGAAACATTATTCACAGAGATTAAAAGCATGGATGTTGAAGGCAGACAGTCCTTAGATATAATCAGATAATTCTCCACTATGTCAGCTATATGACCTTGGACATGTTTATTAACCTGTCTGTGCCACAGTTTCTTTCATAGGATCATAATATGCCAGTGGGATATGATCATTGAGATAATTAAATGAGAAATACATCTAAAATTCATAGCAAACTGCCCCGTCAGATAGTAAGCACTCAATAAATGGTAGCTCTTCTATTCTTAGGGACTGCTCTGTGAGTTAAGAGCCTATCTCTTTAAAGTGCTATTCCACCTCCTTAGGAGGTCCTGCAGCTTTCAAGATTAAATGGAAGTCTCTTTCATGGCCCTTATAGAATCATTTGGATTACCTTTGATGATATCTGTTCTTAACCTTTTAGAATCTCTGCGGGTCTGTTCAAACTGGGCAAAGAAGAGAACTATCATTCTTCTCTATGCTCTTAGATTTTTGAGTCATTGGATTAGTGAGGCCCAGGAAAGAATGAACTCATTATCTTTGTGCAAGGAATTCTGTTATTGCTCATTATTTTCAAGTGTTGCGTACTTTCATCTTTTGTGTCACAGGATAATTCTGTACCAAGGAAACCATATATGCTGAAAATATGGAGTCATTTTTATTCGCCCCATATAAAAGGGGCAATGGGGAATGCCATTTTTAGATAAAGATGAAGAGTCTTTGAAGATAAGCCTCCTTTGTGTCTTTCAGCTGGAAATACACATGCCAAATGAGATGCCAAGAAATTTGGTTTCTACTAAGAGGCTTAATAAAATTAAGGACTACAGTTGTGTGCAGCATTTATGGTTTAATATAGAGAAAATATGGTATAATGAGTTTCTTTGTTAC
Source organism: Crocuta crocuta (assembly GCF_008692635.1). Classification (NCBI taxonomy): domain Eukaryota; kingdom Metazoa; phylum Chordata; class Mammalia; order Carnivora; family Hyaenidae; genus Crocuta; species Crocuta crocuta. Next base: position 7,527,632 of record NW_027529174.1, on the reverse strand, counting down.
AGATTTGACTTTCATGTTCTGTTTTTATCCCCTTCTTTATTGTCAAGAAATTTAAAATGTTACTATTTCAGGTCTGTGAGAATCATGGTCCATACTCCTAAGTCATTTGCTTTTTCCAAAATGGATGTTTTACTTGTTTCCAAAGTTGGAAAAAAGTCAAAAGGATATAATAGCAAAATAGTTATCTTATATGATATATTCTAAAGACATTACAAAAATAATGTCTAGTCAGACAGGTGTGGTACTACCAGGGCCATCTCTGGAATACCCCAGTGCTGGAGAAATCTTTTGCCCATGACCCTCAGCAGCTGCAAGAACAAATTTGAGAAGAGTAGTTAACACTGACTCTATTCCCTGGATATCTTCCGTTTTCCTCCTTCTATTGGGAGAATCAAGAGCTGGCACTGGGAATCAAACAAGCCTATACTCTGAATCAGAATGTATTCACTAGGACTCTGGGATTAGTACATTAAGATAAGATCATGAATTTAAGATGACGTTTGAAATTTAAGGGGGTATCAGTCTTCTTCTAGAAGCCAGAGTCACTGATGAGCATCTGGAACACAGCAAAGACACATTCTCACCCCGCTGTGTATCCTATATTTTCCCTCCACTCCAAATATTGTAGAAACAGAGTAGAAACTCCTCTATTTTAGCAGGGATTTAGGAACAAAATCACAGGAATCAGAGGGTAACAATGGTGGCATTATGACGCCTTCTGGAACTAGAATACCAGGCTAAGTCACCTAGTATGCCAGGCAAATGTCTGGGGCAATTCTAATGAAATTATCTGGGCCTCTGAGGTAACCAAGCCCTTGATACTGCCACGTGCCTGCTCACGAGAGCTGGGATGGGCACTGGGCACTGGTTATAATACATACTCAGAAGTAAGACACAAGGTTTAACTAGCTAGATGATCAGCTGGATGTCTTTGGGCAATGTTCTCAAATTATAAATCTCGGTTTTTCCTTTGAAATGTGGAAATTAAAATAGTAGCTACCTCAGAGGGTTTTTCTGAGAATTACAGGTGACAATGCATGTTAAACAATATAGAACCTAGCACATTAGCAAAGATTCAACAAATAAGTATTGCCATTTTTATTAGCTGGCTTATTATTTCCATCCTAAGATTCTTCAGTAGAAATTAAAGCTATAGTTTAACCATTCACTTATCATTTAGCTCATGCATTCATCTACTACTTCACTACAGATTCTATTGAGAGACCACTAACCACAAGGCACTGTTCTAAGTGCTGTGATCTCAAAACTTTTCAAGATCATGAAAAGAAGAAGAGAAAGCTGCTGCCATTTGGGAAGGAGTCTTGATTCTAGTGTCTGCTCTATCCATCACCTGGCAACATAGGAGACATGTTCCTGGCGACTAAATCACCTCTTGTCAATGCAGAAAATGAATAGAAACCCTCATACTGACACTAACCAGTCTGGTGCGCTGAGCACTCCACTCCTCCCCATGCAGTGTTTTATATTCTCCTGAGAGTGTAGGTGCTGATCAAGAATGGCCAGCATACATTTTAAAAGCCTGCTCTTTGCACAGATGCACACTGTCATAGCCCAGTAGCACAGGCATTAGCCACAGTCTCTTTTTCTGCCTAAAGCTCCTTATACAGACAAGGAGACTCATATGACCACAGATGCCACTCACTTAGTGGAGGAAACGTATTCCAGCAAAATCTGCTCCAAAGTGATTTTGTACTGTGCATAATATTTTCCCGTTGAGTTACTTAGCTAAAACTCCTTCTTCTTTGGATGTAGTTAAGACTTATGTTAAAATTGAAGCAAGACACAAAGATGCTATGTGTCTGAATAGAGAAAAATATTTTTGATAAAATAATATTAGTGTTAAAGCAATGATAAAAATATAAGGTACTCACATCACAAGGCAAAAATGATATCAAACACTCTATAAAATATAATCATTTGCCTTATAATGCTTTACCATTCCTATTTAGAGAAGAATTCCTATTTAGAGAAGCCTCCAATCAGTTATTGGAGCCTGCTTTTGAAAATTCTCTTTGAATCAACTTGGCATTTGTAAATTTACAGTTAAATACATTTATCCTTTTGGGATTTCTCTTCACTTGAACTTCCTGATTTCCTTCTAAGTATCTTACTAAGTCCTGCATAGTTTTGTATGGGAGCTAATAACTATTGCAATAATAACAGCTACTATTTATCAAGTAATATTAACTGCCAAGCACAACTGTAATTTTACTTAATACTTCCATCCATTCTGGGAGGCAGTATTATCCTTTCTCTTGCGACAAGTGAGGAAACTAGAGTTAAGAGAGGTTAGATAAGTTACCCATGAGAGCTTTACTACAAAGCCCATGAACTTTACCAGAACAGTATCTGGCTTTGTATTGGAAGTTCCCCCCATTGTCTATGGAAGTATTATTCCCTGGCAATCAGCTGGTATCTGCCTGAAAGACGAGAAACAAATAATTATGTTGTATCTGTATCAGCTGTTCTGTTTCTAGTTTATTATATTATTAAACTATTGACTAGTATTTTCCTGAGAGGTCGTTAGAACTTTACATATTATTTATTACCCTTTTGGCAAAGCTCTTTTCATTGAGGGACATTAACCAGCTTGTAGAGTTTGTCTGAAATCAATCACTCAGAATGATTCAAGTCATATATGTGTGTGCCAATTTCTTCAGCTTATCCCTTTAGTTCATAATCCTGAATTATATAATCTAAAACTAAGAGAGATTGTCCCAAAAGGCAGTTTATATGTTACAGGTCAAACTCTCAATATCTCCAACAATCAAAAGTCTTACTGATTTTAGGAAACTACATGAAAATAGTGTTTTCTAATATCCATTTTATAAATGTCTGTGAATGAGATATTAGCATGACAGCTACCATGATCTAGAAAATATCACTGTCATTTTGTATCATTGGACTCTATTTAATTTGTATATAAACCTTAGATAAAAATAGACATGATGGTTCTCAGTAATCCAGGGAGAAAATGTTTAAATGTTTTTAATGTTAAGGATACATCTACTAAGGTTAGAGAAGTTCCAATTAAACTTGTGATCGCGCCATCCAAGACCCCCAAAATAGCCTCCTAGAATTAAGCCAACTTCATTTATTTGATCAGCTTATCCAGAGTGGCTTGCCAACAATGTTCATAGTTCAGGTTCACTATATGCTTAGAATCTTTCTTTCCAATCTCAGTAAGAATGACGACAATGAAAAATAAAACTTACAAAAAATAAATCATTCAAACAAACAAAACAAAACAAAAATTTAGTTAGTCAGTTAAGGGAAGTATTCAACTTTTCCTGGATACTGGATATTTCTACATCAATAGATACTTCCTGGATATCTAAAAGTCAAAAATTATGCTAATAGAAGTCAGTCAGTCAGAGAAAGACAAATACCATATGATTTCACTCATACATGGAATTTAAGAAACAAAACAGATGAATGTGGGGGGAGCAGAGACAGAAAGAACAAACCATGAAACAGACTCTTAACTATTGAGAATAAACTGAGGATTGCTGGAGGGGCGGTGGTCAGGAGGGTGGGATAGATGGCTGATGGATACTAAGGAGGGCACTTGTAATGAGCGCTGTACACTGTATGTAAGTGATGAATCACTAAATCCTAGACCTGAAACTGAAAAAAAGAAGTAAAATATAACTTACCTTTTATAAGTAGTTAATTTAAAGGACGTTAACTAGCCAGCATAGTCCCTAAACTAGGATTTTGCTTTTATTTATTTATTTTTTTAGGAAGTTAATACTTTCATTAGCCTGAATAGATGTCTGAGCAAGTCTGAAATGACAATGAATGCCTCCAAATTTTATATAGTCTGTATTTGATATGCTAAATTTGGCCTGGTTTCACACCTAAAGATTGTGTTCAGATCACTGGTGTTTTATTTTATTTCTTCTTTACTTTAACTTAATTTTTAATTTTATGAAGAACTTTAAACTATTGAGAAATGATATTCTTTTAGTTTTTGGATATACACAAATTTATATTTTAAAGTTATACAAATGATGCTTGAACATACTATTTAAATGTATCTTTTTCTAGAAAAGTCTAAAGTTAATCTACATCTTGTAGATCTTGTATGACAAGATACTCTGTATTTCTTCCAATTTTTATTGTCAAGAATATTAATTACAGCTTATTTTTGAGCACACAAACCTATTGCTTTGCTTTGGTATTTTAAGAATCAATACCATTGACATTTCCCAGTAGGAATTAATAATTTTTGTTGTTATTCATTCTTGTTTCTTTCACTCCCCAACTTCCTTTTTATTTTATTTTCCTTTTTTACCTGAATGTTAAACAGCAACGGTCTGGTTCATACATCAGAAAATGTATTTATTTCATCTGGGCTCTTGTGTTAGATTTTGGGTATAGAATTCTTTTTTTTTCTTTCATAGTTTATTGTCAAGTTGGATTCCATATAACACCCGGTGCTCATCCCAACAAGTGGGTATAGAATTCTAAGATATTTTTACTTAGCACTTTGAAGGTTCATCTCCACTGTCTTTTGAATTACATTACAAATTTAAAAACCCTCAGTTTTTCTATTTCACTTTAGAATTTCTGTCATTGAGCCTATACTTGATTTGACTATAATGTCTTTTGGTGTGGGGTAGGGTGTTTTTTTTTTGATGTTTTTTTTTCTTTTCTAAGTTTATTCAGAACTCTAGGATATTTTATTCAAATTGAAAACTCATATATTTTATTAATTCTGGTAAGCTCTTAGCTATCATATCTTCAGATATTAACTTACCACCATTCTCCACATTCTCTCTTTCTTTTAACTTATTAATTTTGAGAAAGAGAGAGAGTGAGCATGAGCAGGAGAGGGGCAGAGAGAGAGGGAGAGAGAATACCAAGCAGGTTCCATACTGTCCGTGCAGAGCCCGATGCAGGGCTCAATCTCACGAACCGCGAGATCATGACCTGAGCCAAAAACAAGAGTGGACGGCTTAACCAACTGAGCCACCCAGGTGCCCCTCTATATTGTCTCCTTTTATAGATCCTATTAGGCTTATTTTGGAGCTTCTGGTTTTATTCTATTCATGTTTCTTAATATTTTTTTTATAATTTTAAAATCTTAATTTTTTATACTGAATTCTAAGGCATCACATCATTAACTTTTTAATTCAATACTCCAGGCTTCTGTTGTATCCAGTGTACCACTTGCCTTATCATTGGGACTTTTATTTCAATAAGCATATATTTAATTTCCATGTTTTCTAATGGATTTTTTATAACCACCTAATTAATTTTATTATTTGAGCTATGCTTTTTACTCTTTTATCTACTTAGGAATATTAATTATATGTAAACTGAAGTTCTTTCACAGTGCAGTAGAACCCAGTGGCCAATAATATGAACACTGGACTTGGATGTGGGAGTTGTAATCCTGGCTCCATAACTTCGTAACCTTCTTGCTCTTGAGTAGTTTCTTAGTATCCCTGTGTTTCAGCTTCCTTGCCCACAAGAGGTGGAAAATAACAGAATATATCTCATAGTGTTTTTAGACCAATAATGAGATATATATGTAAAGCATTTAGTATAATACTTGGTACCTAATTAGTGTTCATGAATAGCTGCTATTGTGGTTGTTGTTACTATGATTATAATTACTATTTGCCCAAGTATAAGATTTCATAGTATTTATCTTCTCTGTGTCTCAGGTAAATTTTGCTTATTATCTCATCTTCCAAGGGAGTCACACCTCCAAGGATCCTGGGTTTTAATGACCTCACAGTAAGGCTGGCTTGTGAAAGCTTCAGCCCCAAACATATAGAGGAAATTGACTATATCCATATGTTACCTCAGACTACTTAGTTCAGAGCTCTGACATTGAGAGAGTGTCCAGAGTTCCAGCCTCTTTCTCAGTAGTAGTTTGAGCCCCCATACTAGCTCAGACCGTATGAGTAGAAGCACTGATAATTTTGACCCCAAAAGTGAGTGATCTTGTGTGAATAGCTAAAAAGACTTGTTCATGGGAACATGTGAGAAATTTCCTAGGATATCCCAGAAATTACAAGGGAGATTTCTAGAATACATTTTTGTTTGTTTTCTGTGTTTATTTTTTTGGAGGGAGAATCATAATCATAGGTATGCTATTGATTACTATTAATGCAATACTTTTTAAACTCCAGGGTGATATGATGCAGGAAAGCATAAGTAGAGAGTTATGGTTTCACATGATAGAAAGTAAAGCATGACATTCATGCTTTTATTTTATGTTTATTTTTCACATAAAGAATTAGAAATATTTTCTTTCTTTAAATAGTTTTTTTAAGTTTATTTATTTATTTTGAGAAAGATAGAAATAAAGAGAGTGCAAGCAGGGAAGGGTCAGAAGAAAGAGGGAGAGAACCCCAAGGAGGCTCCATGCTATCAGTACAGAACATTGAAGCTGGGCTCAATCCACAAACTGTAAGATCATAACCTGAGCTGAAATCAAGAGTCAGACACTTAACTGATTGAGCCACCAGGTGCCCCCAGAAATATTTTCTAATGTTTTCCATTGATGAGCAAATATCCTATAGAATCTCATGTTCACTGAGTGGTAATAACCATGTTATATAGTTCCCTTGGTGTTTAGAAAGGAAGACATTTTGCTTCTTATGTGCATGGCGAACATTATTTGACTCAGAAGATAAAATCTCCTTTCATGTCACAGCGAGTAGATGTAATGTAGAATTTCGTTATAATGCTCTGGTCCTTGTTTGTTAAACTTTTAATGTTGTACCTTGTACACAATACGAAAGTTGACACAGAAATTTAAGTTGTTTTTTCATCTACATTCCCTGACCAGATTTAAGTCAGGAATAGGGGGTGATTAAATACTGATGATTAAAGCAAGGCAAATAGGTTGCTTTAATATTTGTAAAATAATCTGTAAGTTTTTATATATAAAGGACTCCTCTGTCGATGCTATAGCAGTGTAGACCCTAGTAATACAGTTCAGGAATTTTTACATATTGCTTTTAGAAGTTAAACCTCAAGTCATTAAGAGACCAGATACATAAGTTCCAAAGCATCTAAGGTCCTTTGCCATGTCTGAAGATACTCTTACGTCAATTATTTATTTATTCATTTATTCAGGTGCTTCCTTTTGCTGTCAGAATTATAGGCCTCCTATGTACTGATTTTCCTTTCATGTGGACCAACCCTACTGTTGCTAGTGGATCTATTAACTCATTTGTCAAAGCTCAGGTTACATCTGTGATTGTAGTTCAGCAGAGTGGCTCATGTAAGGTCCCAAACACATGGTGTTGGTATTAAAGAGGTGAAGTAGTGTCAATAATATGCTTCTGTGACATCTCCATGACCCTCAAGCACACAGGAGTACCTGGGCTGAACTGCTGATATTAACAAGAGCGGTCCCGACAGATTAACTGGTACACTATCAGGTCTTCTGCCTCATTGTATATAACTGATTTAACACATTTCTTTTTAAGCTCAGTTTTCCTTTCTTAATTCTTATTTGGTAATTCCATGAATAAAGTAGGATAATCAGCCCCTTTCTCTCTCTGCTGGTTCTGCGATCTGCTACTCTTAAAGCATGACCTATGCACTCATTTCTTCCATGGAACCTCCCATCTTTCCTCATCTACCAAACTGTGGAAATGAAATGCCATATCGATATCTTCATTCTTCCCAGATGCTACTTCTAAACAATGAAATTACTCCCCCTTTTGTATATTCGTCTAGGGACGCCTGGGTGGCTCAGTCGGTTAAGCACCCGACTTCAACTCACGGTTCATGGTTTCAAGCCCTGCACGGGATTCTGTGCCTTCCTCTCTCTCTGACCCTACTCTGCTCATGGTCTCTCTCTCTCTTTCTCTCTCTCTCTCTCAGAAATAAATAAAACATAAAAAAATCTCTATTTGTCTATACCACCCTCTTCTAACCCACCCTAGTGTTGCTTTGCATCCACATGAGGTTATACTATTTTCTTATATAACTCACATTTTTTGTTTTGTTTTTCCATCCTATCCCATCTTTAATCCAATTAGACTAGATAAGAATTAGACTATTCTGTATCCAAATAGATAATACTATGGACCACTTCACTTCTCAGTTGATTGACCTCCATCTTCATTCTTATAAAAAAAAAATACTAGAAATAGGCACTTGACCTATGTGCTTTTTTGCTTTAATCTCTTCTTCTAGTCCTCCAAAAGCCCTTAACTGAAGGTTCTTCCCTAATAGTTACTCCAGTTCATGGTCCCTTCCCAGTTCACTCACATTAGACTCCTGTTCAGTCAGGATGCCATGGTTGGCTACTCTAATGTGGTTCCTCACTATACTTTAGAGCCTTCCATCCTCTCGAGGAAGCTAGAGGCCACCCTTGGTTGCTCTCATAATCTACTCTCTTTTTTCCCATTTGTGGGCACTAGAACAACAGCCATTCTTTAAGTCATTGGTCATCTTATAACCACCACATTCCATGGCCTTTTTGTCTGCCTTGTGACTGTGTTTTGTATCTCCAACCAAATTATCAAATTGTTAAGGGCAAAGATTCTCTTTTATATATTTCTCTATCTCCTTAAAAATTGGTTTATTGCAAACATGTAAATTTGAATGAATGAGTGAATGAATGAATGAATGAATCCATCTAGGATGAATGAGTGGCAGCATGGATAGGGAGGGGAATGTTTGGATTTCCCCCCATAAACAATAAAAGCTATGTTGCTCCACCTTACCTTACTTCACTGTAACTTATGCACTGCAGTGATAGAGTGGCTTTTAGCCCTACACTAAAGCAATGGAAAGTCCTGCCCACGTCAATCTTTTCCCCAATTTAGTTATTCCCTTTTAACAACTTTGGTTGTTAAAACCTACCCATAAGGTAGTTCAGACAACAGAAGCCAATCCAAGGTCAAAATACAGGTGAAATGGTAAATTGCACTCAGCTGAGGTTAATTTAACTTGGTTTGCTCTTCAATCAGTGAAACTTAAGGACAACACGATGGCATAAGTGGCCATGGCTCCCAGGTGCCGCCTCCCTCATCATTCACAAAGATACACCTACTAAACTTTGGTGACTTCAAAAGTCCTTGCTATAGGAGGGAATCATAAGATCAGAGAGTCCCAGACATGCAGGATTTTTGAGTATTAAATATCTTAGGCAGCGTAGTTGAAGAACAGGTCAGGAGTGAGAGATCCACCTTCTTACCACAAAATAATTACATTGCTATACCAAGATTATGTGTTTTGCTTGTTATTTCTTCCTGAGCTGTGATTCAGTTTACAGGGCAACAAACTTTACATACCTGCCTTTCCTCCTCTCCAATAGGCATTAGATTTCTTTTTAACTTATTTCCATAGTGTCATAAAAAATATTCTGCTTATGTTTCCTGTATTCATTTCCCTTTGCCAAGGGATCATTTTTCTCAGTGCTTATCTCTGTGCTTTTATAAAAAGTGACCAGTCTCTGGAGCATTAAAGTTAACAAAGCCCTTCAGTTTTTTCACTGGACACACTTCCTCTCAAGATTATTCACAGGCAAGGGGCACCTGGGTAGCTCAGTCAGTTGGGTAGCTGAGTTTGGCTCAGGTCATGATCTCGCACTTTGTGGGTTTGAGCCCTGCCTCGGGCTCTGTGCTGACAGCCAGCTCAAAGCCTGGAGCCTGTTTCCAATTCTGTGTCTCCCTCTCTCTCTGACCCTCCCCTGCTCATGCTGTCTCTCTCTCTGTCAGAAATAAATAAAAACATTTATATATAAAAGAAAGATTATTCACAGGCAACTGGATCACTGCGGAGCTCCTCCTGTTATTCCAGAAACAAGTGATCTTCCTTGTCTTAGTTCTTATCCCTCCTTCCCCCATAATAAATTCCTAGAAAAAACCAGGACTGTTCCTTTTGGGGAATTGTTTATACCGCCTCCCCACCATGGAGGAAAAAGGTCATAGCTTACAGGAAATCAGTCATATGAAAAAATGAATTAAATTTCAGCCTCAAATCTAAAGGGCAACATTAAAACTTCCTGACAGAAGATATATGGAACCATCCACTGCTCACTATCCTTGTTGTAAAAGATAGTGTTCTGTATTGTTAGCCAGAGTGATGGAATCATACAAAACAGTGTTCAATTTCTAGTCCTTTCTATTACCTGTGAAACTTTGGAGTATTCAGTCTCTCAGCACTTCGGTTTCCTCATCTGAAAATGGTGATGACATCTCATGAGATTTTTATATTATGTATCACTGTATGCATAGTAACTGGCAAAGAGTAAGAGTTCAATAAATGGTACTTATTGACCCACTGCAATGAAAACAGTGATCAAAAACTTACCTGCAGATCTCTGCTCCAAGTGCTGGAGCAGAATCCTTTGAAGTTAAGACCAACAGACTGCTGCTCTCCTCTTGTTCGGTTGTCTCCTCGTAGAACAACCATGCATGGCTGTGCTCTACTTAATCAAGTGAAAACCTCAAGCAATGTTCCAGACTAGTCATGACTGGCCTATAGATACCTTCTTCCAGAAGGTCCCCAAAGTGCTTAATCAAATGTCTTTTCACATACTGCATGAAGCCATAATATTGCTCTGATACGGAGCATGTCTTTCAAAATGTCTGAAAAACACTAAATTCCATTCTAATGGTAGGATTTTTGATCAACATTTCCTGAAGGCGCCTTCAGTTTTACAAAACCAAGGAACTAATTGGTGCAAGGCATGTTTCAAAACTCGTATCACTGAAGCAAACCCAGGGAGTCAGTCCTGAGCTCTCTCGCATAATCACTGCATTTAAATGATATTTCAATTGTCCGTCAGAAAGTTACTGTGTGCTAAGCACACCGGCACACATACTAAGCATCAGATCATGGACCCCAATCACAAAAACATCCCTATTTATAATATTTTTAATTTGGCTAATGTTAGAAAAGCACGTGTAAACATGAATTTATAGACGAAACTTGTCTGAACACTTTTAGCTGGTCTCAAATGTACATTAAATAATGCCTAACAATTTAAAGAATCTAATGTCTAATGACAAGACACATTGGTGAAGATGTCCATGCATTTGGAGGTCTCCTGTTATACATATTTTTAATCAATTTACTTTTCTGAATCTTTAAGAGACTCCACCTCTCCCAAATTGACAGTTATGCACGGACAATAACCATGGAACTCAGAAATTAGCTCTCATGAAAAATAAGTTAAAAGTAATATCCTGTTGGGGCCCTGGGTAGCTCAGTTGGTTAAGTGACCAACTCTTGGTCTCTTGATTTCCACTCAAGTCATGATCAAGGTCCTGAGATCCAGCCCCACGTAGGGCTCTGCACTGACAGCATGGAGCCTGCTTGGGATTTTCTCTCTCCCTCTCACTCTGCCACTCCCTGACTCACTCATGTGTGTGTATGTGTGTATGTGTGTGTGTGTATGCATGTATGTATGCCTGAATGCACTCTAACTAAATAATCTTAAAAATGATTTAAAAAAATAACATCCTACTAAGCAATAACATATTTAACTAAACAGGACAATATTAATATTAATTCCATTATATTATTTACAGTAGGTTCCCTTGTTTGAGAGACCATTTTGGCTTTGTGTTGGTTAGCTTTTGAGGTGACTTGAAGTCATGGTATATAACAATTTAATAAAATGCTAGACTTTACTGAGTCCTCACTATATGCCAAGCACTATGAAAAACAGTTTGCATGGATTATTTTTTTCTTAAATAGTTTATTGTCAGGTTGGTTTCCATATAAAACCCAGTGCTCATCCCAACAAGTGCCCTCCCCCATGCCCATCACTCCCCTTCCCCACTCCCCCACCCCATTAGCCCTCAGTTTGTTCTCAGCGTTCAGGAGTCTCTCATGGTTTGCCTCCTTCCCTCTCCCCAACTATTTTCCCCCTTCTTCTCCTTCACGGTACTCCATTTAGTTTCTCCTCATCCACCTATATGTGCAAACATATGTTACCTGTCCTTCTCTGCCTGACTTACTTCGCTCACCATAACACCCTCAAGTTTCCATCCATGTTGCTACAAATGGCCAGATTTCAGTCTTTCTCATTACCATGTAATATTCCATTGTATAAAGATACCACATCTTCATCAGTTATCAAAAATCTCCCAACAAATAAGAGCCCTGGGCCAGATGGCTTCCCTAGAGAATTCTACCAGACATTTAAAACAGAATTAATACCTATTCTTCTCAAGCTATTCCAAAAAACAGAAATCGAAGGAAAACTTATGGACTCATTTTACGAAACCAGTGTCACTTTGATTCCCAAGCCAGACAGAGACCCAGTAAAAAAAGAGAACTACAGGCCAATAACCTTGATGAATACAGATGCAAAAATCCTCAACAAGATACTTGCAAATCGAATCCAACAGCACGTAAAAAGAATTATCCACCAGAATCAAATGGGATTCATTCCTGGGTTACAGGGCTGGTTCAATATTCGCAAATCAATCAATGTGATACATCACATTAACAAAAGAAAAGATAAAAACCATATGATCCTGTTGATAGATGCAGAAAAAACATTTGACAAGATAAGCATCCCTTCTTAATAAAGACCCTTGAGAAAGTCGGGATAGAAGGAACTTACTTAAACATCATAAAAGCCATCTATGAGAAGCCCTCAGTTAACATCATCCTCAACGGAAAAAAACTGAGAGCTTTCCCCCTGAGATCAGGAGCACGACAGGGATGTCCACTCTCACCACTGTTGTTTAACATAGTGCTGGAAGTCCTAGCATCAGCAATCAGACAACAAAAGGAAATCAAAGGCATCAGAACTGGTAAAGAAGAAGTCAAACTTTCACTTTTCGCAGATGACACATAGAAAACCCGACAGACCTCACCAGGTGCATGGATTATTTTATGGCAATCTCACAAAACCTCTTTGAGGTAAACTAATGTCCTTATTTTAGGTGAGGAAGTAAAGGCCCAAGGATGATTAAATAACTTTCAAAAGATTGCACATGTAGCAAATATTGCAACACTATTATCAGAAAGTAGGATCTAGTCCTCCATGCTTTTAGCACTGCATTTATCTTCTGTCTAAACAAATTATCTAATCCACAAAACATCCTAGCCTACAGGTAACATATGATCTTCATAATAATCTACTTTGTAGGTAAGCAAGTTTATGTCAAGAAGTATTAAGATTGTACAGCTTGCCAGTGACAAAACTTGGAACCCAAGCCTAACTTTTACTTCAAGTCACTCAAAATTGTTAAGAAATTAAACTAAATCCACATTGGGAAATAAATGTTTCTTTTAGTGAGACTTATTGCGTAAATACATTACGAGTGATTATAAATTAATTATATCCGAAGTAAACCCTGGATCCAACTACATTTTGTCATGAACATTTGTTTCTCTCTAGTTGGAACCACCATTACTTCTTACTTGAACGTGTCTGCCCTGTTCCTTTACAGCTGCAGTTCTCAGGATCACAGATATTTCTGAAGAGGTGGTATATGAAATGAACATCGCCCTCCATGAAAATAAATGTTCATGCATATTCACACCTACAGACGTAGGCATAACTGAGCATGAAATTTCATAGACTCTCCTTAGTCAAGATTCCTTCTCTGAGTTTTTAGCCTCTCCTCCAAGTCTATTAGATGCACAGAAGCCATGGTGATGCTTATAATAGAAGTCTTCACTTCCCTACTAAAAACCCTCCAAAGACGTCCCACTTCAATCAGAAAAGAATCTAACCTGAGATCCCACATAATCTGACCCCAGGGTACCTCTTGCACTTTATTTCCTATCTTATCCCTTCAATCATTTACTCTAGTCACAAAAGGCTTCTTGCTCATAAACAGCAAACTGACTCCTGCCTCTGGCCATTGTTCTTATATTCCCTCTGCCCAGAAAGCTCCCCCTCCAGAAGTCCACAAAGCTGGCTCCTTTGCCCAGATCCCACAATGCCATCTCATCACAGAGGCCCTCTATCATGTTCTCACCTCTTGCCTTGATTTGTTTTTTTGTCTGAGCAATTATAAATATTTTTCAAATTATGTACTTTGTACTTTGATTCCTGTCTCTAAACATAAGATTATCAGTTCCCTGAGTATGCAAACTTTGTTTTGTTTGCTGTTATAATCCCAGTGAGGAGATCATGGTTGACACATAGTAGACACTCATGTAGTATTTGTTGGATAAAAGCATGAACTAGATAAAGGATGTAATGAATAAATATGACACAAAATACAAATCTTAATGAGTGTCTTTCCAGTCAAATTAACCACTTTAAAAAAATACCCTGATACCTATTTGTCTTCAAAGTTAGTTCACAAACCACTGAGTGAGGTTAATTTCATTATTCTACTGTTACTATAGAATTTTTTTAAGTGCAAGATGGTACCTTTTTAGATGAATAACACATTTTGTTTACCAGATGTGTTCCTGGTCAATTTTTCACCCCAAATCTAATTGACCTTTAAAAGGAAAAATTGTCTTTTGGGTGCCAAGTTAAATGATGCTGTGCCTGTTGAACTGCAATCAGTAGTCTTCTCTGAAATTTCTTATATATCACAAAATATATATTAGTACCCTTGGAGTTCACTGGTTTGTGGGAAATCAAATATGCTTTAGAAGGAAATCAAGAAACCATTCCCTCTATTCCCTCTTTTTTGATGTGACATTGAATTAATTAACATGTTTGATAATGCAGTGATAGTGCCCAAATAAAACATTTCTTCTTCCATTGCACTAAAGTTGGTATGTAACTTCCTTGCTTATATAAATGCAACTTGTTTGGGGCTTGGGGGTTACAATAAATGTCAGTCTATATCAGGCAAACACCCTACATCATTAATCTCTGGTTATCCATTCAACAAACTTTTCTAGAACACCAACTATGCTCCAGAAAGATAGCCAGTTGCTGGAGATACAAAGTTGAGTGGTACATCAAGACAGTTGTACCTATAATTTAGAGACAGAGAGATAATCTGGGAAAGGAAAAACTGCTGCACAATGTACAAAGTATCCTGAGTGGAAATGTACAAAATGGAGTAGGATCACAAAGTAATAGAAGACTAAGTCTTCCAAGAAAAATGAAGAGTAGATATTTTTGAAGAAGGTGATGATTGAGCTCAGTTGTGAGGGATGCTAAAAAAGGTTAAAGAGAAGAGGACAGGGGAAGGAAACAGCTATCAGGGCAGTGGAAATAGTTGGAAAGTCTTTAAGTGGATGGGGAATACAGTGTGTGGTTAAATATACAAGTCAAGTATGCAAGGGTCAGTGGGGTCCTTATACAGAGTATTATAGCAGTGATAATCAATTCCACCTATAGAAAATAGGTTAGTGACTGTTTTCAGGATTATGTTTTAACAAGTCCCTCTCTAGAAGCAATGTGGAGGATGAAATATAGGGAAGGTGAGGCTGTGTTAGGTTTTTAGTAGCCTACTTGAATTTCTTTCTTTTTTAAAAAATTTTATTTTGAGAGAAAGAGAACATGAGCAAGGGAGAGGCAGAGAGAGAGGGAGAGAGAACCCCAAGCAGCCTGCGCAGTTAGCATACAGCCTGACACAGGGCTCAAACCCATGAACTGTGAGATCATGCCCTGAGCTGAAACCAAGAGTTGGACTCTTAACTGACTGAGCCACCCAGACACCCTGGTAGCCATCTTGAATTTCTACAAAGAACTAAGTATTTTGTTTGTTTGTTTGTTTTATTTTTTTACTCAAGTATAACTAAATACATTGTTGTATTAGTTTCAGGTATACAATATAATGATTCAGCAATTCTGTACATTTCTCAGTACTCATCACGACAGGTGTACCTTTAATCCTCTTTATTTATTTCATCCATCCCCTCACCCACCTCCCCTCTAGTAACTATCAGTTTATTCTTTGTATTTAAGAGTGCTGTTTTGTTTGTTTGTTTGTTTCCAGGTCTTTTTTTACCCCTCTGTTTGTTCATTTGTTTTGTTTCTGAATTTCCACATATCAGTGGAATCACATGGTACTTGTCTGTCTTTGACTTATTTCATTCAGCATTATACCCTTTAAGTCCACCCATGTTGTTGCAAACAGCAAGATTTCATTCTTTTTTATGGTTGAGTAATATTCTATTGTATATGTTCATTCATCTTTATATATTCACCTATCGATAGAAATTTAGGTTGCTTCTATATCCTAGCTATTGTAAATAATACTGCAATAAACATAGTGGTACATATATCTTTTTGAATTAGTATTTTTATTTTCTATGGGTAAATAGTAGTGGAATTATTGGATCATATGATAATTCTAGTCTTAATTTTGGTGGTAACAAGAAGCTAGGTAATTTTATCCTCGTATTCAAAGGGTCTGCCTCCATGCCACACTGGATTATGATTTCCTAAAGGTAAAATACATGGCCTTATTTATCTCTTTTTCTCTGGGGCCTATCAGAGTTCCTAGGACCATAGGTACTCAAATAATTTTTGAATCGACTCAGACTGTTACATTGTTTTTTAAATGCAGTGAGCTCCCAGGCCCTGTTGTACAACACACTATAACACAAAGATAGAATCATCCTTGTTAAGCCTTTACAGGTGTCCACTGGTCCATCTCTGCTAAGAGCAGCTATGCTTGCATATACGATCCTGGACAATGGCATTGGAAAATTCAAGAAAGCACTTCAGATCGCCTTGGTTTGCTGTCCCTCCTCAGCAGGATAAAGCCAGACAGTTCAATTAGAAGCAACTTTGATTTTCTATTTGATCTGATTCCCTTAATCTTCTACCTCTACTAGGTTCAGTGAATAGCATAAAGGAATGTGACAAGATTTCTCTGAAAAGGGGGCTGGAGCCATCAATGGGAAAATGTAGTTAGGAAAAGAATTGTATGTGTCCTATAGCACATCATCTGGAAGTTTGCTCAATAGCTGAGGTAACTATAAGTGAAGGCCACCCATTCCCTTCTAAGCTTATTCAAACTCTATCTAAATTAGCTGAATTGATGGTTCTTTTTAAATTGATCTGGCAAACAAGAGAAGTTTAACAATCATGTTGTATACACAGACTGAAAAGCAACATACAGTAAGTGCTAATAGCTGTATACAATTTTTTTAAGCTTCCCGCCAAAAAATGAGCATGGCTCACACCATATGTGCTTTTGAAAGTCATCTCAAACATGCTCAGAAGCTTCTAAATCTCTTGACTCCAAAACATAAGAAATATATTCTTTTGAGAGCAAGAGAGAAACACTATGGAACTAAAATTCTGAAAGGTTAAGCTGGGCAGCATAGGTAATAAGGAATGGGACCAGGATTTAAATTCTGACTCCCAATCCCCTTGGTTCTCAAATTTTACTTCCCCCCCCCCAGTTTTATTGAGATATAATTGACATATGACATTGTATTAGTTTAGGGCATCCAACATAATGATTTGATACATGTATATATTGTGAAATTATTACCATAATTACTTTAGTTAACATCCATCACCTCATACAGTTACAATCTTTTTCTTGTGATGAGAATATTTAAGATAGACTTTTAGCAACTTTCAACTTGACAGTGCAGTGTTGTTAACTATAGCCATCATGCTGTACATTACATCTCCAGGACTTATTTATTTTATAACGGGAAGCTTCTACTTTTTGACCACTTTCACCTATTTCTCTCACCTAACGCCACCTCCACCTCTGACAACTACCAATCTGTTCTCTCTTTCTATGAGTTTGGTTTTTTGTGCATTTGAATCACCGTGGGATCTTGTGAAAATTCGTATTTTGATTCAGTAGTGTTACGTGTCAAAGGTGGGAACTGAGATTCCATTGACCACACCTTGAGTGTAAATACTGAGCCACTATGGTTCTAAACCACTGCACTGGACTGTGAGCACAGAAAATTCAGTCCGTGCCAATGACTGTGATAGATGTCTGACTTGGCTCTGTGAGTGCTGAACTCAGGTCTAACTGGCACATGACATTCTTCCTTGGTGGCATTGTATATATAATTCCTTGAATTTTCAGATTTTTAAGAACAAAATTCAGGTTATTTTCAGACATTAAACTCCCGGGAAAGTATTTATGATCCGGTTTATGTTTGTTCCCTTACCTGGACAGAAAATGCCCACATAGAAGACAAGTTAATAGAGACAAAGAAGGGATGATCAAAGAGTTAGAGAACCCGCAGAAAGCTACATCATTAAACCCATGTTAAGATGTAGCAAAGATAAGGAAGGCAAATACCCCCAAAAGTTTTTTTTTTCTTGCAGTTCCTCTAAAATACCTAGCTTTGGGGCACTTGGGTGGCTCAGTCAGTTAAGTGTCCGACTTCAGCTCAGGTCATGATCTTGCAGTTCGTGAGATTGGGTCCCGCGTTCGGCTCTGTACTGACAGCTCAGAGCCTGGATCCTGCTTCAGATTCTGTGTCTCCCTCTCTCTCTCTGCCCCTCCCCTGCTCATGCTCTCTCTCTCTCTCTCCTCTCTCTCTCTCTCTCTCAAAGATGAATAAAATTAAAAAAAAATTAAAATGCCTAGCTCTTTGCCACCTCAAGGCCTCATTTATTTTCCCTTTTCTGGAAAATTTTTTCTCCAAATCACATGGTGGTTTTCATCTGTCAGTTTTCAGCTCAATGTCACCCACTCAGAAATGACCATCTTATCTAAATAGATCCTCCATGTTTATTTCTCCCCTGAAATTTCCCATTACCTCCACAAATGCAGGGACCCACTTCTTCCTTATTCACCAATTTCCATCACTGTCCATGATGAGTGAAATGCATGATAGGGTTTTCATATATTTGTGAAATGTATAAATGAAAGCTAAGCATCAGCAGATTTGATAATTAATAAATTATTAATCTCCTTAGATAAGAATGTTTTCATTAAGGTGGTGGAAGTGACAGAATATGTTGAAGGAAACTGATTTAGTCTTTTACGAAGATTGGCCATGGCAGGAAAAAAATTATTAGGAAAGAGCCAGGAAGCTGGAGAGTGGGAGAGTTAGTTTTAGGGGGTTTGTATTTGAGTAAAGAAAAAAGAAAGGGTTAGTAGCACGAATGAACCTAAAAATGCAAGAGACAAAAGAGTTAAACTATCCGATTAATAACAAAACTGAACTCCAGTAATTTGAATGAAAACCCAAATGATGCAAGAAAACTCCCATCACATAGCTGATTCACAAACTGAAAAATCACAAATTGTAGCAAATAAGTCATTTAAAGACCTTTAAGTATCTAAATTAGGCATTCAATGAAACCAAACTATTACCAAGCTATAAATCAAACTCTCTTTTTGTTGTTGTCTTTGGATTTTTTTTCAAACATCGCTATACCAGAATCAGGATAAGATGTATGCTTGAGAGAGGTTCTTGAAAGAAAAATACTGGGTCCTCGCGTCTTTAATGCCTACTTCACTACCAGCCTGATGGGAAATGGCGTGAAAGACAAAATTTGTCTGCAGTAAGGACCTTCGTGCCTGTACTGATGGTCATCCTTCTATATGAGCTTTTGAAACCCAGGGCAACCATTCTTCAATGCATTTGAATCACCTGACTTCAAAGTGCAGTGGATATATTCTTTTTGTGAAAAATGGAAAAAAAGCAATTTAGTTCCATTCAAATTTGAATAAAGTAAACATGCAGAAAAGAATATTTCAAAAATATATTTCACTCTGTAATTTAATTATTAGTCATATGTACTTTCCTTATTATAGCATTGATTATTTATGATGTTCATACTACCTATTTCCAAAAAGATTCAAAGTAGTTTCTGGATTAAACTAAAATTTGAACAGTTTAAAAGCTAAAGCAGAACAGATTCTATCTTAATATAACACATCGTTTATAAAAAATAGATAACAGTTTTGAATTACACATTTATAATTGAATGTGTTATGTTTCTCCCTCCACATAAATGGTTGAAATCTTGGAACCAAAGATAATGCTCTCCCACTAACCCCTGGTGGTTCCAAGTAGCTTCTGCAATATATTGTCTTTATCATAAAATTTTTAAAAAATCAAAATTGAGGAGGGGCCCCTGGGTAGCTCAGTCGGTTGAGCATCCAACTTCAGCTCAGGTCGTGATCTCTCAGTCAGAGGGTTCCAGCCCCGCATCAGGCTGACAGTTCGGAGCCTGGAGCCTGCTTCGGATTCTGTCTTCCCTCTCTCTCTTTTCCCCTCCCCCACATATGCTCTGTCTCTCTCTGTCTCTCAAAAATGAATAAATGTTAAAAAAAAAATTTAAATCAAAATTGAAGAACATAAGATTAATAATGGACTCTGTAGTCAAAAGAAACCATTAATAATTTAATTATATTAACTATAGCTAATCTTTATGGAATGAAGGTCTAGAGTCCTATATTAAGGTTCTGTTCTAAGATACTAAAGTTCTGAGGAACATATATTAACTAATTTAATCATAAGAATCATATGCTGTGAGTACTACTTTTATCCCCATTTGAATAGAGAAAACTGAGATATAAAGCAGTTAAATAACTTCAAGTTTACATAGCCAAGAAGCAGAAAAGCTAGAAATTCAAACCAAGGTGTTCAGCCTTCAGAGTCCACATGCCTAACCACATATGGAGGGAGTTTTCAATCCACATGGAGCCAGCACTGTATAAAAACGAGCTTTTAATTCTTCCCACAGCTCTGTGAAATATGTGGTGTTATCAGTTTTACAAATGAAGAAATTGGTACTTAGACTCAGGCTTCATAAATCTGTGAGCATTGACAATGTACTTAATCTCTCAAAGACTCAATTCCCTCATTTGTATACTGGGCTAACATCAAGTGTGTTTTAGAGTTTTGGGGGGAAAATTAAAGCATATATGTAAAGTGGCAAGTAATAAGATTCTGCACAAATGGATTTTTGTTGAAAGTGTTACCTAAATCTGTCTCCCCAGAAATGTCTTTCCCAAGAACCTGGAAGACAGGCCTTTGAAATGTAGTCATTAGGAAAGATCAGGGCCCTCTCTCCCAGTCTCTACAGTAGGGTAAGTGTAAGTGCCAATCAGCAAAACACTGACTGTTTTTTCAATCAGTGGCATTGTCACATTGAACAACCTCACCAGTAAGATTCACTAGTATTTTCCACGAACTCACCCAAGAACTTAAAAACGCTCTCATCTTTTGTTTCAATGGAGTTAACATTCATTCTCTCCCCTTACTGTAAAGTTTTGGAATAAAGTCTTTCCTGCCTGTTTAAAAGTCAATCAAAATTTTTTCCATAATGAAATAACAGTCCACCTTGAAAGCATTGAGTCTAACTTTATTTTATCAATATAATGATTTTGTGCAGAAGGGATGCTGCAGAGATGGGATAAAGTGTATGTATATATATTGACACTTGAACAACACAAGTTTGAACTGCATGGGTCTACTCACATGTAGATTTTTTTATATATAACTAGAACCCAATATTATAAATGTATTTTCTCTTTCTTAGGATTTTTTAAATAACATTTTATTTTCTCTAGCTTACTTTATTATAAAAATAATACAAGATATGGGTTAATGAACTGTTTATGTTAACAGGAAAGCTTTGCATCAAAAGTCATTAAGCTTTTGGGGTGTCAAAAGTTATACTCAGATTTTCAACTGTTCATGGATTGGTGCCCCTACCCTCCATGTTGTTCAAGGGCCAACTGTGTGTGTGTGTGTGTGTGTGTGTGTGTGTGTGATTTAAAGTATTGCTCCATTCCACAATTGTTCATTGGAGAGTTAGAATCTTCATCACTTGACAATAAGGCAAGATTATGAAAAATGTGGTTGATATTGGGGTGCCATTTTTATGACCAAGAAAAGGTCAGTAGCTCCTTTTTATCATCTAAGTTCCATGCAAAATGCATTATTTCAGACACAATACTCAAGGATGAGATACAACAGATGATTATTTTGAAAAAGACAGCATTAACTATACTTGGCTTCTTTTTAAATTTTCACCAGTTTTGTTAATTATAAAATGGCTTGTGCTTTGACTCTAGCACTCTCATCTCAAGCTCATTAATATACTGCTTTTATTTCTTGCAAAACTCATGTCAAACTGATTAAACCAGGACATAAGTTCAACAGCGTGGAATAAAATTGACGTCATTTTGTCAGATGGTCTCCTTGCCTAGAATCAGAAAACAGCCTGCGCTGTGTATTCCAAATTTGGAATGTGTTTCTTTAGCCAGCCTAAGGACCACACAATAATATACATACTCCTTTTAACAAGCTTACATTTTTTCATTGGCTAAACTCTATTTAGAATGAGTAGTTGTTTCTGCCAGTCTTCTTGTTGTGCCTTTCCCATCTGTCATTTCTGTTATTTAAAATGGGTGAAAATACATAAAATTATCATTTGGGGGTTATTTTATCTCTTCTTCTCCTTCCAAAAATGTTGTATTAAACTTCTAATTCTCTTTTTACTTTCTTTATTTTATAATACAGAGAGTTCTATGTTCTTATGGAAAATACTATTTTTCCCATGATGAATCATCGAGTGGGTGTTATTCAAAGCAGTGCATCAATGTACAGAAATTACCAGATAGAAGTATCTTCTTGAATATTTAATAAGATATTTTATTGAAGACCTTCTCAATGAGGGCATTTCCAAGAGTCACTGTAGGACTCAATGAATACACTCTAAAGAGAAGTTTGGTGTCACTGAGAGGTTGAATCATGACTCTTCAAGATGTGGTACATTTAGCATCCAAACGGTATACAGTTCCTTAGATAACTATAGCTATTAGGTAAGAGGAGGTGGTTAGGGACCAGAACGAAGGCATACCTAGGATTTGGGGCCCAAAGGTGTGCAATGTGATATATAACTGCAAGACTCTTTCTAGGTTCTTGGAAAGGACCCAATGAAAATGAGAGGCCTTGAAGTTGAACATTCATTAGCTTTACAGTGAATCTGCCTCTTGACATCAAGTGGGCAGAGGAGGGTGAGGCAGGTGGTAATTGTGCCCTAGCTACCTAAATCAGTATCCCAAATTGTGATTCCCAGCTTTTAAATGCTCTCATCACTCTATGCTCAAAATTAAAACTATCTAAACTGTCTTTGACAAGGATTACAATTCTTGACCTTAATATTTTCATTGAATTTTATTTCCATAAGGATGCAAGCCTCCAAATGCAGTATCATTTTTTTTTGTTTTGTTGTTGTTGTTGGTCTTAACCAAGGATGCTAACATTAAGCACTTCCTAGGTTCTAGAAACTGTCTTGAAGACTCTGCTGAATAATTTCACTTAATTTTCTCATGAATAAGGAAGGAAACATGATTTTTAAATTTTTATTTTTGAGAAATTAAGACTAAAATCACCTATCAATACCTAATGTTACCAGTAATTCAATAGAAAACTTTGTCTATCTGATGTCAAATCTACAGCTATCCCTTCTCTTGTCCCTAATGCAATACTGTTTCTGTGGTATTGAGTGAATAAGGAAAGTAAAAGCAAAGCTTGATAGACATTCCTAGTAGTGTGGAAAGCTCAGAACATACATAATGGCAACGAATATTTTAAGATTTTTAGAACAAACTTAATGACACTAATGGCTATTTATTTGCCAAATAATGCCTCCCTCCGAGGTCCCCATACACATACTAAATCATAACCTTGGAATGCAAGGGATATGGATCTAAAGAAGTGAGACAATCCACTCTCATTTGGATTATTTCAATATTCCCCTGAAAGAAAATTCTTCAGCAGAGAGTAGTTTGTCGGCCTGAACAACTCATACATGGAATATAATTGAATTGTCACAGTTGGGAAATATGGTCAGAAGTACTTGGTCAGAAATACGGGTCTTCATGGGGTTCATACTCTAGTCATCATGCCCATAGTGGAAGCCACATGAGGATTTGGCACCAGGTAGGTCCAGCCCAGAGTCTTGGATGGTACCACAGATTCAGATCGAGGGGTGCATTGAGGGCTCTATGTGTATGCAAACAAGGAGACAAGATGGGCACAAATAGAATAGCAAAAAAGGTCTTCACTGTCTCTTAGAATAGACCCAGACACTCCCCTAAAGACACCTGGAGTTATGGTTCAGAGGACAGAGGTATATGGGGGATGAAAGGTGTGTATAGAGAGACTAGAAAAAGGTCCAACATATTGTTAGGTTCTAGGAAAATATATGCCCAAATGAGTTAAAATCTGGGTATTAGTATCAAGAAACAAAGAAACAAAGAAACAAAAACTTTCATCAGCAGGTCAGTTTTTTAGAGTTAAAAATGTAGGTGCTTTTCATCCATCAGGTTATGGTGTAGCCAGAACAAATATGCTCTGAGTTCTTTTCTTTACTGAGTACATACATTTTACATAAACAACTCTGTGGAACATGTCTTGTTTACTTGTCTTCACGCCCACTAGAAGGTGAGCTGCTTGAGGGCAGTGTTTATGATTCCTTCTTACATGTGGCCCTTATGTCCTTCATACACAGATTCTCTCAGTTGTGTACTTGTTGAGTTACTAACAAGAAACTGAGACAGAGTGAGGTTTAAGTAACTTATTTTGGACAGCAAATAAGTGGCAAAAACAAAATTTGAGCAAATTCCATGACCTCTGGGTTCTTCTAAAAAGCTGTGTTCTTCTAATAACCCGCCCTAACAGCTAGGTGTTCTCTGGAAGTGGCCAGACATCACTGAGAACTGTTGGAGTTCCCTGAGGCATCTAGCATTACCAAATGTGGGGAAATTGTGTGTGATCTTATACATAGTTTTCTTTTACTATGAAGCCCATAACTTCCTGTGTGTCTGCTTAATTTACAGTTGGTTTTGTGTTTTGAGTGGATTTGTTCATTGGATTTTATTTTTCCTGGATTAATAAAAAATGCATTTTCCAGGCGCTGATCTCTCCCACTTTGCCCCCAATTCATCGATGGCAACGTGACACAATAAATAAACCCCATCTGCTGGCCCGTTTTTGTTGACCTAATGGTGTGGTTCATTAGTACTGTTGATTTTCCTTAATATTCACAACTGAATCTGCTGAAGGAAAATAGTGCTGAATTGTCCATTTCCCCAGGCAGAATCAACAGTGCTATTGGTATAGTATGGCCTCTGAGCTCATAACTCTATCATAGATAGTGCTTTCCAAGTCATATTATAAAATGTCAGAATGTAAAAGCTATGACCCTCCCACTGGAATACAGGCATACACTGGAGATATTGGGGTGTTGGTTCCAGATTACCACAATGAAGTGAATATCACAATAAAGACAGTGGAACTATCTTTTTTGGTTTCCTAGTGCCTTTAAAAGTTACGTTTACACTAAAATGTAGCCTATAAAGTATGCCATAACATTATGTCAAAAAAAGTATACACCTTAATTTAAAAATATTATATTGCTAAAAAATGCTAACCAGCATCTGAGCTTTCAGTAAGTCATAATCTTTTTCTGGTCTTGGAGTCTTTTTAAAATTTTTTTTAATGTTTTATTTATTTTTGAGAAAGAGAGAGAGGCAGAGGGAGCAGGGGAGGGTCAGAGAGAGAGGGAGATACAGAATCTGAAGCACACTCTAGGCTCTGAGCAAGCTGCCAGCACAGAGCCCGACACGGAGCTCGAACCCATGAACCGTGAGATCATGACCTGAGCCGAAGTCGGATGTTTCACTTACTGAGCCACCCAGGTGCCCTGCTGGTCTTGGAGTCTTGCCTTGTTATTGATGGCAGCTGACTGAGCGTGGTTGTCGTTACTGAAGGTTGGGGTGGCTGTAGCAATTTCTTAAAATAAGATAATAATGAGGTTTGCCCCATGGAGTGGCACTCTTAATTTCTTCCAAGAACTTTTTCTTTGCATTCATAACTTGGCTAACTGGCGCAAGAGGTCTAGCTTTCAGCCTATCATGGCTTTTGACGTGCCTTCCTCACTATGCTCAATCATTTCTGCTTTTGATTTAAAGTGAGAAATGTGCAAATATTTCTTTGGCTTGAACCCTTAGAGGCCACTGTAGGCTTATTAATTGGCATAACTTCAATATTGTTGTGTCTCAGGGAATAGGGAGGCCCAAGGAGAGGGAGAGGCAGGCGAATAGTCATTGGTGGAGCAGTCAGAACACACACAACATTTATCAATTAAGTTTCACATCCCATGTGCACTTTTGTGGCATCCCAAAGCAATTACAATAGTAACATCAAAGATCACTGATCACAGAACACAACAACACATAGAATAATCATTAAAAGTTTGAAATATTATGAGAATTGCCAAAATGTGACACAGAAACAGTAAATGAGAAAATGCTATTAGAAAAATGGCCCAGATAGACTTGCTGAGTGCAGGGTTGCCACCAACCTTGAATTTGTAAAAAACAAAACAAAAGTATAAAACAAAACAAAACCGTGTCTGTGAAGTACGATAAAACAAAGCATGATAAAACAGGTTGTGCCTATAGTGTCCCTTCTGTCCTGTGTGTTCCAATCTTTTGGAAGAATAGAATCATCTGTTGCTTCATCTTATTTCAGATGAACTGGCATAGAAGAGTAACTCTGTAGCCTTAAAGGAATCAACATGGACCCTCCCATCCTAATGCAACATGTACTTCCCTCACTCTCCAAGGAATATCCTGTCTTTCATCTTTCCCCCCTCACCATCCTGGTTTCAATGGTAGAGATCTTGGCACAGCCTTCATTCACGTAATAAGCATTTTGAATATTGTGTATGGGTAAGGAACCATGAATTTTGAGGTCCCTTCTATCCCATGTGAAGAATCCCCTTTGAATTTTATAAGTAGATAAACTCTTAGGTAGTCCACCGATTCCTATAGAAAAAGGGGACAATTGGGATGCATTCTGGCACCAGAGATGGTGAAACAAAAACAAGCACAGAATTGACGTGACTGTCTCAAAGACGTATTTCCTTTGTATGCAGCAAACAGTTAACTCCCAAAGAGTGGTTGATACAGTCTCCATAACCAGGGTGAATAACTCTTGCCCAGGAATAGAAACATGCTATCTCAGAAACCTCCCAGGAACTCTCAGTGCTGTATCAACACTACTTCTTTTAACTGACCATCTCTTGGACCATCTGGGTGGCTCAGTCAGTTGAGCATCTAACACTTGATTTTGGCTAGGTCATGATCCCCGGTCATGGGATCAAGCCCAGTGTCAGGCTCCATGTGTAGCGTGGAACCTACCTAGGATGCCTCCTCTCTCCCTCTGCCCCTCCCCACCTAAAATAATTTTTTTTTTAATTTTAAATGCTTTGAATTGACCATCCTGTTATAAAAACAGAAGCAGGCACTGACTGCCTGGCTGGTTGTCTGCCCATATGAACAATAGGCCCACAGTATTCATCAGGATCCAATATCAAGGCCTAAGAAGAGGGTTGCTGCACTCAGTCACTCTCTAAAGGGACACAATGTCATTGGTCTAAGAAGTGAGCATTCAAGACTTGGAAGATAGAAGAAATGAGGCCTCTGCTGCCTCTGCCTGCCATGTGGACACCCTTTGTGCAGGGCCTCCCAAAGAAAAATGCTGGTTCTGTGGACTTTCTAGATATGTCGTCCATATTCACTCCTTGGTAGACAATGTTATTTAAGAAAATAAACAATCCCACGCATGTTTAACTAATGAGAAGTTATTTCCCCCACTTCCCCACCCCAGGGAGAGTCATTCAGTGACTCTAAAATCTACCTCCTAGCCTCTCTCTTCAGGAATTGATGTGTGCGTTTCCACTTTGCAAAGAGTTGTTCGAGACACAAAAGCATTTTGTGATGCTTCACTTTCACTGGCTAAATGCCACCAACTACCTCTACCTAAATCTGATTGGGGGCGGTGGGGGTGAGGGATATCCTTTTTATTATTTCAGTCAGTAACTGAGCTTCTCACCCCAAAATCCACTTCCTTGCTGACTAGCCAGACACATCATAGAAACAATGGTTTCTCATTGTAGTAGAGGAGTAAGCAGGGATTTTTGAAGCAAATGGAAAGAAAAGAGACATAAAAGAGTCGGGAAACCAGCTTCTGCTGTTACAACCATCGCTTCTTCCTTTCAGTAATTGTTTTCACAGAGGTGCCCTGGCTGTTGGTGGCAACCCTCATTTGTGGCACACTGGTAGCACTCAGCATATCTTCTCTCCGTGGTCCCATGGGCACAGAACCAGATTGCCATGCATATTGATTTTTCTCTCATCCCATCGAGACATCACAGCTGCCCCCTCAGAGTGTAGGTGGAGGCAAAACCTCACTCCTGAGCAGGACAAATGTATGCTCACAGCACTGCTCTTGGAACAACTCCCATTTCTCAGAGCCTTTTCCATTCGCTCCTTCTGGGGTTGAGAAAATGAAAGCGAGGACCTCGGAGGACCTTAGACAAGTCTGAAGAATAAAAAATAAAACAGCCGGGTTAAAACCAGCTCAGTAATTTGTCTGCACTTTGCACTCTCCTCCTCTGAAACTGTGGCTCTGGAAGATGCTGAGAAAGAGAAAATTGAATCTGGCCTTGAGGTTTAAAGGAGGCAGATGGAACTGAATGTAAGTGGTAAATCACTGTGGTCTTCTTTATGAGATGATTAAATTATCTGACTGGATGCTTACATAATTAGTGTTCTAACACATTGGGCCTGGGATTTGTGGTTACATGCTTGGCACACATGTGGTCTCGTGTCCCTGCTCACAACTGGCTACACATCGTGATTTCTCTGTCTGTAGTTGAAGATCAGAATCAGAAGCATAGGCAGAAACTATGGCAACAAACAGCACAGGTATGGACAAATGTTTTCAGGGCTTCTGAAGCTGGACCTTGGTCCAAGTGATGCTTGGACTTTAGACTACAGGTCAAGTAGTCAGAGATTATTGTTTGGGTAGTTTAACTGATTCACTGTGATCTTGAGAGCTAATTCTTCTCACTCACCTCCCATGAGAAGTCCTCAAGCATACCCAACAAAAAATTGTTCATCTAACCAAACATAACTTTCATGGTTCATACTGGGTTTGAATCTGTTGATAAATCAATGGCCTTACACATAAGTGAAGTAAATTAGTGCGTGGTGGGTTTTGGAGACAGCTGGGCTGCCTTTCCGCCACTTATCACTTCACAGCACAGTTATATATGTGTTCATATACACAGACCTGGAAATTCAGTCCGAGGCTGCAGGGGTATGAAATCTCTGAGGTCATAGACTTCACATTTATTTATTTATTTATTTATTTTTAAATTTTTAAATGTTTGTTTATTTTTGAGAGACAGAAAGACAGAGTGTTGGAGGGGGAGGGGCAGAGACAGAGGGAGACACAGAATCTGAAGTAGGCTCCAGGCTCTGAGCTGTCAACACAGAGCCTGACTTGGGGCTCAAACTCACAAACCAGGAGCCTATAATCTGTGCCAAAATTGGACACATAGCTGACTGAACCACGCAGGCTCTCTGAATAGATTTACTTTTAATTTCAAGGCTTAACCTCCAAATACTCTTGAAAAGTCAATTCAAATATACACTGACAGATACCAGATTCTTATTTGAGAATCGTTTTTACTTTAAAAGGCACTAGTATTACACCTGGATGGAATGAAAATGTGGCAGAGAAGATAAAAGTTGTCTGTTTTCCGGTGTTATAGGAAATATCCAGCTCAAGAGAACTGTGATTAAATCACATGTCTAGATTTGGCTTATATCATCTTCATAAAATATGTTGGCTTGTAAGAATTATGGGGCATCTTTGATGTTGTATTCAATTATTCCTTTATTTCCTTTAAATTAATTTTGTCATAAGCAAATCCTTGCACATATCTTGATTTCACCTCAAATTTTAAAAGCAATTCAGTTTAAGATTCATGGGAATGTATGTTCTGAAATATCTTTTGAAATTGTATAAAATGCCTTATAGGGATGGTTCTGGAGGCCATTCCCTTAAATTTTGGTATTACAGCCTTTTGAAGTTTTTCTAACTCCAGTTACCATCTAGAACAGAGGCGAGCATTTTCCTTTGTTCTTTATTCCTCATCTCATCTTTTCTCTTTGAATTCCTGCAATTACTGAATCAAGGAAGAATAATGGAAGAGAAGAAACTATCTTCTATGTAGGACTAAATCAACCCCCTCTAAAGGAGCTCTTTAAGGAAATTTTGCTAAACATAAGTTAAGATATTTGGGGCAGATCAACTATTTTACTCATTCGTTCAGAGACATCTTTATCATTCTCCAGGTTTTTTTTACTCAACTATCTGTGAATGCTTAAAAAGACTAGCACTGAGTATATTCCCAGAGTTAACAAAAACTTACAGGCTATACTACACAAGAACCATGGGGATTTTCTTAATAAAACACTTCACATTCGAGTATTAGGGTCACAAGGTTTAAAAAAATATTGAATGTCTTAAAATCATGAGTTAACCTTACGACTTTTGGCTTTCCCTCTGCTGGGATGGGGTTTGTCCATCTTTTATAGCCAGATACTCTGGTGTGAAAACATACTTAAAAAGGAGGATTAGTTAACCTGCTGGGGGTGAAAGAGCAAAGGTGAAAATGTTTGGTGTTAGGTTTTTGTTCATTTGTTTTAAAATTCACGGAGGCTCTAAACACTGTCACGGTCTATAAATAATTCTGGTAAAGAATGCCAAGGGTAGAAATGGATTTCTCTCCATGGGAGCTGGATGGCATTTGATCTCTTTAAATAACAATGACTTCACACCTCTTTCAAAGGTATCGTTCAACTTTTGCAACTGCATATCCAAATAATAACCAATAAAATATCTAAAATAACATTTATTGAATCCTTATTTTCAAGCATGTTGAATATCATAATAAAAAAATAAATATAATCGCTAATACTGAGTTACTACTTACTATGTATCAAGCACTGAGTTTCATCATTTCACTTAACACTCACATCATTAAAGAGATAGGTTTTATGATTTTCTCATTTGACTGAGCAACCTGCAGGATGGAGGTAATTTCCCCAACGTCACAGGATGAGCAAAGAACAGTCAAACATATGACCCAAACAGTCTAACTCATGACCAAACACACACCAAGCATAAACACAGGGACAATAGTTGACATTTTAGTACATTTAGAGAATAATTTCATTTTATTGCATTATGATTATTATTTCCTATATTACACCCAAAAAAGTTTTCTGAATAATCTTATTCAGGAGTCTGAAAGCCATGGAGCCACTATGACAATGGCTCTGTGAGTGGATTTTCCATCTTGCTATCTATCAGTGTTGCTCTGAAATGAACTCAGACCTAATTCTCTGACAGGAAAGAAAGGAACAAGATTTTTATAAATAGATGATTTGAATTCACAAGTATATACCAGTGGCTCTGATGGGACATGTGGAAACTTGCAGCATCAATGGCACAACTTGTCTGAATGCCATTACAAAGTTAGCATACTTATCTACCTTGTGGAGCCATCAGCTTGATGATAACGTGGCATTACGTTTAACT
This sequence comes from Crocuta crocuta, assembly GCF_008692635.1. Taxonomy (NCBI): domain Eukaryota; kingdom Metazoa; phylum Chordata; class Mammalia; order Carnivora; family Hyaenidae; genus Crocuta; species Crocuta crocuta. The sequence goes on along the minus strand of NW_027529174.1, from coordinate 7,496,333 downwards.
TGAGTGTCTCTCCATTTCTCTTGTCTTTAGAATTCCAACTTCTGATTTTGTTTACTTATTAGTATATGAACTCTAGCTAGATTCTAGGAATCAAAAACTATGCCAAGATAATGATGCTCCTCCCAAAGTTGGCCTTGTTATTTACTCTTGCCACAGTGAATTGCATGTTACGCCACTGAGAAAGGCAGGTGAATCAGAACTGACTTCTCTTTTGAAATGAGTTTTCAGGAAAGTATCATACAATTCTCATACTCTTAATACCTTTTTAGGGTCTGTGTACTAGTGGCCAGAAGTTAGACAGGAATCAACCTTTGTTATAAAATCTGGATACTGTAGGTATTTAAAGAATTGCTGAGGTTTTCATCCAGTGATTTCAAACATGCAGTATTTTTACATAATATTGTCAAGTCATTCACAGCAGCCTATTATACACACTAATTTAAGAGTTCTTTCTCCTCACCTACATGGCCAGCTATTCAATTACATTTATGTAGGTTCCATTCTATATCACACCTCTGTAGCACATAGAACTACAAACTCATTTTAGCCCCAAAGTTATCCAGGTTAGTTGTAATTATATATTTAATCTAGAGGGGTCAATCCATCTTGGAAAATAGAATGGAATATAAATGCAGTCTTTAGAAACTTCTCCTGGCTATCACTTCTTCAATGACTTCGGAAGAATTGCTTAACTCTTAAAATGGTAACTCTATGGATTTACTTAGAGTAATCAAATAATGGCTATAAAATTTGTATTCCAGTGTTCATAGCACCATTATTTACAATAGCCAAAATGTGGAAACAACCCAATATGTATCAACAAATGAGCGATAAGCAACATGTGGTATATATAAACAATGAAATACTACTCAGCCAGAAAAAGGATTAAAGTTTTGACCTATGCTACAGCATGGGTGAGCCTTGAAAACATATTAAGTAAAATATAAAGGACAAATACAGGAGAGCCTGGATGGCTCAGTTGGTTGAGCATCTGACTTCAGCTCAGGTCATGCTCTCCCTGTACGTGGGTTCAGGCCCTGCATCGGGCTCTGTGCTGACCGCTCAGAGCCTGGAGCCTGCTTTGGATTCTGCATCTCCCTCTCTCTCTGCCCTTCCCCTGCTCACACTCTGTCTCTCTCTCTCAAAAATAAACATTTATTTTTTTAAAAAAGGACAAATATGTAATTCCAATTATATGAAATATCTGGTTTAAGCAAATTCATAGAGCTAGAAAGTAGATTAGAGGTTACCAAGGACTGTGGGGCAAGAAGAACAGGGGGCTAATGCTCAATGTGTGCAAAGATCCTATTTGGGATAATTTTAGAATTTTGGAAACATATAGTGGTTATGGTTGTACAACATTGTGAATACAATTAATGCCCCTGATTTGTACACTGAAAAAAAAGCCCCAAATGGCAAATTGTGTTATACATTTTATCACAATGTTTAGAAATTAATATTTAATACTGTATACCAAAACTCACTGTTCACTGTAAATGTGGAAATGGTATGGTATATGAACTGTATCTCATGAAAGCTGTTAAAGACAAACAGAAAACGGATTATTCTGAGGTACAGAAGGACATCAGTAACTAAAAGGGTGAGGAGGTGGAAGGACTCGCAGCCACATGGGGAGGTCAATGTGGTAAATGAATGAGAGCTGTGCTCCTGGAAATTGCTCAGGCTTGTCTCTTTTCCCTTCTGGTCATGCTTTCTAGTCTTGAGGATCTTCATTCTTCCCTAGAGAAGGGTCCATTCTGAGAAAACAGAACCAAAGGCCTGAAACCAACTACTCTGTTAGGCCCTTGAGACCATCTGTGTAACTAACACGTTATTGAGAGTTGAGGAACTGACTTGATATTTGTCTCTCCTGTCTCTGTGGACATGACTGTCCTTAGCCAAAGATAATATTGCCTAAATTTGCCCACCTTTCCCCTTTGTTGCTCAGACATCACTTTAGATCACAGATCAGGTTGACCACCACCTCGGAACTTTGACAATAGTAATTATTAGACTATACTTAGACCTTTCCATCTTCCCCTACCTGACATGTCTCCCAGATATTTTATATTCTAAGAGCATCAGTCACTGTCTTTTCACTAAAGAAGAAAAAATTCCTGAGCTCTTAAGTCTAATCTCCTATTTCATAAATTTGGACTCAGATTTGATTCTATACCTCAAATTCTTCAGAAATCCATGGCTGTTTCCAAGCAAACCACATCTCCTGATACTCCCTTTGATTGTAATATTTCTATACTATGTAACTACAATAATATTCTCATAGTATTAATCACAGTGCACAATTTTTAGTATGTTTATTGATATCCCCCAATAAACTATGAACTTCAAAATGGCAGGCACCATGTGCTATTTATCTTCTCACTTCCACTAGACTGCCTGGCCTGTAGTAGATGCACAAAAAAATGTTTGCTAAATGAATCAATGAGCAAAATAAATTAATCAGTAAATGAATGGCATTGAAAGAGCCCAATAAATAAAATAAATCCTTTACTGATTTAAAGGAAAAAAAAGACATCTTGGTGAAAAATGTGCCCAGTTTTGTGAGTAGTAAGATATTCAGTGGACCAGTCATCAATCACCTGTGTAGATATGTTTTTCCACCCACTAAAGCCTCAGTAGCCACAAATACCCTTTCCTTACTGGCCATGTGCATATATATGTGTGTGTGTATGTGTGTGTGTGTGTGTGTGTACACACACACACAGAGTTGCAGCTCTGTNATATGTGTGTGTATGTGTGTGTGTGTGTGTGTGTGTGTGTGTGTGTGTATACATACACACACAGAGTTGCAGCTCTGTTAAAGTAGAGTAAGGCATTTCTTTCAAAATAAGCACAATTTGATACATAAATATATCAAAGTCTGGTTAACTACAGTTTTCAAGTTCCAAAGTGCTCTGTTTACTCACTTAAACTTAACTGATGGGCCAGTAAATACACACCAGGAAGGGCAGAATGCAGAATTTCTAGTACAATGGCTGTTAATGGCAATACCATCATTCTTTTCTAAGAAATAATGTGTATTAAATATGCTCTCCAGGTTTTTGACTCACTCAATTCCAGTAGAAAATCTTTGTAAGTTATTTAATCTGATAGCTTGTATACTCACTAAAGCCAACAGCTGAAGTGCATACAGAAGCTGTAAAGCACATGAATGAACAAAAGCTGGGATGTATTTATAGAATGATAAATTATCCACATTAAATTTAGATAGCGGAAGGGAAGTCTCTCAGGGATCTACAGATTTTCGATTTCATGTGAGCATTTGTGTTTGATTCTGATATCTGGCAGTTCCATTTGAGGTAACTATTTCACATTGTGGCATTTCCCTTGTGTTATTTTTGTTCTGAAGTCTTGAATAGGGCTGCTGGGCACTATTAAAAGCTTTTAATTTCAACTCTGGAGTGGATAAAACTTAATACTAAGAACAGCGCTGTCTTCATACAATAACAGCACAGATTTAACTCTAGGTATAGTATATTGTTCACTGATTCAGTCATGACAGATTTATTGATTATTTGTTGAGACTTTTTTATGAACCAGAAATTATGCCAGGTGGTAAGGATATAGAAAGATAATAGACATAATGAACATTGTGAGTTCACCCTAAATGAACTCAGTTTAGTGGTGGGAGATGAACAAGCAAACAGATACTTCCAATATTTGATTAGCAAAGTTGGAGACAATCACAGGGTTTATGGGAACATTGAGAGTGAACATCTACCTCTGCCTGTGGGTGATGGATGGCTTCTAGAAGGAGGTGACAAGTACGAATTAGAAACAAAGAATAAAAGAGGACATTCTGGATAAAGGCAGCATTTGAAAAGCCCAGAGACATGAGCAAACCATCCTACATGGCAGAATGTAGAGCTTCTTGGACATTTAAGAGAATTTAGCTTTAAAACCTTAGTCAACCAACAGCTGACACTGACGGCTTGGGCACTATTTCTTTCCCACATCACCAGAATCAATGTGCCTTTTCAGGTTTATCCTGAGAGTTTATCATAGCACGTTCTTGTGATCTGGACCTAAGCTCTAAGAGACTAGATAGCCTCTGTATCCACAGCCCCTACTACAGGGGGTGGCTCTAAGTGATTGCGTGCCTATGTGTGCACCTTGACTTAAACTTTCAAATCTACAGAAAAAGTTCAAAGTTCATTGCAAGGAATTACATCGATATTTAACATATTTGCACATTTGTGTGCGCTCTCTCTCTCTCTCTCTCTAGCTTACTAGTTCTCCTTTTTCTCCTCCCCCATTTTTCTCTCCTTTTCTCTTTTTCTCTCTCCTTGTTGATTTATGCCCTAATTTTTAAATTTCTAATTCAAACTGTATTTTGATATCTGAAAATGTTCTTTTAAGTTTATTTATTTATTTTGAGAGAGAGAGAGAGGGTGAGGGGCAGAAAGAGAGGGAGAAAGAGAGAATCCCAGCAGGCTCTGCACCGTCACCACAGAGCCTGACCTGGGGCTCAAACTCACGAACCATGAGATCATGACCTGAGCCCAAACCTGAGCCACCCAGGTCCCCCTGATATCTGAAAATGTTTAACAATACTTAACTAAGACTGGGGAATTTTCTTGCTGTTTTCCTCTCCTTCATAGTGGGTTTGGGGAAGACTATCATCTGACATCCTATGATTGTCATTTCTATTTTCTTTTCATATTAACGTTGATTGCCATCTTCTGTTAAGTAGGAAATGTCTTCTGTCTCTCTGGGCCTACAATAACAGGTGTATGGGTGATTTGTGTGGCTTACACAATTTCATAGCTGAAGGGAGCTTCTTCTGTTTGTCTCAGGAAGTGCTGTTCCTAAAATCAATAGCGTTTTTCCTTGTTCTGTGCAGAAGGTGTACCTCCTTATTTTGTGATTATTTTCTATTTTGGCAAGACTTGATTTTCACTGATTTTTTTCCTTCTTTATCAACAAGACTTCAAGGCTGTTCCCCGTCTGCAGCAATCGGGTCTATTGAGATAATCTTCTTCCCTTCAGCCCTCTGAGCTATCAAGTTCTTGTCCTGTCCTCAATGTTTCTCCTTTTATGATGGGACTCTTTTTGTCGGGAGTTAATATTACTTGTGTTTTATTCCCCCTACCCCCACTGCCCATTTCCCTCTTCCTCACAGTTTCCACTTGACTTCAGCTCTGACATGAGCTCTAAAGCCTGGCTCCACTAGTTTGGAAATCTTTCTCTAACTACATGCAAATTGCAGTTATGGTGTTCAATGTCTTGTAGTTATGATATAGGCATAGGTTATCTGTGATTTTCTCTGCTCCCATTGTGAATCTGTATTGTTTTCTTTGGAAGATGGATGGAGAAAGTTGTATTTAGAAGGAAATGAGAATTTCAGGTATGCTTTGAAAAAAAGGATAGCCTCTCTTAGGCAAAATATGGCTATACAAGTGTTTAAGCATCATATATTGTATTAACTCATATTTTTATTATTAAATTATAAAACTCCTCCCAAAATGTATCTGCCAGCCACACTGACAACAGTATCCTCCTCAACCCTCATTTTACTCCCCAAGTCATCAGTCAACAGAATTTCTCCATTATAGAGGAAGGCTAATTAATGTTGAGTGTGGATACTAGCAGAAGTCACCAAATATCTACTCTTCACTTCTTCTTCAGGAATAGAACCCTAAGTTTTAGTTAAGCATATGACTGTTCTAAGTAACGTTTACATTTCTTAGCTTCCCTTACAGCAAAGTATGATCATGCAACATGTACTGCTCAATGGCATATAACCAAAAGTATCATTTTGTGACTTCTGTAGGGATCCCTATAAAAGTGGGCACACCCTCACTTATATTTTCCCATTTCTGCTGGTTAGAATGCCAACATAATGGTTGGAGCCCAAACAGCCATCTTAAACTAGGAGGAGGAAGTTCCACATGTTCAAGATGGAAGAGCAACAAAATAGAAATAGCATAGATTCTTGATCATTGTGGAGCTACCATATCATTCCAGGAATGTTAAATTCCATGCTGCATTTTAAAAACAGAAAGCTAAGTATCTGTGGTTTTTAAGCTGCTGTGATTTTACATTTTCTGTCATTCTCAGCCAGACCTAATTTTAAAAGCAAACAGGGAATTGGGGATAACTACAGACATAAATAACTGCTTCTGCATCAACTGTAGCTGCTAAATATAGGGCTAAAATCACCTTTGGCTCTTATAAATATAGTTCAATTCTGAATCATCAGCAATAATATTCTTCATCTAAGCATTGAAATGTCTACATTATATATGATTTTTTTCACCTTCTTGTTGATGTAATTGGTTTTGTATCATAAACCTCTTGACCTAGTATCTTTAACTTATAATAACCATAAATTCTTCTAGCTTTGTTTCTTTAAAAAACCCATGCATCTTTTGTAAAATTGATCTTAGATAACCTTATAGTTAATGATTCTAATGAAAATGAATTTCTTATTCATCTACTATATCTTATATATTATACCTATTATTAATGTTGATTTGCATAGTCTTGCTCTATACCTTATTGAACTCTCATATTAATTCTAAAAGTTTGCCTGCAGATAACCTAATTCTGTGTTTAAAGTGTTCAGTAAATATCATTTATTTATGTAAATTTATTTATTTACTGAGTAATGACCAGTCCAAAAGACTGCTAGGTAAAGGGGGAAAAATTAAAAGATGGGTATATACAATGGAATATTATTCAGCCATAAAAAAGAATGAAATCTTGCCATTGCAATGACACGCAGCTAGAGAGTGTTATGCTAAGTGAAATAAGTCAGTCAGAGAAAGACAAATACCATATGATCTCACTCATAAGTGGAATTTAAGAAACAAAACAAACAAGAGAAGGGGGAAAGAGAAAGAGAGAGAGGCAAACCAGAAAACAGACTCTTAACTATAGAGAACACGCTGAGGGGTTGCTGGAGGGGAGGTGGTGGGGGGATGGGTTAAATGAGAAATGGGGATTAAGGAGGGCACGTGTTGTGATGAGCACTGAGTGTTGTATGGAAGTGCTGAATCACTAAATTCTACACCTGAAACTATTACACTTTATATTAAGTAACTGGAACTTAAATAAAAACTTTAAAAAGATGAATAAATAAATAAGATATATCCTGAATCAGTCAAAAGCTAATATATTTTGATATACTATATGATATTGAGTTTCTCTATTATTATAAGTAGTAAGAAGAATAAGAACAAGAGGAATCAATCGTATCCTTAGAAAAACCACTAATTTTGATTTTTATTCCCTGGACACTTCAACAAACTGATCGACTTAATTGTTGGAATTCATTTATGTCAATACAATACCTTCTTTATAAGGAAAGCCCACTTTAGAAGTTTTGTTCATATTAGATATTCAAACATTCTAGAATGGTCTTGGAGTAAGATTGAATACTCCCTCTTCAAAAGCCAGCTCAGCCAAATTCTTTCTTCATATTGGATGAAACAGCTCTGCTCAAATTATTCACACAGGAGCTTTGCAGCTGCATAAATTATTTCAAGTGGCTGATATCACAGTCTATGAAACCCTTTACCTTAAATGAATGGCTAGTGTGCTTTTCCGTTATTGACGAATGAGAGTGGAATATATTAGTCATAAAGATAGGCTCCAAGTTAAAAACTGGAAGTAAATAAGAAAAACGAACCATGAATAAATATCACCTTTTCAGAAGAGAGCTGAGAAAATATGCCAGATTTTATGAGAAGCTTTTCTCTTTTTTACAGTTCAAAACCAGCCTTTTCAGAGTGATTTGATCATTTTTCACTTTTTGATGCATTCAAAGTTCATTCTACTTCCTTAAACTATTGATAATATTATTGTACTATATTTGATACTTTAGAAGAGGAAAGGGTGTCTTTGGCCATAAAGTACCGTACTATTGTTTTATACTCTATTAAGAAAAAAATTATGGTGGTTGTAGAAAACATGTGATACGAAAGTAGTCACTGACTTCTTAAGCAATTCTCCCCAAAATTAACCTCAGGGATTATTGTTGAGCTGCAGGAGAATCACCTTGAGCCTCATTCAATGTTAGGGCTCTTTGTAAGGTGACACTCTGTTGCCGTTTTCAGTCATATAAATAATTCATTATAATAAAAACGATTGTCATAGAAATGTCTAGGCCAATAGCTAAAAGTCACACATGGATTTCTAATGAGAATTAGAGAAGTCCAATGACAAACGAACATATGATAAGATTATCAACTCTGCTAGTAATTGGAGAGAACACTTCACACCCGTTTGACTGGCAAAGCTTAAAAAAAAGTTTGACGATACGTCGACATTAAAAATTCTCATGCAGTCCTGAAAGGAATATACATTTGGGACAACCACTTTGATGAGCAACTAAATCACATCTCATAAACTGAATTTGTGCATCCTTCAACCCAGGAGTTCCAGCCTTAAGTTTATATTCTTGCACATGTTTAAAAAGAATTGCAAAGAACTGTTTATTGTAGCATTATTCTAATAGTGAAAGAAAATTGAAAGCAACCTAAATATTCATTAACAGGAAAATGAAAAAATGAAACATGATACAGTCGCACAACAAAACAGTACACTGCAGATGAAATAAGTTAGATTTGCATACATCGATATAGATAAATATTTTTAAAAACTCATTATAAATAATATGAAGAAGATGGAACAATTCATATAAATTTTAAAACACAAACAACAATACTATGGTTTGTGAATGTATACTTATAGAATGAAGACATTTTTGAAAATGATAACCACTGAGTCTAGGAATGTATAAAGAATACCAGAGTTAATAGAAGACAACTACACAGGGATTTTGAACTGTTACAGATCTACAGTAGAGGATGACTATGTGCTCTTTATACTATTCTCTATATTTTGTCATTTCTGATATATAATAATAACAATAAATATTATTTTTGGTACCCTAGCATGGCAAGAAACAGCACTGATCTCAGACCCTTATACCCTGTTGAGGCCTGAGTTTCTTCAGGGTATAATCTGACACTTAACCTGGGAGATAAAAGCTCCCAACAGGAAAAGGAAGAGCTATGTGCTAGCCATAGTCATCTTCCACCACCTCATGCCACCCTCTAGAATTTACCTAGAAACATTATTCTGATGCAACTCATGAACAAATTCCATGTTTGAGCCCTGAAGCTTAAGCATTGTTTCTATAATCAAATCATAGGAACTTTTCTTATGTTTTTTTCATTTCCTCCTTGCCTTCTCTAGCTTTCTTGTTCTCATGCTTTGATAGGAAGTAGTGGTTATGTATTATTCATCTTTTAATCTCTCTTTTCTCCTTCTTCCAAGGCTAATGGTATTTTATGTGTGTTTCATTCTAAAGTTTATGTCCAATACACAATAAAACGATGCCCCACTATGGAATGCAGATGCCAAATCTTGCTTAGGCTAGAGCAAAGTGTTCCTGAAATGATGTTCTAGCTTCTACATCTGGGAACAAAGGCAGAACAATAGACCTAAAATGTCTGCTCATAGAGAAACGTCTATCACCATGCTCTCTTCTTTTGTAAAAGTTAACATTAAAAAAAAGCGGAATCTATGGTCGATAGACCTGGTTTAAAAACTTAGTTCTATGTATGATTAATGAGCCATTTGATCTCTGGAAAACTTTTAATAACCTCTTACTCTGTATCTTTATTCCTCATTTTGAAAAGAAGAGTAATATTTGTGGGTTTCTTATGAGATTTAAATGAAATCAAATATGTAAAATTTGATTAACATAACTTTAAAATGTCTTATGGCATGTTGTATAATTGTGGTGACCATGTTAAAATCTGATGATATAATATTAAAGTTCAATTCACTGAACATAATTCTATAAAGAGCTGGCTAAACCAACATGAAAGAGTCCTATTGCCTTCCAGAGGTCCGTTGCATTAAATGTGAGGTCTGACACTCCCCACAGAAGTTAAGTGCTGAAGTACCTAGCCTAGTACCTAGTGCCTAGCTAGATACTCCACAGATGTATTATACAGAGCTAAAAGAAATTATTTTGTTATTATTTACATTCTAACATTCTTCTGCCAATGCCTTAGAAACCTTGTAAGCAATTATGCCTGAACTCATTCACTATAACTGGGCCCATTGTAAATTCTTTTGGACTCAATGCTGTTTATATTTGCTTTGTGGCCCTCCTCTCAGTTTCCTCTTAGTCCTCTGATAATGGTCCTTTGAGAATGCCAACCTTGTTGTTGCTCACACTACATTCTAGTGTCTTTCATTTCCATCTTATTTTATATTTGGGTATATTAGTATACCTAAAATTACTCTACCTTCCAAAACCAAAACCTATGAAAGTTGCCTCTCTAGCTCAATCCACAAGCCATAGTTTTTATTTCTTCACTTCTTGTTCTTACTCTGTCTACTCCTTATCCACAGCATGCTTTGATCGTGACCTCTTTCAGTTCTTTCCGAGGACCACATCCACTCCAGAATTATTGTCTCCTTTCTGAAGCTTAGATCTCATGATCAATCATTTCAGAACTGTTTACGTCAGAAACATAGAATTCTTATATTCTAATTTTTTGCCATGCCAGCCCTCAACTTCCTAATTGTGATTGAACCCATTATGTTTTTCAAACCTTCTCTGTCCTAAATACATCTTCAAACCATGCTCTGAAGGGTCACTCTCCTAAGGAAACATCTCCAACTGAGCTACCATCCCATTTTCTTCTTTAGAAACTAACTACTCGTCAGCTTTTCAATCTGACCTCCCATTTCAAGATTTCTTGAATCTTCTTTTATTTTTTATTTTTTTAATTTTTAAGATTTATTTTAATCCAAGTTAGTTAACATATAGTGTAATAATGATTTCAAGAGTACAATTTAGTGATTCATCACTTACATATAACAACCAGTGCTCATCCCAAGTGCCCCCCTTAAAACCCATCTCCCATTTAGTCCATCCCCCAAACCTCCCCTCCAGCAACCCTCAGTTTGTTCTCTGTGTCTTAAGTCTTCTTTTAAAGAATGATTTACAAAGACCTTCTACTCATCAGAAAAAACTTAATCCTTGATACTTGATTACAACTCGGCACTTTCCTCCTCCTTCTTGGCTCCCCTGATCCCTCCATTTTGCATTCTCCTCATTCCTTCTAATCAGTGAAGGCATTCTTCATACGTGTATTCTCCATCCTCTTCTGCAATTGCTCCGATGTGGAAATCTCATCTATCATCACAGTGTCATTAACTACCTCTTTACACAGGGTTCCCAAGTATATAGTCCCAGTTTAGCCTCTCCTGATCCTGTTTCCTAATGGTTATCTCTCCAAAGAGGTTCTACCAGCAAAAAGATAAATAAATGAACAAACATGCACACAACAGATCTTGAATTCCTCTTAAAGACTCTGTTTTCCCAATTTCAATTAATGACATCACCAGCCTGATATTCAGATAAGCTTGGAATCTCATGCTTATCTTTCATTTCTTCACTCTTCTGCCTCTCACTCCACAGCTCTGTGCATTTTACCTGTCCAATATCTGCGAAATCATTACCCTCCTTTTGGATTTTGATGCCCCCTTATCTGTTATCTGGATATTGCGATAATATGTTAACTCTTCTCCCGGCCCCTCTTGTGGTTCCCTCTCTCCAGTTAATCTAATCCTGCTGCTGAAGAGAACTTTTGACCTAAAGCATAGCTCTGATTCGACTGCTTCCTTCACTCAGAAATCCTCGGTTGTCTTACACATTACAATTTAAGTTACTTAACACGGAATTAAAGACTCAGCTCTGGAATTAGGTAAATGTGGTTTCTGTCTTGGCTCTACTATTTCATTGTTGCAATAACTATTTAAGTGCCTTAACACACTCCAGATATTATTGGGGGAAGGGGGTTGGAAATACACAAATGAACAAGAATGCAAGGCTCCTGCTCTCACAGAAGTTATGCATTTTTAAAATAAGTGTTTACCAGGTGTCAACTATGTGCCAAGAGTGGCTATTTGGTTCCAGAAGATATAGCTGTGAATAAAGCATACAAGTAAGTGAATAAATAAATGGGTGATGCAAACAGAAATAATTATGTCTTATTATAATTAGTGTCAAAATTTGATAGGATATTCAGGCTTCCCTGTCTAAAGAGCTGACACTTGGGTTGAGACCTGGCAGGGAACATTCTAGCAGAGAGATCAGCAAGTGCAAATGCCATTGACGAGAATGTCAAGAATGCCCTTGGCCTTGTTAGAGAAATAGGAAAGGACTCTAAGGTGGAAGAATACTGTGACTCTCTAGGCAAGTTACTCTCTCTGAGCCTCACGCTTCACTTCTGAAACAATGATACCAATACTATACTTCATAAAATTGTAGTGACGGTGAGGTGAGATAATGCATGTGAAATGATTAAAGAGTAGNAAGTAAGTGAATAAATAAATGGGTGATGCAAACAGAAATAATTATGTCTTATTATAATTAGTGTCAAAATTTGATAGGATATTCAGGCTTCCCTGTCTAAAGAGCTGACACTTGGGTTGAGACCTGGCAGGGAACATTCTAGCAGAGAGATCAGCAAGTGCAAATGCCATTGACGAGAATGTCAAGAATGCCCTTGGCCTTGTTAGAGAAATAGGCAAATATAAAATGCTCTATAAATGGTAGTTCTTACCAGCTTGCATGCAACCACTTCACTAGACATCTATTACACCCTCACTCCCCAATGTCCGAAACTTTCTCTCACTCCCCTCCAGCATAGCTATTGGTGCACGATGCTCCTTTCTTACAAAAGAAATTCCATTTTCCCTCATCTTTATCTGTTAAAATAGCATCCATATTTCAATGTTTCTTCTATGAATGCTGCACTGATTCTGCCAGCCACATGCATTTCTCATCTCTGGGCTTCCTTAATACTTTGTGAACATCTCTCCTCTGTGTGATCCAAATCACATTCCCTACTGCCTTATTTTCTCTTCCAGATTCTGAGCTTCTTAAGGATAAAACCAATTCAAATTGGTGATGATGCCTTGCCCAATTATATAAATACCTGACAAATAGTTATCCAATGGATTGTTATTGATCTAAGTCAATTCACTTTGAGCTTGTTACTCCATTTTTTCCTTTATTGCTTACTTTATCAGAAGTGGCTTGTGATTTTCTTTAACTTCTAGAAACAATATAGGCATACTACTCTAAAACTACACTAGATGGGAGCTGATACACAGTCAATTCTCATTATTCTTGATAGCTGTGTTCAGCAAAGTTGCCACAAACTGGCTCAGTTGGTTGAGTGTTGAATTCTTGATTTCAGCTTAAGTCATGATCCCAGGGTCATGAGATCAAGCCCCACATCAGTCTCTGCCCTGAGAGTGCAGAGCCTGCTTGGAATTCTCTTTCCCTCTGCACCTCTCCCCCACTTATACATGTACATGTGTGTTCTCTCTCTCTAAAATAAAAAATAAAGAAAAAAATAAAAAACAGTGCCATCTCTCCTCATTTAATATTTCAGAGTCTTCCCTTTTCTCTCTTCCTATCAAATACCAAGCAGAATCTCTTCAATGAGTCCCTTCTTTTACAAAATTCAGAAAGAAAAGTTATCTCCAAGAATCTTCCATCCAACCCCTCCTGAGGTCTGCCTTTCTTCTTAGCATGGGGGTGGGCTGCAAAAGAGAACAGATATCACAACCACAAATAAGTATCTTAATACATGATCTTGTCACACTTATTTTCACTGAGTCCCAGTGGCTGTAGTATGTAGATGTGAACTAAATAAAATTTGGTGAAAATTGTAGCTGTAAGCAAAGTTTATTCCTTGTCGAATGTCCTCAATATTATTTCAGTGGTTATGTTCAATACTAACAGTTAAACCATGTTACTAGAAGGGAACGAGGTGGAGACAATAGAAAAAAAATAGAATGTTATTCTATTCATTCTATAAGTAATACTCATTGCTTTCATTTCATGTCTGCTGAGTTTATCCTGAAATGGAAATGAATATAAAAGAAAAAGAGATTATACAAATGAATGCAGCATTATACTTTTTATTATTAAACACCAAGAATTTTAGAGGATCGCCACAAGTGCCTTCTTTCCTAACTGTTCCTCTCTGTAATTTCTTGATCAAGTTAAATCTGGCTCTGCAGCTTCACTCACTAGGAGTATTTGGTCAAGATTTAGCCCAATAGTCACTCATTCATTCATTCATTCATTCATTCATTCATTCATTCCTGCATGCATGCATGCAAACAAATAGATAATAAACACTTTATATGTGCAATTTCCTGGACTTGTGAGTGTATTAGTAATAATGATGGCAATTGCTTACATTTATTAAATGTTTACTATGTGCCACATATTCTTCTATATCATCTGTGTGTCTCTTAAGACCCCTTGGTTGTCTCCTCAGGAAACAGGCTCTAAGGTGGAGTTTTACTGACATGCTGTCAAGAACACTTGGAACAGTGAGGAAGGCAGGATTAGGCAGAAGGAAAATCTGAAGTACAATGCAATTGCAACAGAGTAATTCCCTGATCCCACATGGAGCGTGGAACTAAGATCGCCCCGAGTTCAGATTGGTCCTGAATCAAACCAAAGGGATTGGGCTTTTGTGTCCTCTTATTGATTAATAATTGGACGAAGGGTCCCTTAGTATGCGAGAGCTGCCAAAACAAAAATCAAAGACTGGGTGGCTTAAGCAACTGAAATTTATTTTCTCACAGTTCTGGAAGCTGGGAAGTCCAAGATGAAGTTGTCAGCAGGCTTGATTTCTCCTGTGGCCTCTCTCTTTGGCTTGTGGATGGCTGTCCCTCTGCTGTCTCACATTCTTGTCCCTCTATGCAAGTGTTTCCCTATTACCTTTCTTTGTATGTGCTTATCTCTTCTCATGACACTATTAGATTAGGTGGTGGTGGATTAGGATTGGATTAGGGCCCACCCTAAGAGCCTCATTTGGGACTAATTACCTCTTTTAAAAGCCCTATCTCCAAAGAGAACCACATTGTGAGAAATTGAAGGTTAGGGCTGTAACATAAGAATTTGGAGATAACACAGCTCAGTCCATAACACTCCATCTTGTGTACCCCAAAATTCATGTCCTTCTCTCATGCAAAATACATTAATACCCAAAAGACTTACCAGTCCAAAAGACTTAACCTATTTCAGCATCACCTCTAAAGCCAAAATCTCTTCTGAACATCATCTAAATCAAGTTTGGATGAAACTCATGATTCATATCAAGGTAAAATTCTCCAACTGTGAACCTTTGAAGCCAGACAAGTTATCTGCTTCTAAAACATAGTGATGGGACAGGCACAGGATAGACTTCTCATTCTAAAAGAGAGAAGTTGGCCCTCTTACACTGTTGGTGGGAATGTAAACTGGTGCAGCCCCTCTGGAAAACAGTGTGGAGGTTCCTCAAAAAATTAACAATAGAACTCCTCTATGACCCAGCAATAGCACTGCTAGGAATTTACCCAAGGGATACAGGGGTGCTGATGCATAGAAACACATGTACCCCAATCTTCATAGCAGCACTCTCCACAATAGCTAAAACATGGAAAGAGCCTAAGTGTCCATCAACTGACGAATGGATCAAGAAGACGTGGTTTATCTATACGATGGAGTACTACATGGCAATGAGAAAGAATGAAATCTGGCCATTTGTAGCAACATGGATGGACCTTGAGGGTGTTATGCTGAGTGAAATAAGTCAGGCAGAGAGGGACAGCTACCATATGTTTGCACATATAGGAGGATTAGGAGGAACTTGGGGGACCATGGGGGAGAAGAGGGAGGAAGGCAAACCATGAGAGACTCTTGAATGCCGAGAACAAACTGTGGGCAGATGGGGTGGGGAGAGGGGAAGAGCGGTGATGGGTGTGGAGGAGGACACTTGTTGGAATGAGCACTGGGTATTTTATGGAAACCAACTTGACAATAAACTATTTAATAAATAAATAAAAGGAAATTTTTACTAAAAAAAATTAAAAAAAATAAAAGAAGTTTGAAAGAAGAAAGGGTCATGAGACCCACGTATGTGCAATATGCTACCTCCAGAAGCCAAAAACAGCCTACCAAGTATTTTTCTTCTTTCTTAGTGGTGAGAAATGTGAGATATCAAAAATCCCTTTAATGTTGAAGGTCACACCCTTCCATTCTAAGCTAATAGGCCCTTCAAACTTCATGCAGCAGCTATCTAGATACTTGTCAGTCTATCACTCATTCTTTAGGGAGTGTCTCCAAATTGCTAATTAACATGGTATGAATAGGACTGGACAGATGGAGAATTTGAATTGTGTAGCCTCAGCTCATTCCACAGGATGATCAAAGTTGTATAGGAGTTCAGGTTTGACTTTGTACCCTTTGACAGTTGTGAGCAATTATTTGATGCCTCTGGAAGGTGGCATAGATTTGAGCCACACAGTTTACTTCAGTAAAGAACAATTATTGGAAAGGGACCTGTAGATAAGTCTTTGGTCCTAAAGGAAGTTCTTTGCCATCCACCGTAGAATCCACTACAAAATGGATTAGTGCTTTTATTCCTAAAAGAAATATAGATAACTACTATTTTTTTAATTAAGGCTGAATAACTTGTCTCAGACTCTAAGAATAATAATTAGCAAAGCTGAAATCAAATCAGGGAGATTAGCACATGCTATCATGTGCCCTCACCACTATGTTATCATACCTATGAGAGACAGAGAGAGAGAGACAGAGAGAGAGAGAGAAAGAAAGAAAGAAGAAAAGATTTAATCCACATTCTTTTTTTTTNAGAATAATAATTAGCAAAGCTGAAATCAAATCAGGGAGATTAGCACATGCTATCATGTGCCCTCACCACTATGTTATCATACCTATGAGAGACAGAGAGAGAGAGAGAAAGAAAGAAAGAAGATTTAATCCACATTCTTTTTTTAAAAATATTTTTATTTATTTCCAGGAGGGAGAGAGAGAGAGAGAGAGAGAGAGAGAGAGAGAGAGAGACAGCATGAGCAGGGGAGGGTCAGAGAGAGAGGGAGACACAGACTCCGAAATAGGCTCCAGGCTCTGAGCTGGCAGTCAGCACAGAGCCCGACGCGGGGCTCGAACCCACGAACTGCGAGATCATGACCTAAGAGAAAGTCGGACGCTTAACCGACTAAGCCACCTAGGCGCCCCTAATCCACATTCTTAAGGAGGGAATCAGTATCATTGGTGTCAAGTATTTAATGAAAAAAAATGAACAGGATAATTTCCACATATTCTCAATAAAATGGTGTTTCCACTATAATGAATCTTTCCACAAGAGTGTCCTCCCACCTCAAACTCAAGAACCTTGTTCAGATTCAGGACTAGGGTTGAGATAACATGTTTGTTGTGGACATGGCTTTATTAAGCTGCCTTTCAAGCCATGGAACACCAGGGACCTGAGGATCTTTCTCCAGGTGTAAAAGTTACTTGCAAATCCAGGGACCCTGCTCCACCTTTTGGAGATGATGATAGCTAAGTAATATTCAAACTTGCTGTGTCCCCCAGAATAGGAAACAGATGACACATTCCAACTAGGCTATTTGGAGAAAATCTAGCCAAGGGACTCGGCAAAGGTGAGGTAGAGTCTAGGAAAAACAACAGACATGTGGTGTGGTACCTAGAACTACCAATAGTGAAATCTCTTAAAGGAAGAGGTAAGGGAGAGAGTGGCTTTATAGAAGGGTCATCTTACATCATCAACCAGGGGGAGCCTGCAAGGAGGGAGCTGGAGTAACAGATATCTTGACTTCACTGTCTTCCCATCTCTAATCTTCTACTGCCACCTTCCGTTAGCCAGACCCAAAAAAAGCCAGAGGGGCACAAAGCCCTCTGTACATCCCACATAAGACAGCATCCTGGGGCATGGAGGAGAATGGATAAAGGGTGGAGAGTGGGTTTGGAAGAGCAAATGGGAATTTCAAACACACTTTCTAATTCAATTGTACTGTGCCTTAGATATCATCAGTTCTGGTTTAATGGAGCTCACAAGTAGAGAACACAACTACAATGCTCTTGTTGTCAGTATAGATGTACATGTCCATAAGTGTGGTGGAGAAAGAGGTAGGAAGACATATCAAGGAAAAGTAGAAGGAGTCTCTCAAAATTCCCATATGTTACCCATAAGGAGACAATTGGTTACTATACACTTAATTCAGGAAGAAGTATCTGATAGTTGTGTTTCTTTAAGGGAATTATCCTTGACCAGAGATATTTCTCACATAATATTATATAACATTGGTTCTTGATGTCCTTGGATTCAACCCACTGAAACGCTCCATCAGTGAGGTTGAGTCCTAATGAGATTCTTGTAGAATGATGCAGTAGACAAGGCAAAGGCTTGATGTCAGGTTCATCTGTGTGAGATGGAAATTACTTTACCCCTCAAATGAGCCCTGTTTCCTCTCAAAATGGGTATAACAACACCAATCATGTACAGAGTGCCAGGCACTGTGCTGGTGCAGTGGGTATTCATATACCCATTTTACAGATGAGGAAACTGCAGAGAAGTGAAATAATTCTCACAGTTAATAGGTGGCTAAGATTGAAATCTACTGTGTCTGACTCCAAAACTCTACATCATAGTTACTATGCTAAACTCTAGTTCAAATGACTTTTGGAAAATTAAGTAAGCTAAATTATTTGGAGTATCTGACTCAAACCTGACAGATGTATGAGGTTGAATGCATGTTTGCTAAAAGAAGTTGAGGGAATGAATGAAACTCATGCTGAGTGCCCACTCAGTATTTTTATAGCATACTTTATAAGAAAGGCTCAGTGTATGTTAAGGAAAGGGGAAAGAGAGAGAAATAATATTTGTCACTGACTGTGACAAATTTAGATATGCAAAGTTTATTCAATGGCTTGTGCAACATCCAAGTATCAGATAATTCTATATTGATTTCTAGAAAGAAAACGAGAATGTCCAAGCAAAAATGGGCTTTCAGTAACCATATCTGTGGTAGGCTGAATATAATGTCCCCTCAAAGGTAAAGTCGTATCCTCATCCTCGAAACCTGTGTAAATTACCTTATGTGGAAAAGAGTTAATATTACTTTATATTGCAAACAATGTGAATAAGTTAAAAATCATAAGAAGTGTTGTTCATCCTGGTATAGAGGTGGACCCAAATGCAATCACATGTATCCTTAAGAGAGAGAAGCAGAGGACGCTTTGAGACAGACACACACAGAGAAAAAGGTGATGTGAAAACAGGGGCAGATAATTGGGGTGATGCAGCCATAAGTTAAAATATTTATTTATTTTTGGGAGAGAAAGAAAAAGAGTGGGGGAGAGGCAGACAGTGGATCTGAAGTAGGAGTGTGGCTTGAACTCGCAAACCATGAGATGGTGACCTGAGCTGAAGTTGGTCGCTCAAGTGACTGAGCCACCCAGGTGTCCCCATGCAGCCATAAGTTTAAAAATGCTTATCTTCAGAAACCACCAGAAACTGGAAGACACAAGGAGGGGATTCTCCACTGGGCTTCTGGAGGGAGTGTGGCCCTGCCAACACCTTGGTTTTGGGAAATTTGGCCTCCAGAACCATAGAGAATAAATTCCTGTTGTTTTAAGCCACAAAATGTGTGGTAATTTGTTACAACAGGAATATGAAATGAATACAATGTGCTTACAAGTGATACTTTATTGGCTTGTGCTAGCTTTCAAAGGAAACATTTGGCAAAATAAATTGTTACTATATAATAGAGCCTGAATTCTACAGAAAAAAAAAATTATTGTTATAAAAATTAGGAAACCCCATGGGGCGCCTGGGTGGCTTAGTCGGTTAAGCGTCCGACTTTCGCTTAGGTCATGATCTCGCGGTTTGTGGGTTCGAGCCCCGCGTCGGGCTCTGTGCTGACTGCAGCTCAGAGCCTGGAGCCTGCTTCAGTCTGTGTCTCGCTCTCTCTCTGACCCTCCCCTGCTCACGCTGTCTCTCTCTCTCTCCTAGAAATAAATAAAGATATTTTTAAAAAAAATTAGGAAACCCCAACATTTGGTTGAAGAATGATTTTTCATTTCCCCAAAGTCTCAAAGGTACCTCAGAGAAAGAGGGTGCTGCCAATGAATTATGTGAGCGTGTGGAGTGGAGGAGGGTTACATGATGGGGGCGTGGGAGGAAGCTGAGTCTAGAAGTGGGCACTGCCCCTGGGGAGCTAAATGCTGCTGGAGGGGATGCCCACTGGATCTTCATGTAAACCACAACATGGAGCACAATGCCATGATTTCCTCAGAAAATGATTTAAAAAAAAATAACCACTCAAATCCACGCACAGAGGTAAGAAGGAACTCTAACCATTTCAGTGAGAGGAGGAATTTTTGAGACATACAGTAGTGGGGAGAGAGAGGATATTTAATGTGCTCCCCACCCCTTGGAAGAGCAAAAAATTCAGTGACTATGACAGATTTCATTCCAGGCCAGAGAGTTATCTTTTGAGGGTACTGACCAGGAGCACAGTTCTATGGATCAAATCAAAGAAGGCATGAACACCAATGCCTAACATTGAACTTGCTGGGTATTTTCTCTCATGCATCTATGTTCTCCCACAACAATGTGAAGACTGGGGTCCATTCCATTGATTAAAAATCCCAGTGTCTAGGCTCACCTGGGTGCCTAAGTCAGTGGAATATCTGATGCTTGATCTTAGCTCAGGTCTTGATCTCAGAGATATGAGTTCAAGCCCTACATAGCACAGAGGCTACTTTAAAAAAAAAGAAAAAGAAAAGAAAAAAATCTCAGTGTCTAAAACAATTCCTGGAACATGGTGGGTATTCACCAATTGTTGAAAGAATAAACTTCCAGTGAAACCCATCATGGGCATTTATGCTATGCGAGAAGGGTCCGTTATATAGAAATTGGCCTTCACTGTCTTAGGAACACACACTGAATATCCCATGGAAGGCAGCCAAAGAGATACCCAGTTTCATATAATAGACCCCCATTTGAAGCTTCAGTCAGACTGGGACTCTTGTCAGGGCTAGAATTATGAGGTAAAGAGGCTTTAAGGTCTTCCATACCTACCAGTTTAGTCTGATGTTAGAAACTGGGGGCTAGGGATAAGTTTCATAATGCTGGACTAGAGCAGAAGTTCCTGAGTCCCAATCCTTTGTTCCTTCCTAAAGCCACACTGACACTGGCGAGGCTCTAGAAGCAACTGGAAAATTCATAGCAGTTCGCTAATAATTAAGGCATTTGTATTAAAACAACAGAGCATGATGTTTGGTAAAATTGATTTTTCCATAAGAGAAGTTTAAAATAAATTAGCTATTTCAAGAGAATCGTGGCTGTCAGCAAATAGAAATGTCATATGCTTAACTCAACTCACAGTAATGCTCTGTGTTAGTCATCTGACTTCTTTGGGCCTCCGTTCTTTCATCTGTAAAAGGAGGAGATTGAAAAAATAATTATAGCCATGTTATAATCACCAATGGTCTAGCAACCTATGACTCAATCATTAAAAGCTGGAAATGTTCTGCTTCTATGATGATAAATCACTTCCTTAGTGCTGTAAATGTACTTAGAAGGAAATCAAAATTTACTGGACAGCAGTGGAAATTAGTCTATTATATGGTGCTTTTATTATTGGAAAACACAAAGTAACAATGTAGCTGTTACCTAGGAAGTAGGGATCCTGGAGACAGACAAATCTAATGAATTTGAGGTACTGGGTTAGTTTTTCATATTGACCAGAGAGGTATTTTGAGCTCCTGGAGTACGTGACCTGTGTTTACACCATGCCTGGAACCTAATGGTAGGTACTCATGCCCACTGAGAAAGCCTATTGTTAGGCCTTTATTTCCAGACACAGGCATACAGAGGAAAATCACAATTACCTATAAATTTTTGGCATTGGATCCATGTTCAGCTCGGTTGGAGTTTCAATAAAGGTTTTCCAAGGCAACAAACTGATGATGTTCATAATTATAGTTAGTACAGTATATTTTTAAAATACTGTTTCCAAGTTCCAAGTATCTTTAAACCCTTCCTGTAGAGCTTCTTATTCTTTCCGACAGTTGCCTACAAAATAGTAGGTTTTATCCTTCTAGCCTATAGAGAGAGGAAGCAAACTATAAACCTGACTGTAAATTGTGGTTTTGTCCATGGTGTTAAAGTTAACTTCCCTATCACCTGTCCCAACAGTATCAAGGTCAAGGTCCTTCCTGGTGCTTTAAACGCATGTCCAGCTCTAAACTTTTCCCCACAGCTTCACACACAGCAGTCATGAGCTTGGTCCTCAAGCTCATACTGACTTCTGATATTTCTTTCATGGAGATCAACTGGAACTCCTAATTGCCAAATCCAGATAACTATTTTTAAATCTCATTCTATTTAGGCATTTCTTAGATATTTACATATGTATGCATTGTCCCTATTCTTTCGCTTTTGAGGTAGAACTTTCCTACTTCTTCTCTTTATTCTATTGCCTGTCTTTCACCGTCTAGCAATCCTTTAAATATTAATCTTCTCCAGGTTCCTATACCAACTTTTCTCATTTGGCCCATCAGCGATCGCCTACTCTCGTGATGTTAAAAAAAAAAAACATTTTTTATTCCCGAAAACTTTGACCTATCACCTGACCCCAAACTCAATTACACATATTCCCACCTGGACTCCCTGCACTTACCTCACATTTTAAGTTCTAAGATGGGACTTCTCATCTTCCCTAGCGAGTCTGCTTCGTCTCCAACATGACGCACTTCTGCTTTTAGTCTCCACATCATTCAGACATCTTCATCAGACTAACTCTTACTTCTAGAGGTAGAAGTAATCCAATTCTTCAGGTTCTCCTTCAAAAAATGCTTCTCTAATTCCTTTTCTTGTCTGCATTCCTGCTTCCTCTGCTATAATTATCGTCTCCTTTTTACGTGTGCTTTTATAACTCTACTCTTCTTCCCATTGTTTCTCTCTCTACGCTTGACCATTCTCTATATTGCTGCCAGAGTCCCTTCCCTACAAAATGAAGCTAGTCGTATTTCTCTCATACTTGAAAACCTCGCTGAGCCACCAGAGCCTCTGGTAATTTGAAATAAAATTCTCACTTCTGCACTTATCATATGAATGGGTTTCCAGTCCTGTTCCAACCCCTTTCTGGCATCATCTTTTGCCTCTCTTTGCAAACACTTAGTGTACTACTGGCATGGAGCTTCCTTTACTCCCCTCTCATATCCAAATCTTTCCAAGATTCTACTTCTTTTAGCAAACTCTTTTTTCATAATGTATGTAACTTCTCAATAAAATATTTTCTTATTTGGGGCACCTGGGTGGCTCAGTCTGTTAAGCATCCGACTCTTGATTTTGGCTCAGGTCATGATCTCACAATTCATGAGATCGTGCCCCACATCAACTCTGTGCTTGACAGCATGCAGCCTGCTTGGGATTCTCTCTCTCCCTCTCTCTCTGCCTCCCCACCATGCTCTTTCTCTTCCCCTCCCTCAAAATAAACAAATAAATATTTTTTTAAAATAAAGTATTTTCTCATTTTTAAGGATTGATTAGTTGCTCCTGTTCTCAGAATTTTTTGATCTTATGTATGTATTATTTCCCCAACCTGTACTATAATTTTTTAATTTACATCTGTTCATACCACTAGACTATATTATCAATTTTTAGGTACAAGATTCTTGACAAATCTAAAAAATAGAGTGTAATATGCAGTACATTTTAGAAATTATGTACTAACTAAATTTTATGTGTTTTTTTTTTTTTAAAAAAAGCTACGGCTTCAAATTGTGCAAATTCTAAGCATACCAGACATTGATAGCTTATAAACTTTGGATAAGAGTATTTAATGGCCAGTCATGAAATTGCATTCAACATCACCAATGTATTCTTGAAGAATAAATGCCACTATCTTGTGTTCCTCCCTAAAATATTCACTTTTGGAAATCTATGGTGTGACAGAATAATAAAAAACATATGATCCTAGAACACTTTTTTCATTGGTTTTAACAGAAGATTTCCTTGGGAGTGATGAATTACTTTGAATGCAAGCTATGAAGTTGTTCATAAGAACTTAATAAAGCTTAGAAGTTCTACAGCATAACGCAGTGTTTCATCACCCTAAAATATGGCGGGAATGCCATCACTTTAAGGTTTGTTATGGTTCCCCAAGTTAAAAAGCAAATGCTCTATTGTATTACCTTGGCTTCATTATTTGAAAAAAAAAAAAAAACTATTGTCTCCTTTTTTTGCAAAAGTTTTTATTGCTTTCCTTGTTTTGTAAGACTTTGTTGATGGTAAAATTGCTGGCTTAAACGTGTTACCTAAGTCAGAGCATTTTAAAAGGAAGAAAAAAATTCTCCCTTTATTAACATCTTTACTTGGAGCAAATTTTGATATTGCCACACACACAATTGAAATTCTCCTTTCATTCCATCAACATATCCAGATTTGGGCATAAATATTGGTGTTGCTACATTCCCTGTTTTCAGTCTGTTCTTAAGCAACAAGCAGTCAATGAGAAGCTGCAAATGAGAACTATGGGTAAGGTTTTTGGAAACATGGAGAAAGGAGCAATTCATTCTGACTGAAAATAATGAAAGATAAACATCTTATCTTGGAAGTTAATATAATTAAACTGCACTACCTTAAACTATTTGATAAATGCAATAAAATACCAATTCCAGTTTTCATAGGATATTCTAAGACACTTTAAAGGTAAACACCTTCAAAACCATTTGTATATGAATGCATAAGCAGCAGGCAAGAAGAATGAAGAAGATAGAGATAGACAGACAGACACAGATACACACAGATGATTGATGATAGACTTGCTTATTAATTTTACAAATGTTTTAATACAACAACTCCAAATGTTGTTAAACTTTAAAAAATCAGGAGCAAATACTCAGGTCTTAAAATATATTTATTCTTTTATGAGCATTTAAGCAAAGAATTACATAATGATGGGTAATATTTCATAGGTTTTTGCCTAACTAGATACTCATATGAAGAGTCATAAATTTGAACCTATATTTCACATTTTACACTGCAGTAATAACTGAATCAAAGAACATATGACTTATTTTATAAAATATAAAAGGAAGTATGATAGCACATTTAAATATGAAACATTTAAATATGAAGAAAGGGAGACTTAGGCAATTCAAAGAATGAAGATTATTAGAGACAAAATATACCTGACCATATAAAAATAACTTTTTGTAAGGCAAAATGTAGTAAACTTAAAATAGCAGAATTAAGAAAACATAACAGATGAACATAATAGATAAACATTTGCTATTCAAAATATAGAGAAAACTGAGACTAATAGATATGGTCAGTATACAGATTCTGTTTAATAAGTGATCAAAAATAATACACAAATGGAGAAATACAGGAGGTTAGCTAGTATTTGGGAAATCTGCCACCATTCTAAAAAACAAAAAATTAACTCCATTAAATAATTTTAGAGGCATTGTACTTTGATTTTTAAAAAATTATTTTTAACAAACCTTAGTGTTGGTGAAGATATAACAGATAGGTAGTCTTATAAATATCATTTGACAATGAATAATGCCAGCCCTTTAAAAGTAATATGGCATGGGGCACCTGGGTGGCTCAGTCGGTTTAGTGTCTGACTTCAGCTCAAGCCATGAACTTAGAGTCTGGAGCTTGCTTCAGATTCTGTATCTCCCTCACTCTCTGCCCCTCCCCTTCTCTCTTTCTTTCTCAAAAATAAATAAAGATTAAAAACTTTTTTAATAAAAAAAATAAGAAAGAAATAAAAGTAATATGGCATTAGAACAGGCTCTGAAAATCCACATGGCCTTCCTCCAAATAGCCCTACTTCAGAGAAATAAGCTGAGAATTCATTTATTCTGAATGCAAAATTGAAAACATCCTAAGTTCTGAAAAATAATAGAATAGTTAAGTAAAGAGTCTATTAATAAAATGCTATCATATAAAGTAATAAATATGTGAACTATGGCAGTGCTAGAAAATGTTAACATAAAATTATATTAAGAGTAAAAGGCTCATTAGAGCAGATGGAATTAACAGACATATACAGAACATTCCATCCAAAAGCAACAGAATACAGATTTTTCTCAAGTGCACATGGAGCATTCTCCAGGATAGATTATATGTGAAGCCACAAAGTAAGTCTTAACAAATTTAAGAAGATTGAAAGTATATCAAGCATCTTTTTAAACCATAATGGTGTGAAACTGGAAATCAGTTACAGAAAGCAAGCTGGAAAATTCACAAAAATGTGGAGATTAAACAACATCCAAAATTAAAGAATAAAAGCCTCGATGTAAATATTAAATAGATACCAACTTTTTTGTTGTCCTAATTCTTTTCTCAAAAGGGGAAACATGAGCTAAAAAGTTAGAAGACATTAAGTCTTCAACTGTGGTGGGAAGAGACTTAGAAATATCAGTTGAGGACATAAGTTATGGTCATTGACCAGATTGTGCCTCAGAGTATTTTATTTTCCTGGCACAGCTTTTATTTTTTTTGTTACTGTTTTGTTTTGTCCTGTCATGGTGTAATTGTTAACCTTTGAATTGAATTATGACAAACATAGACTAAAATAGTAAAATGCAGACATACAGTAAAACCAATATTAAATGTTCAGTTTGATGCAGTTTTACAAATGTGTACATCCACGTATCTATCCCAGATCAAGATACTGAATATTTTCAACCCCCTAGACGATTCCTTGTAACCCTTTCCAAATAACACCCTACCCAAAGAAGTAACCATTATTCTGACTTCTGTCATCATGTATTGGTTTTGCTTGTTCTTGAACTTTACATAAATCAAATAATACAGTCTGCAGTCTTTTGTATGTTTTCTTTCAAACCAGCATAAATCTGTGAGAGTCATTCATTTGTTGAATGTATCAGTACTTCATTCCTTTTTGTGGTTGTGTAATATTCCATTGTATGAATATACCATATTTTAATTATCCATTTTCCTATGGCTGGATTTCTTTGGGCTACTTCCCAGATTTTGGTAATTATAAAGTTGCTTATAAATGACTTTCAGTAAACATAAACAGTCATATCTCTTGGACAGATACTTAGGAACAGAACAGCTGAGATGAGGGCTAGGCATGTGTTTTGCTTTTAATAGATTCTGGCACATTCGGAAGAAAAGTGAATTAGCAACGGGCCTATCCAGTTAGCAATGGGCCCTAGCACCTCGACAGCCTTATTTATCTATATTGCTTGGTCCAGAAAGGCTTTCCATTTGCAACCTCTGACAGGAAAAAAAACTTAGCACACTGATTCATCTGAAATTATAAACCTCAAATTTTCAGTGGTAATGGCTTTTAAGTATTTCAGTCAAGGAAAGGCAGCACTTTTTAAGGTACAGGCAACCCTTTCTCGGGAGAAAGGTTACTTCAAAGTCAAGAGCAGTCGTTGTTTTTCACTTTCCCGGCGATGCGTGCAGGGTGGTTGCCCCTGCGATGCGCTGCGCGCAGGGTGGATGCGGTCCTGTGCTCGAGAGCTNCAAGAGCAGTCGTTGTTTTTCACTTTCCCGGCGATGCGTGCAGGGTGGTTGCCCCTGCGATGCGCGCAGGGTGGATGCGGTCCTGTGCTCGAGAGCCTTCCTTGCTCAGCACCCCTCCTCTCTCTCTGTGCCCGGCCGCTGCCTGATGAGCAGCCTAATTGGCCGCGCTCACTTGGTACTGCCACAGAACTCAGCGCTCAGGCCAAGGCAATCATCTTCGAGCACATTTCTACCGCAAGGATCTTTCCTTTTCTTGTATTTCACTTAATAAAATTAGTCACTACACATGGTGGATTAGCAGCAGCTCAGCTTCCTCGGATTTACATGAATTTATTCTCAGTGGAGAGATCAAGAGGCAATTTATTCAGTTCTTGGCCTTGATAGGAGTTCCCATCATCCGACCCTGCAGCTCTGTCTGAATAGCATGTTTGTGATTATTTGTTATTTGGGATGATTATTCCCACTTTTGTAGGAAGCTACTAGCAGAACATTTCCTGATTCTAAATTTTTCTGAGCTGGTTTTAAAAGAGCAAGAGGGAGCAAGAAAATAAAAGGTAAAAGTTTTTAACAGTGGGCTTACATGTCAAAATTTTGACTGATCACAGAATACCCTCTGAAGCCTCTATTTTTGCCTAGGTGATTAACAGGATATTTCTCTACGAGATCAGAGCTGTGCTTTCAAATAGACTGTATCTATACATTGTGCATGCTTAGTTAATAAATGGAGAATTCAGTTTTTCAGGAGTCGTAGATCTTAGCATTGTACTGACCCATGGCCAGCAAGAGAAGAGGCTGTCTTTCTGGACATCCAGAGCAAATGGGAGCTAAACAGGAGGGAAGACCTAGTGGTGTACGACTACTCTTGCTCCTTTCATGTCCAGAGATATTTCTGTTATTCCATAGTCAAAAAAGAGCTGAATCAAAAATCACCAAGAGCTTGAATATAAAGGCATCTTTTCTTTCTGGTTTCTGAATATATCAATCAAGAGGCTAGACCAGTAATTTACATATTCAATGTTTTTTTTTTAAGTTTATTTATTTATTTTAAGAAAGAGACAGCACGATGGGGCGCCTGAGTGGCTCAGTCAATTAAGCATCCAACTTCGGCTCAGGTCATGATCTCGCAGTTCGTGAGTTCGAGCCCCGTGCCTGGCTCTGTGCTGACAGCTCGGAGCCTGGAGCCTGCTTCAGATTCTGTGTCTCCCTCTATCTGCCCCTCTCCCACTCAGGAGAAGAGAGAAGAGAGAAGGAATCCCAAGCAGGTTCCACGCTGCGAGCACAAAGCCTGATGTGGGGCTCGAACCCATGAAGCATGAGATCATGACCTGAGCTGAAACCAAGAGTTGGATGCTTAACTGACTGAACCACCCAGGCACCCCAAGTAATTTACGTGTTCAATGCCTTACTCTTCTCATATGGAAAATGAGCATGGCAGCACTACCAATCTCAAAGGGCTCTGGTGGGGGTTGGGTGGAATCAGGCCTTGCAAGAGCACAGCAATACCCACTTGGGGGGTTCGGCAATACCCACTTTCATTATTATTGTGTCTGTTCTTGTACTTGCCTTCCTTTTCCTTCTCCCTCATCCTACTCCTGTTCTTCCTCCTTCAGCCTCCAATTCCTCTATCAAAGAACCACAAACTGTACATACTCATTAAACTGGCCTCCGTGGTTAGAAAGAGCCACAGAAAACGCAGATGTATGGACTCTAGCCTTCTTTTGTTATTGTTGTAGGTAATACATCAGCGTTCGTCATTTCCTGTGCAGATTTTTGCAGTTTCAGATTTTTGGAATTCAGAAAGCTGTTACTTCTTGTGTTTTAGCTCTGCAACACCCTTTGTAGTTTTGCAGGTTATCTTTCCAGTGAAAGAAACTGAAAATCTCTGTATAGTGATTTCTTATGGTGGGTGGCAACAATAGAGCTTTCATGCTGAAAACGACTTTTTTTCTTTTTTCTCAAAAGTAGTTTGGGCTCAGAGGAAAGGTGCTAAAATATTGTAGGTTGGAATATTCATTCCTCTCTCCCTTTGCCACGTTAGAGAATGTTAGCCAATTTAAGGGATCGTTATGTTAGCATGGGCTGATGGAAAGAATGTCTGGGTCATGTGGTCTTGCCCACAGTGCTGACTTTGAAGTTGGCAGACGGGCACACTGTAGGTGTGCTCTCACTGGACCCTCTGTATGCTCCAGTCTTGCATCACCCTGTAGAAAATCTTCACAAGCAATCTTTGCTCACCATCAACACCCTTACTGGAATGTTGGTAAACATTGGCTTTCCTCCTTCTCTCTTACATGCTGGAACCAAATTCCCCCCAGAAAGGTCATGTCCACATCCATACAGCAATGCCCAAGGGTTCCTGAGCACTTACCTCCAACTTCCCCTTGCAGCCTAGAAAGCATGAATTATGAAGAAACTTTTTAATGTTTGTATAACACATATCTTATTTCCTTTGATTATACAGAAATTATGGGCCTGCATCCTTGTAAGTTTTAAATATAGTGTTGTCTGTAAGAAATTCCATAGGCTGGCCTCACTTCAAAACTTTTTTCTGCATCCAGTATGCTAAAGTGTAAAAATGCACTATTTTCTAATATGCCTCAGGAATAAAAAAATGGGTCAAGTGTTTAGTATTAAAATTTGGCAGATAGCCTATCACTTTTTCTTTCTAATTCCAAGTTCTCAGTTACTTAGAGAAGAAGTGGGAGATGCTGATGGTCAATTATTCAGTATTTAAAACAGTCATGGAAGGAATTGACAGTTTTCCTTGCTCCCTGGAAAACTTTTTAGGAAATCTGGATGTACTAAGGGATTGGAAAAGAAGAGCGAGGAAGATTTCAACATCTCCAGGATATCAGGGAAGTGAGGGCTGGCTTCAACAGACAACAGTCTACACACACAGTAGCCATCAATATGACACTGCACTATGAGACCAGACAGAAAGCTCCAGTGTGCAACAGGGAAAGTAGTTGATAAGATCTAAAAAATGATGATACAAAATTCCTAAATACTTTAGCTGGGCTACAAGGGTACTGTATTGAGTTTTAATCACCATATTTTTACATTTGGGACAATGAGAAGCATTGTGCATGCTCTGGTCTTTCCATGGAAAGAGAGAGACAAAAAGAGAGGGAGAGAGTCAGCCCAGTAAGGCACTGGAGGAATATCTAAGAAATTATTACCAGTGGTTGCCTTTGCTTTTAATTGTACGCATTTATTTGTTGTTCAAACTCCTTACCAAGTCTACATAACTATTTTTGTTGAAAATAAAATTGAGAGATTTTTAAAAATCACTTGGAGAGATTCAAAAAGGTGATAACAAAAATAATAATAATACCAAACACCTTTGTAGTGCTTGATATATACCAGACACTGCTCTAAGAATTTAATATAGATTGGCTGTTTGGTGTAGCCTGCTGTCTGGGGTAGCTGGGTGGCTCAGTTGGTTAAGCGTCTGACTTCGGCTCTGGTCATGATCTTGTGGTTTGTGGGTTCGAGCCCTGCGTCAGCACAGAGCCTGGATCCTGCTTTGAATCCTGTGTCTCCCTCTCTCTCTGCCCCCCGCCCCGACTTGTGTTCTGTCTCTCTCTGTCTCAAAAATAAACAATAAACATTAAAAAATTTTAAATATAGAGAGACTGGCTGTTCAATCCTCATAATAACCTTATCCCGTTTTCCAGATGATCAAAGTGATGTACACAGAGGCTAAGTACCTTGACCCCAGTCAAATGGGGAACGATGATTTAAAGCAAGGCAGTGCAGCTCCAGGTTCTGGGCTATTGAACGAATACACTGTAAAGTAATTAAGATAAAGGAAGAAGGCTGAGAGATAGTGTGATTTTTATCTGTATGCATATGAGAAATTTAAAGGTGGAGAAGTTTATTAGTTGTTTAGGTCCACAGAGAACCCCATTTGTAAAACATAAGCTCTAATTAAAGCAAAAAGAAATGAAATTTAGTGTATGAAAGAACTTGACTTCAGTTGAAGAAACTCTGGAATGGCAAAACAGGAAGGTGACTTTGAAAACATCGGGGATTTTTATTATTAAAAATATCTCTGTAGGGTAATTACAGTAATTAAACTTTCCATCTTCACCATAATCATTGTCTTCTTTGTAATCCAATGTCTCTCCATCTTTAATTCCATTTCCTTAGTCTTATTTACAAATTGTTCCCCTCCACCGATCAAGTATATTCAAATGCCTTAAGGGATACTAACTTGAACACTATCCACCTTCTTTTATTACAGTAACAATTTCATTTGATTGGTCCCATTACTCCTATAAGGATGAAATTTAGGCGATTAAATAAAACATATAAAACGAATCATTAGGGTAGTCTATGTGAAGTACATATAGGAAAACTAATGGAGATTTCTGAGGCTCACTTTTTTAGGACACAATTTTCCAGTACATAAGGAAAAGACCATAATAGTCATGTTTTCCAAAGAAGTGTCATAATGAAATTTCTTTAGTAAAATAGCTAATGGACTGGTAATTGTATACTTTATTGAATATGCCGGTACTTATCATTAATGTGATCCATAAAATGAATAATATCTCTTACTTTATTGAGATTAGAGTTGCAAATGAGCTAACAATGCTTGCAAATTAAAATCTAGGCTAGAGCACTGACAATGGGGGACATCTTAATTTAGAAAGAAGGGAAGTAGTGACACTTTAAAGTGGTGATTTTGTAAGTGCGGTAGATCATTTTCTCTCCTAGTTGTGTCTAAGGCCCATGATCCAAAAGGTTGAATCCTGCCATTTCTGTGCCAGAGAATCTACTATCAGAGAACCTCCCTACCTTTAGTGAGAGATCAAATTAGGAAAGGCTTTCTCAGGAGTCCTGATACCCCCTATCCCCACTCCATCATACACTCACCAGTTCCATAAAGTACACACGACATTTTTCTCTTGCTGGAATATACGTGATGGAGGATGCGCTCTCATTCCCACAAAATAGATTGTAATTTTTGCACAATTCCTTGCCCAAAGTCTATATTGCCAACCTTTCCCTCCTCCCTTTACAAAAGCACAATGAAAACCAAAAATCTGGGAGAAACATTACTATATAGATAACCTTGATTCCTTATCAATGTATGCAAGGATAATTCATAAATAAAACCTATTACAGGTATTTTAAATCTTGTTTGTAGCAAACCTTATACCTAATCAGTGTGAAAGAAATGACTCTGTGGGAAAGAACTGACACTGGACCATGTCATAACAAGTCTTCCATTTGCCTAGTGACTAATTGAAATTATACATCATTGCCTACAAAACAAAAACATTCCCCTTTCTCTCTGTTCTTTGCTTGAATTAAAAGAGTTTTCTTGAGAGAAAAAATAGAGGCTATTTCTTTCTCTGTGCTTCAAAGACAATATGATGTTTAAGTATCTGATCTTGGAGGTCAGGCAGACCTGAGTTCCAATCCGGGCTCTGCTATTTACTAGATTTGTAATCCTGAACAAGTTACATAAACCCTTTGAGCTTTGGTTTCTTCATCTTAGATGAAGTTAGTTTCTGCATCTGGTTTCTTCATATATAGTAGTCATATAAATAAACAGTTATTTAGATTCAGGGCAACTAAAGTTAATTTGTTACAACTAGTCAGCAAGTCAATCTTGGAGTGTTTGCTGCTTACAATGAGTCTTGGAAATAAAGTAGAATGGCCTTTCCAGGAAGAGGTTACCAGCACGACACAAGATGAAATGGCATAGCAATGGGGATCTCAAAATTGAATGTGCCCCAGGATGACCAGGAAAGTTTGTTAAAAGATAAATTTTTGAACCCCAGCCCCAGATTTCCTGGTTAAATAGGTTACAGATAAAGCCCAAGAATTCACAGTTCTAATGATTTGTAGATGATTCTGATACTGTCGGCCTGGGACCACATTATGAGAAGCACTGGAACAGGATGATGTACTGGAGGACTATAAAGACTGTACTTTGTTGCTGATGAAGTAGTGCGATAAGCACATAGCCAGAGATGGGCCAGAAGAGACAGTCAGAATGCAGATCATGGAGCAACTTGGACATCTACTGAGGGGTATAAGTTTAGTCCAAGGCCCAATTTAAAAGGATCACTGCTATAGAAATAGACTGGGGAGTGGGAAGCCTAAGGGTCAGTTGGTCAATTTAGAAGTTGGTGTAATCATCCAAGGGAGAGATGGTGGGGGCTTGAATTAAGTCAAGGTGGGAACAAAGATGAAATAGACAGAGCTTGACGATGGATGAGGTAAAAGGATGGAAGGAGCCTGGTTTGAAGATGCTCTTCAAGGACTCAATCCTAATACACTATGTAAATTATAATAGTTCTAATTCTATGTCAGAAATTGTTTTGAATTACTTCAGATATTTAAATCCATAATAAAACAGAACAGGTTTGAAAAAATGCAGTATGTTCCAACCAACTACTTTGGCCATCTCTATCCATTTAGTAAATGATTCCCAATGTATAACAATGATAGTTAATGTGTATTCAGTGCTTGCTTTGCACTAGGAACTCTCTTGCAC
Organism: Crocuta crocuta; assembly: GCF_008692635.1. Classification (NCBI taxonomy): domain Eukaryota; kingdom Metazoa; phylum Chordata; class Mammalia; order Carnivora; family Hyaenidae; genus Crocuta; species Crocuta crocuta. The sequence continues at coordinate 7,462,409 of NW_027529174.1, read as the reverse complement.
ACTCAGTATTTTACTTAATTCTCAGTACAGTCTAGAGTGGACACTATAATTAGTCCCACTTTACAGATGTGGAAACCTAGATCATTTCCTGTTTCAGACAGCTTTCGTGTGTCCCTCCAAATCCACTCCCCATTCTTTCTACCTTTTTTCTGCTATAGGAAATTACCCTGTATGGACAAGCTTCAAGGTGGGGTTAGCCAATAGGAGAACCTGGCAGGAGATCAGAGGCAGGGGCCAGAGTGAGGCCAGGTTTTATTCCGTCCTCACATGTTGTCTCACACTGGCTATGTTCCTCAACAAAATGTCATAGATCCTCTGAATGTGGCCCTGTCTACACAGCTTTCTCCTTCCTACTTCCAGAAACTAATTTTTCTCCTCTTCCTTTCAGGTTTAGGAAGAGGAATACCTCTTCTGTTCCTATGACTGAGGTACAACACTAGCTGTCATTGTTTCCTTGCAAAATGCTTACACTTTTAAATTAGGCCCCTTATGACACTGCCACTAAATTATCCTACATTGAACAGTCAAGGAATACAGGGAAAGGGTGGGAGTCAGGGATTCAAAATCCTACAATATGACTTTAGACACCAAGTTCCTAGAGTTAGGGAGAGGGAAGGAGGAAGGATTGGTGAGTAGTGTCTTTTTTCCTGTAGTTTGGAACTGAGTATAGACAAAGGCAGAGAATAACCATCGGTTAAACAGATTTCTACAGATCAAGAAGAGCTAAGTCTGAAAAAAGATTAGTGAAAAATCTATTCTTTGGCCTCTTGACCAGTTCACCGTAATTGGAAAAGAAAAGAAGAGTCTCTGCTTGGCCCTCAACATCTTTATATGACAGCAATAGGATGGAAACTTAAAAGCTGGTAAGGTTTTTTTTTTTTTAATATTTCATTTATTTCTAGGAGAGAGAGAGAGACAGCGTGAGCAGGGGAGGGTCAGAGAGAGAGGGAGACACAGAATCTGAAACAGGCTCCAGGCTCTGAGCTGGCAGTCAGCACAGAGCCCGATGTGGGGCTCGAACCCACGAACCGCGAGATCATGACCCAAGCGAAAGTCGGACGCTTAACCGACTAAGCCACCCAGGCGCCCCAAAGCTGGTAGGGTTTTAAGTAGCACCATTATGAAGATAAGTCGCAACGTTGGTATTCTCAATCTCACACCACACTCCAGTGCCTGCCTCTTCCATCAGCAAGACAGGTAATTAAAATAGTGTGGTAAGCAGAATGACACAGGATGGAGTCAAAGCTTCTGTGAAGTTTCTGAAGGAGCTGTTTAAACTAACAATCTTGTACATGATGTAGGTGACTTTTTTTTTTTTTTTTAAATGGGTGACAGAGGAGGAGAAGCACCATTCTGGAGATTAGCTTTTTATTCTCTCATATTCATATCCTGTTTAGTTAAGAGAACTCATTTTCTTGCAGTGTGTGGTATCATATTCCTGATTATAGAGTGTCATATATAGTGATACATACAGTTATATGTAACTAAAGTTAATATACATGAAATCTTCAGAAAACAGATGGATGTTCAACTTTCCAAAACTGATTAGAATTGTTAATCAGAGTTCAGAGAAGAGATAGTCACAGCCAAGACACCAGTTCCATCAGCTGGTGATGATTTCCTTAACACGGTAACAAGCCCCATATCCCTGTCCTAACCATAGATAAGCTTAGGTCATGCAGCTACCATTTTACATTTAAATATATTAGTTCCTGGGCCGCCTGGGTGTTTCAGGTGGTTAAGCATCAACTTCGGCTCAGGCCAAGATCTCAAGGTATGTGACTCAGAGCCCTGCTTCAGGCTTTGTGATGACAGCTTTGAGCCTGAAGCCTTCTTTGGATTCTGTGTCTCCTTCTCTCTCTCTGCCCCTCCCCTGCTCATGCTTTGTCTCTCTCTGTCTCTGTCTCTCTCTCTCTGTCTCTCTAAAAAGTAAATAAACATTAAGAAAATAAGAAAATAATAAATAAATAAATTATTTCTGTAGACCAGAAATCAAAAGCTATGGAGATGTTGCTATAAAATTAAATGTTAGACAATGAAAACATACCCGGTAATTTATATTTTCTCAAACTGATCATTGAGAAAATAATAAAAGACCTGAGAAAATGAGAACAAATGAAAGTTATTAGATATAGCAAACCTAGCTTTTTCTAGGAAAGTTATAAAGCACCAATAAGTTTATATATAATACAAAAGAAGTTTAATTTTTTAAAAATTTTTAATGTTTATTTATTTTTGAGAGAGAGAGAACCCAAAGCAGGATCCAGACTCTGAGCTGTCAGCACAGAGACCGATGTGGGGCCTGAACTCATGAAGCTCGAGATCATGACCTGAACCTAAGTCAGATACTTAACTGACTAAGCCACCCAGGCACCCCCTCTTTTTAAAAAATGTTTAATGTTTACTTATTTTTGAGAGAGAGAGTAAAAAATTTAAATTCAAAAGAACAATACACTTATCAAGACCTGATTTCCTAATGAATTACAATATTCAGCATATTTCATTTATTTACACAAAATAACATGCAATTTTGTATAAAACCACTGTGATAATCACATTCAGTACATATATGGTCAAAACAGTTCCATTTCTTTTCCCCGAAATAATCAGATTAAATTAGAAATGAGTGATGTATCAGTGCATTGTAAAAACTAGATCTCTTGACCCCAAGCCCAGGATTATTATCAATCAGGTAAATTTCTATTCTAAAAACTTACACAGAAAACATTAATAAAATTACTTAGTTCTTATATCTCTAACCCAACTTGTTCCCTTGTCTTTAATTAACTTTCTACTTGTTCCCTTGGCCTTAAGGTCATTCCCATATGCAGCTGACTTAAGCGGACTGCACCTTTGAATGGGGTTTTCATTGCTGCCATTGATGTGATCAGTTTAGTCCCCACAGCCAAACTGATCATTGCAGCAACAGACATTCATCTTTGAGACAGCTACATTTAGCAATCCCAGCATGCCATTGTCGATTTACTTTTAGCCACTGACAAGTCTGGCCCCCACCTTGGGCAGGCTTTCCCAGACTAGAAAGAATAATGCAGTTGGTCCAAAATTCCGAGGTTAACTATTTGAATATCCACCAGTTTATAACTATAAACGTGTCAAATGAGAGGATGTGGGGGAACCAAAACTGTGAAAGTAATGAGTAAACCAAACCTGGTCTCTAAAATCGGTAACTTCTTCTTCTGTAATATTTATAAGGCTTGTTTGCGTTTTAGAAATAGTCAATGTTGGGGCGCCTGGGTGGCTTGGTCGGTTAAGCGTCCGACTTTCCCTTAGGTCATGATCTCGCGGTTCGTGGGTTCGAGCCCCACATCGGGCTCTGTGCTGACTGCCAGCTCAGAGCCTGGAGCCTGTTTCAGTCTGTGACTCCCTCTCTCTCTGACCCTCCCCTGCTCACGCTGTCTCTCTCTCTCTCTCCTAGAAATAAATAAAAAGTATTAAAAAAAAAAAAGAGTCAGTGTACCCTCTTATGAGCAAAGTGCTGTTGGAGGTTAGTTGTTTTTTTTTTTCTTTTTCCGATCTACTATCTTATTATCTTATTAATCCTCCCAACGTCCCAAGTTTAGCTTTTTTCCCTATCATTTCATTCAGTCCATTTGACATCCTACAAAGTATTATTAACACCAGTTTATAGGGGTGTCCGGGTGGCTCAGTCAGTTAAGCGTCCAACTTCGGCTCAGGTCATGATCACACGGTTCATGGGTTTGAGCCCCACATGGGGCTCTGTGCTGACAGCTCAGAGCCTGGAGCTTGTTTCAGAGTCTATGTCTCCCTCTCTCTCTGACCCTCCCCTGCTCGCTCTGTCTCTCTCTCTCTCAGAAATAAATAAAACATTTAAAATTTTTTAAAGAAAAACACCAGTTTATAATGAGGCTATGGAAGATTTAAATAAAGTCACATAACAAGTGGCTAAGTCAAAATTCAAAATCACGTCTGAAAGGTTCTAGGGTAACATTGGGTTTCAGCATTACAAAGTTTTCCACCCATAGCTAAGGTCACAATGACTCCCCATTCTGGGGACAAATAAACACATCAGCATTTGTGTCTCATTTTTATAGTTTTCTCAACCCCAACTCTTAATAAACCTTACAGAAAGGTTGAAATTTATTCCAAAGTATAAATAATGAGAAGGAGCTTAAAAGATTAACAAAAATTGAGTTTTTAAGGCAAAATTAAATCTGAAGTATGGATAGAGATTTAAGGGAGGCAAGGAGGATCTCCTTGAACTCTTAAAATGACCCATTGGTAGTCACCTTCTTGGGAACATAGGCAGCTGATATGAGTACATAGACAAGTAAAAACATATGTCTCCATGAAGGGCAGGTGATTAATACTATCTCGGAAAGGGCAGAGACCAGTCACTTGCATGTTTGACTCAGCACTTCACTTTGAAGGCTTCTTAAATATTAAACCACTAATTCATTTCAAAAATGTGAATTTGGGAGGTGGGGATCTGGTTAAATATGGAGGAATAAACACAAGTCCATTTCTTCCCAGTCTTTCAATATTACCAAAATGAAAGAGGAGAAATAAAAGTAGCATAAACCCTCAATGGCAAAAAAGAGAAAGAAACAAACATACAAAGAAAAAGAAAAACAACAGGAAAGGAAACAACAGTAGAAAGGAAGGAAAGAATATAGATAAAAATTTTGTAGGTAGGAAGCTGATGAAGGAGAGATTACTGACTTGGTTGAGAAGAGAAAGCTAAACTCTTATGTAACTGCCAAAGTCAATAATGACAAGGCAAAAGATATACTCCTCAGATATCTCAAGACTTGGGGTTGGGGCACAATGTTCCATGAAATGTCAGGGTAGAGCTTAGGGCTGAAGACAGCAGAGTACGTGGAAAGGCTTCATAAAAAAGAAGTTTGACCCAGATTTCTTCCGGCAACATTTGCAACCAGGCAAATATCCTTCCCCAACTTTTGAAGACTAGAAGAGTTTTACTCTCTTACGAAATGAACCAGAGAATTTGGACTCATGTTTCCCCTGTGATAGAGCCATGGTGGATGGAGCCATGGTGAGTTATTAAGGAGAAAGCAGGGAATTAAATGAAAGTCTCAGTAGTTTCTAACTGGAACTCCCAGCCCTATTCCCACACATGTGCTCACAGACCGCTGCTAATCCAGGGTATATCTACTGCTTGAGGAATTGTCTCTAAAAAGTTTCAGAGGAAACGCAATTAGTAACATAGAAGATGGTCTCCGAATGCAAAAACTAGTCTCCAATTCAGTCCATCAGCTGAGAAGCCAGGCACAGCTTTTAAATGCCTCACTCTCCAAATAAACAAACAGCAAACAGTAAGGGCAACAGCAATTTGAAGGTGAAGCAATTTGAAGAAATCCTTCTATGTAGGACACAAAGGAGAGAGAATGGAATTCAGGAGAAACAAAGCCAGCATAAGGGACAAAAAATAATTTCAAACAGGAAAGCACTTAAAAATACAACCATAGAAAGAAAGAAGAGATTGTATCCATAAAACCACAAATGGGATGCAAATGGAATATACTAAGGTAAAATTTTTATAGCTCTGGAGAGAAACTGTCCATGAAAGAGTAGAACAAATAACCAAGAAAACTTCAGAGAAAGTGGAATGAAAGCAAACAGATGGGTAATGAAAGAGAAGAAAAAAACCTAGGAAATTCAAGTGTTAACTCAAAAGGTCAAGCATGACAGCAATAGTTTCACAAGGAAGGAAAAAAAATTAGTGGCACCTGGGTCACTCAGTCAGTTTAGTGACAGACTCTTGACTTTTGATTTTGGCGCAGGTCATTTCCCAGTTTGTCAGTTTGAGCCCCATGTTGGGCTCTGTGCTGACAACATGGAGCCTGCTAGGGATTTTCTCCCTCTCTCTCTCTCTCTCTCTCTCTCTCTCTCATTCTCTCATGCGCATGCCTCTACCCCACTCATGCTCTTTCTCTCTCAAAGTAACAAACAAACAAA
>NW_027529174.1:7404531-7456233 GCF_008692635.1 Crocuta crocuta | reverse complement strand
GCCCATCACAATAAAGCCACAACCTTCTGAAGATAAATGAAATTTGTGAAAGCTCCCAGGAAGGAAATGTGAGTCACATCCAAAGAATAGAAATCAGAATGTCATCTGATTTGTCATCAGCAGAACTAGAATCTAGAGGTACTAGTGGAAAAGTACCTTCAAAATTCTGAGGGAAAATTATTTCACCCTATAATTCTATAATAATAATATTACATATTTAAATAAATATATTTATATTTCTCTTATATATCATNAGACAGTGAGAGTGAGGGGGGGACAGAGAGAGAGACACACAAACACACAGAAACTGAAGCAGGCTCCAGGCTCCGAGCTGTCAGCACAGAGCCCAACACGGGGCTCGAACCAACAAATTGAGAGCTTGTGACCTGAGCCAAAGTCAGACGCTTAACTGACTGACCCACCCAGGCACCCTGATATTTATACACTTTTTTAGAAAATTGCTGTGGAATATGCTACAGGAAAATAAAATAGTAAACTAAAATAATAAACTAAAGTAATAACAGCAATGCTAATAAGAATAAAAATAATAATAAAGGGACACATGCAATCTTAGTAAGACAACAGGAGAACCCAACGCAGAAGACAATGTGACATGTGAGAAATCTGCAGGTGACTAATGTACACCAAACATGGAAGGCCGCCAGCCCAGAGAGAGACAAAAAGAGCTGTAAGAGGGGATAACTTGGCTGTGGGCATGGAGTGGGAGCACTGTCAGAGAATTTAAAGACAGTAGAACTATCCATGTGACAAAGAGTAATAGCATTTGAAAAACATGTAAAAACAGAATAATTTTTTAAGTTCTTATTTATTTATTTTGAGAGAAAGAGCCAGAGACAGAAAGTGACAAAATGAGTGGGAGAGGGGCAGAGAGAGATGGGGGCAGGGGGCGATGGGGGGGCACAGAGGATCTGAAGCAGGCTCTGTGCTAACAGAAGAGAGCCCAATGAGGGGCTCAAACTCCCAAAACATGAGATCATGACCTGAACTAAAGTATGACACTTAACCAACTGACCCGCCCAGATGCCCCAAAACAGGATACATTTTTTAAATGTGGAAATTAGTGAAATCAAAGAAGAACACAACTTGTACAAGAAAGGAAATAACAATTATGGTATGCTACTTGGCTCACAGTGAATAATATTTATATAGGTATAATAATACAAACACTAGCCTCTAACTGAAACAGACATATATATAATTATGTTAATAACACAGATAATAATAGCATAATTATATGATTAATGTAATAATTATTGTATTGATAGTTACAAATTTTATCTATACCTAGAAATTTTATGGTAAAATAAAGGTGAGTATAAGAAAGCTGAATATTCAACTATGGTAAGAGGAACGCAGTAGAAACCAGTGGCTGTGGTTTAGTAAAAAATATACATAATTGGTGTTTGTCCTTGGTTCCTGGCATGAGCCTTCAAAACCTTGAAATTTCCTCAGTGACAGGAGTACGTCTTGGTATACATAAAGAGCCCTTTCCAACACGTGCAATTTTATGCTAATGAGATACTTCAGGAAGGGGGTTGGTCAGCAGAGAAAACCAGGTAACCAGAACAGTGAAACATTCAGCCCCATTTCCCAACCTCCAGAGACTGAGATCAATCATATAGCCAATGGTAGTAGTCATTGAGGCCTATAGAAGGAAACCTTGAATAAAAACTCTGGACAATGAGGCTCAGGGAGTTTCCAGGTTGGTGACATCAATGCTGAGAGGTGGCTTGCCCAGATTCCCCTGGGAGAGGGCATGGAAGCTCTGGATCCTCCCCCACTTCCAGCCTCCAAGACCTTGCCCTATACATCCCTTCTCTTTGGCTGTTCCTGAGCTGCATCCTTTATAATAAAACTGTAACTTAAGTATAGTGCCCTCAGTTAAGTTCTGTGAGTTGTGCAGTGCACCACATTTTTGAACCTAAAGGGGCTTGTGAGGACTTCCAAATTTATAGTCAACCAGGGAGAACTGTAGGTGGCTTGGGAACATCTAGGACTTCCAACGGAGGAAGTCATGCATGACTGAGCCCCTCAACCTGTGGGGTCTGTACTAACTCAAAATTTAATTGATTTGTGAGACATTAAGTTGCTGTCAGGGAATTGAATGTGACCAAACAAAATGTTTAGAAATAAGAAAGTTAGTACCAGAAGAAAGGTAAAATGGTTCAAAGTTATTTTCTGTAGAGAGCTGAATTAAAGGGTAGAAATGAGTGGGCAGGTGCTGCTTTATCTCCTTAAAATCTTTTAGATTTTATTTTGCCACAATGTTCATGTATTTTATTGATATAAATTAATTTTATTAGGTAAGAATTAATTTATTTCTAATAAGTGAAAGTATCATTTTATTTTATTATCCACTAAGCTCTCCAAATCATAATGTCCATTATGTGATCATTGATTAATGCATTGACTTGTCCCATAACTATTAAACATCTGACATTCTGTGCCCAGTGAGGAATAAAAAGACTTTTGGAAAATGCATTTTGATTGGGAAGAGCTACATGAAAAACGTGAGAATAAATGCAAAGAATATATACAATAATATTTTTTAAAATCTTATTATCAATATTATTATCAACTGGTAGAAATCAGCACTTTTGACTGGGCACATTTTTATAATATACATCAGCATAACATGATTAATTAAATATAGGACACTGTCTTCATTGTACAGATTATCACTAATTATTATACCAAAGTCAGAAAAATTATCAAAATAATAAAAAATTAGCATCATATGTGTGGAGAGTCAGTCTGTGAGTATGTATCACGGGGAAATGCATGTTTTATACAGAATGTGAACTCAAGATGTTTTATCTTCATGCCTAGCTTCTCATTTGGCAATCACTTTTTAGTTTGATATTGGAGGTGTGATCTGTGCTACAATTTGTTTTGATGGTCTCCAAAATTATTGATTTTGGTTTTATCTTATACTGTGTTCAAGATTTACTCAATGAAATTTAGGTTGGTTTCTTTGTTATGCATTTGGATGGCAATTTATTACTTTTAGCTTGCAGAAGGAATTATAAGTGCATTTTCTTCTCTATTTAAATTCCCAGAAGAGAGATAACTCTGCGTTGGCAGGGCTGGAACCCCCTAATCCCAAACCCCTTCCTTCCCCATTGAAACAGTAGTTTTCATTATGCACTTCTTTATTAACTTGAGGTTTCTTAGGCAAACATCACAACATCAGTGTAGAAAGACACTGAGACATTTAATGGCAGAACGCAGCATTTCATTGGGACATAATCAGATGATGAAACCAGTATATTAATCCAATGAATTCTGTAAAAATCATCTCAGGTAGTTGTACCCAATGAGAGACGGGGTCCAGTGAGGTTAGGGCTGGGCTGGGAACTGTGGCAACATTTAACAGTTGAGAAACTGGTAATGACATTAACCCTATACAGCCTGATGCACCTCATTCTTTCAGGGTCCCTTCTCCCTCTTTATTTGCTTTCTATCATTTTATTCTTTCTTTATTTCCCAGAACTCCTGTTTTCCCCCATGCCTTGATCCTGCCAAACATTCCCATTTATGATGTATTATGTGTCAGAGCTGATAAGCAGTATATATGTGTGTTAACTCATTAATCCTCGCTACAACCCTATGGGATGGGTGTTATCAATATCATACCGATAAACAAACCTAGACACAGGATGAACTCTCCAAACTCACACGCCTAGAAAACCTTACATTCTTATTACTATATGCTGCTTAGGACGCCAGACGCTCTAAGGAGCCTTTGTCAACTCCTTCCCCCAAATGCACACGAGACTTTTTGCATCTGGTGATTCTTAAAGCAGCCCCAATTCCAGCTTCAACTAGTTCACCCAAATCACTCAGTCTGTTGCCTGCAATGCAGTTGTTTGTTTTCCAATTTGCCTTTGGATTCTTAGACCACCTCTATCTTCCAAAGCAATGTGGAGTGTTGTTACAGACAAATAAAAGGAAAATGTCAGATTTTCTGAATCTGAATTTACCCATGTGACATGAACTGTTTTGGTTTTAGCCTTAGGGAGTCTTTTTCCTAAAGCTTACCTGTGCTTTATAAGATGGTGGGGGCAGACTGTTGCTCCTAAAATGAGGAATAATTCCTGCCTATTAGCAAGTGAGTTTGCCTCCAGGAAACCTCTGAAAGTCGGTACAAATCAGAAGAGTTTCGGCAGGGGCCTAAATTAACCTGCAGGGGCCTTTCGGAGCCGTAAGCAGTATTACTCCCGAGCACAGCAAGGTCAGCCCAGTCACGATTTTGGCTCTGCTTCTAAAGTGGGAATGATTTTTGAAAGAGAACTTGCCTGTTGCTTTATGTTGTGGAGGAGAAAAAAATAAATAAGAAAATGTGACTAATCAAGTGCTGGAAGACGTGAAAACAGAAGTTTTCTGATTAGTAATGCAAAGCTGGGATCATGTCTTCTTGGATTTGTCAAAATGGAGAACATAAAATCCTGCTAACCTATTCAGCTAGCTAAAAGGTTTCCATGACAACTGTGGGAACTTGGAACATTCAGTACTCTTGTCTTCAAAAATAACCTTTCCATATAGGCAAGAGATTGTTAAAAGCACTAACCCACTTCACCTCTCCAGTCCAAGGTAACTACCTGACCATTATGTTGGTCTCTTACTACCCTGGAAAAACTTCAAATGGTCTGCTTATTCTACAGAGTAGGAATAAAAATTCAGATGACTAGCCCCGTATAAACTGTGTTTAATCTCAGCATGTTTTAGCCCCCTTTTTACTTCGTGCACTCATTAGTTTTTCCAGAGGAAAGAGAATTTTCTTCTATGCAAGGAATTAGAGATATAAAGGTTGTTTCTTCTCTCCTTTTAAAGCCATAGAACTATATACAAAATATAGTTACCTCTTAGGAAATTTTGTCCCTGAAATGCCAGCAACACATGTTCATGGTAGATAATATAGGAAATACATAAAATGACAAGGAAAAAAAAGGGGGAGATCCATTATCTCACAGGCAGAGAGCCTAACCATTGTTGAAATTTTTATATATTCTCTTCTAGTGTTTATATCATATCTCTATTTCATTAGTTCATTTTTTAAGCTGAATCATTCCTTAAGCTTGACCCATCCACAGAGATAAGCTTGGATAACAGAGGGTTTATTGCAAAAAAGACAGAAACAAAAAGATACATAGCAGATAAACACTTGGGTGGCAGTGCCTCTAAGACTAACTTCATGAAGATCTGAGACAATAGCTTAACAAGTACTCAGGATAATTAACCTACCTCATTTGTGCATTCGTGTTCCTATTGTCCCAGAGAGAGGTTCCAATTGGTCTGTCGGCCATCATCCAATATGGAACATCTATTCTCCTGACTTACTCTTTTTTTTTTTTTTTAACATTTATTTATTTTTGAGAGACAGAGACCGAGTGCGAGCAGGGGGAGGGGCAGAGAGAGAAGGAGACACAGAATTTGAAGCAGGCTCCAGGCTCTGAGCCGTCACCACAGAGCCCCACGTGGGGCTCAGACCCACCAACCGTGAGATCATGACCAGAGCTGAAGTTGGATGCTCAACCGACTGAGCCACCCAGGTGCCCCTTGGTTTCCTCAATCCTTGTCCAGGTTACAAGTTTAGTTTCAGGTATCACAAATGGCAGAACCCCAGAAATTTAACTGGGCCATTTCAGCCTTCCTCAAGCAGAAGGCAGTCTCAAAAGCTCCTTACTAGTACATCCTATACCTAATTTTATATTTATTTTCCCCTTGAGAGTCATCATCTATGGCATTTCAGAAGTGGGAGAATAAAAGTGGTTGGCCCCAAGTGCAAGCAATGGCAAGGGGAGGAGAGACAGCATTAAAGAGAAAGTAAAAAGCAATAATTAGTAAATAAAAGCAATGGAAGTGCAGCGTGCTTTGTATTATCACAATGTTTCAGCAAGTCTAAACACTGGGGATAAAATGCTCCTCCAAAAATATTTTTGTTGTTCTAATTTCTAAACAATTAGTGAAGACACTGATGGGTTTTTCTAAAATAATATACATTTAAGCTTCAAATTAGCACTTCTTAATTACTCACACTGTAATCAACCTCGTAGTCTATGTGGGAGTTCATTCAAAGGACTCCCTGTGTGGCCCATGACAAAGAGGATGAATGCTCCCCTCTTCTCAAAAGCAGGTTCCATAGGGTTCAGAATCATTCAAGCTCACTTTGGGCCCAGTTCATTTATTCAACTCCTATGTCCTGTCCATTTCTGCACTGAGCCAGTAAATTTGACACAAACAATGTTAAAGATTATAAGATAGGTTCAAAGATAAATGAGCAGAACTTCAATTACTTCAATTCAATCATTCTATGCACAAATCATTCTCTGAAATGAGGAATTCGGTCTTTTGAAAGTATTTCTCCATATGCTTTTCCTTCTTTACAAAAAAAGTACTTTAAAATATTAATTTATTCATTTTTTCTTTTGTATACCATAATATTTATTTTTAAAATGTATTTTAGTCTATCTTCTTTGTTGGCATAAACTCATATAAAGAATTTTACTCTCCATGTTTTTTTTTTTCTGAGTATTGTTACTGTTTGTTACATTTCAGGTTTTTTATTTTTTTAATGTTTATTTATTTTTGAGCAAGCACGAGAAAGAGACAGAGAGACAGAGTGACAGAGAGACAGAGTGCGAGTGAGGGAGGGGCGGTGAGAAAGGAAGACAGAGAATTCAAAGCAGGCTCCAGGCTCATTAGCACAGAGCCCATCGCGGGGCTTGAACCCATGAACCGTGAGCTCATGACCTGAGCCAAAGGCAGACACTTAACTGACTGAACCACCCAGGTGCCCCTTACTGTTTGTTGCATTTCATCATGATTATTACTGAAAATAGTTTTGTCCTATACAGGAGGAAAGGGTATTTAAAGTGATTCATTCCAGATATCAACTACTCTAGATATGCCCTTGTCTACTATATTTTAAGCATTTGATAATATTAACTTCTCACTATAACTTCTCACTATAACCTATTCTACTATAAGCATATTCCTTTATCCAGAGACACCAATATCTACTTAACTCAATCTATTATTGGACAATTAGCTTGTTTCCAAGTTTTGTTGTTATAAATAATGGTATATGATGTCTCTGTACAGATTTTATTCTTACTTTCTGACTCTGCCTCAGTCTAATTTTATGGGACTGCTTTTAGGCAATAAACGGTGCCAAAAAACAGGACAAGAGCACCGCAATTGATTATCCACAAACGAGATGGTGTGAATCATCACTGCAGTGAACTCTAGCTGATTCAATAGTTAATTATCCACAAACTGAGTATCCATAATTTATTGACCTACCTACAACATCCTAGTAAAAATAAAAATTAAAAAAAATCTTATGGCACATTGTCTTTAAAAAGCCTTAAGAATCTCTCCTTTTTTTATATGCATCTATTATTTGTGTGCAGTATTCTTGAACATTTCCATCTAACATGTTACGCAGAAGCTTAGCAGAATAAAATCCTCCCAGGCAGCTCCTCGTCATCTGGGGCACCCTAATCTGCTATATTTATTCATGTTTCAATGCACATACTAAATAAGAAATTGGCAAGATGATGCAAGGGGTTATGGATGTTCAGCTTTGTTCTTAAGCTTAGAGTCAGGCAACATTTTTTGGGGTAGTTTACTTCCTACCAAAATGCAATAGGAAAATAAGGAGAATTTGATTTACACCCACACTGAGGAAGCAGCTCGGCCTGAAAATCACAATGTAGTATATTTGGGAAAGGATTGTTCTGTGAGAGACGAGGGAAAGCCATGGTAAGAGTTTGGCTCTAGTGCTACACTGCCTGAGTTTGAATCCCACTGGCTGGCTGGGTGACCCTGGGCTAGTCAGTGGCTGAACTGGGTTCTAGGATAGAAGAACAAACAAATTACAGTCCCTGCACTCATGGAAATTTATAAGTTTTTTTCTTAATGTCGTATTTATTTTTGAGAGAGAGCGAGAAGCAGCATGAGCAGGGGAGGGTCAGAGAGAGAGGGAGACACAGAATCTGAAGCAGGCTCCAGGCTCTGAGCTAGCTGTCAGCACAGAGCCCAATAGGGGACTCAAACCCATGAACCGTGAGATCATGACCTGAACCGAAGTTGGATAGTTAACCGACTGAGCTACCCAGGCGCCCCAGAAATTTACAGTTTAGAGTGTCAGATAATTAAAAAGATCATTATATAAAAGAACACAGATCAGGACATCCCACCCAGCCTCAGAATATCTGTCAGTATTATTATATTATTATGAGATTCATCATGTTACCTCCCATAGAAGATTAAGTTTCTTTGAAGGTGGACCGTCTATACACACACACACACACACACACACGTGTGCATGCATGTGCACATGTGCACGCGCGCACGCGCACACACACACTGAAGGTAGCTTTTTCTCTCTCTCATAAATAAATACAAATATAGATATAGACATACATATATGCATATATGTGTGTATATGTACACGCATACACTGAAGATAGACTCTCCCTACACATACATATACACATTTACATACATACCTTCATATATTTTTCCTTTAGGAAAAATGAAGGGATGCCTCCTCCACCCCTCCCACTCTTCAGCCCTTTTCTTCATAACTTATTTTCCTTGCTTAATTAAGGCTACATGACTCAAATCCAAATTTTACTTCTTGTCCATGTTTTGACCTTCTCCAAAATTACTTAACCTCACTAAACTTCAATTTCTTTATCTGTAAAATTAAAATTAAAAACCATATCACCTCATAGGGATTTTATGCAGACTGTAAACAATAATGTATACAAAATGTTAAACATAGCACCAGGTACATAGTTAAGAATTCAATTAATGTTAGTTGCTTTTACAATTAGTACTCAATCAATATAAGAATCATCCATAGATTTGGAGCTCATTATTATTACCTTCCCTTCAGGATCATATAATCATTAGAAAATATTTATTGAACATTTATAGGGAATATAAAATTACTTACACATGGAAGGGATTATTTTTAATGGCTATATATGAACGGTTGGATATTGCAGGCTGGTTCCAATTACCATGTGTTGTCTAGATAAGCATTCCTTTCCCCACCCTCTAAGTGTCACATGACCCCAATGCCCAATTCCAACATGAAGAGAATTTTGCTGCCCATACAAGTAAGCCAAATGAAGGGCTAAGCAATGTCTCAGACATATAGGCAAGTGAAATTTTCACCAATAGGCCCTGAGAAGGAAGACTGAAAGCATGCACTACGTTTATGCCTATTCATAAGATTTATGGTATCTCCTCCTCAGAGATGTTGGCTAACTATACTTGGAGATCTTTCCTTTCAGACTTAGCTGCTCTCCAAATGACCGTGCCCATTCAGCTGAAGGAGATCCCTTTTTCAGGTTAGGGAAATTGGTCCGCAACTGGATTGAGTCTGTTTTCAAATCATTTTCATGTCAGACTTGAATCAAAGCCTTTGAAAAGTCCAAGAGCTGAAATGTTGACTACCATTCTCTGAATCTATTTTGACAACTTCTTTTAAGCCATTGAGTCATTCACTTGCAGATACCTGGGCAAAGGAGTGAGGAAGGACTTCAGGGTACAATTCAATGAAGCACAGAAGAACGAAAACTACAGATGCCCCAAACTTACATTTATTTTCTCTCTACATCTATAGTAAACATCGCTGCATCTTAGCCTTGGTAAAAGAGCAACAGAGAAGCAAGCACTCCAGAGTGGTCTAGCTCTTTGTAACCTATCCCATCCCTAGTCCAACTGTAAATGCAATGCTTAAATAATCACCTTATTGCTGGAGCAGGGAAGAAATAAGGGGTTAGATTAGGAAAGGAGGACTCTAGCAGTGGCTAAGACCATATACTGTGAAATCAAAAAGACCTAGGTTCCTATCCTCCTACAGCCACTTACAAGCTTAGTGACTTTAGGCAAACTACCCAACCTTTCTGAGCCACGACTTCCTCAGTTGATAAAGTAGATGATGATGATAGTTTTGACTTGACAGGGTTCTTTAGGGGAACTAAATAATGATAAAATCTTGGCATAAGAAAGCATTCAGTAGATGTTAGCTTCTGCTACTCCTAAGGGACATGGATGGAGAGCAGCATAAGTCAAGAAAACTTTATCATATCTGTCTTCTGCTGTGCCCAGCCTGTGTTATTAGGTTTCTAAGACCAGGAAACCACTAGGTGTCTTGTCTGATGTTAGCAACTCATTTTTGTTGTGCAATCTTCACATTTGCAGGCCTCCCAGAAACTGTTGTAGAGTGAAGCACATAAAAGATTCATGCACATTCGGCGGTTACCTCCTGGATAACACTTCTCAGGGGATTGATTAAGGAATTTAATTTAAACCAACAGAACCAGTAATATTTCTGCTGATCCCTTGTGTGACTGTGTTAGTGAACATAAATATACATGGACAGGCTTGGGGTATTCTGTGATTCTTACAATTATCTAGTTCAAAGGAAAGCAAACTGATTACCATATGCATGAAAACGAGAAAGAGAAAGTTCTGTTCTGTGTCAGCGGGAGAAGGAAAGGTGGTTTTGAAATATGAATGTCTTGCTACTTTTATTTGATGTGTTTTCAATGCTTGTATAGAGAAATAATTGCCAAAACATGACACGTAAAAGCAAAGTGACTGCGTATTTTTCTTCTCAAGCTGCTGTGTTCAAATTTTGACCAAAAGTAATGCTGATTAACAGAACTCCTGCAATATGGCACCCAAGTGATTAAATGCTAAGAAATAAAGGGATCAGAATCCTTTTTTAATATTTGATTACCATGATATACTTAAAATAATAATTATGTCTAGCATTATACTGAACCGCAAAGAGTTTATCTGTTTCAATAATATCTATCTTTCACGAAAGCTCAATATATAAAACAAATAAAAAAAACAGAGATTCTCTGGTTAAAGTGTGGGTTAGATGTCTAAAATTCTGACCTTGTGTCCTCCTCATCGGTCCCCAGAAATAACCACTGAATGACCCTGGGTAATCCAAAAACTCAAAGAACATAGCTTGAAAACAACTCCTTTGATGCATTACTCTTTTTTATACACTTTCATCCTATTTTATTTTATTCTCACAAAAGTCCTGTAATGCAGATCTGAACACCTTCATTTTACAGATCAAGAAACCGAGATTCAGAAGGAAAATCATTTCCAACGTCACTCAGGTCATGAGTGCTCGCAGTTGAAGTGAAACCCAAATCTTCTTGCTCTAAAGCAGTGTTTCTATTTTTTCTTTCTTTCTTTAAATTCAAGTTAGTCAACAAACAGTGTAGGTCTGGTTTCAGAAGAACCCAGTGATTAATCTCTTACATTCGACACCCAGTGCTCATCACAACAAGTGTCCTCCTTAATGTCCATCATGCACTTAGCCCATCCCCTCACCCACTCCCCTCCAGGAACCCTCAGTTTGTTCTCTGTTTAAGAGACTTTTATGATTTGCCTCCCTCTGTGTTTTTGTCTTATTTTTTCCTTCCCTTCACCTATGTTCATCTGTTGTATTTCTTAAATTCCTCATATTAATGAAATCATATGATATTTATCTTTCTCTGACCGACTTATGTTGCCTAGCATAATACCCTCTAGTTCCATCCACGTTGTTGCAAATGGCAAGATTTCACTCTTTTTCATCACCACAAGTAAAGCAGCCTCTCCTAATTTGGCACTACTAATATTTTCAGATGGATAATCATTTGTTCTGTGGGGCTCTCCTGCACATCATAGGATGTTTAACAGCATCTTTGGCCTCCACTTTCTAGAAGTAGGATGCCACCCCTGTAATGACAATAAAAGTTGTTTCTAGACATTACCAAAGGTCCCATGGAGTGGGGTAGGGGACAAAATGGCCATGTGTGGAGAACTGAGTTCTAAAATCAGAGCTCTTAATCTGGCATCTGTAGATCCCCAAAAGGGCCCATGAATAGGATTCTATCGGTCCTTGAACTTGAATGAGAAAGATTTACATCTTTATTTTTACTAACTTCTGTTAGAAATTGAACCTTTCTTTCTATGATAAATGTAGGCCATAGACCTCAGTAGAATTATCAGTACTTGTGACCTATAACCAATAGAAAGTACCAAGGTACCAAATTTTCTAATTTTAGTTACTGCAGATACTTCAAAATATGATTGGAAAATAGAGCAAATGACTCTAATTATTCTACTTCAAAATTATGGTAGCTACTTGACACACTGTCCAATCTTCTTTAAGACATCACTAAAGAAGCATATATATTACTATATTATATATTTTTAGGCTCTATGCATATGTTTATGGGTTCTTTTATAGGTTCAAGTTTTTATTTAAAATCCAGTTAGCTTACATACAATGTAATATTAGTTTCTGGTATAGAATTTAGTGATTCGTCACTTATATACAATACCCAGTGCTAGTCACAACATGTGCCCTCCTTAATGCCCATCACCCATTTAACCCATACCCCCACAAGCTTTTCTCCAGCAACCCTCAGTTTGTTCTCTACAGTTAAGAGTCTGTTTTCTGGTTTGCCTCTCTTTTCTCTCCCCATGTTCATCTGTTTTACTTTTTATATTCCACATATGAGTGAAATCATGATATTTGTCTTTCTCTGACTTATCTTGCTTATCATAATACCCTCTAGATCTATCCAAGTCATTGCAAATGGCAATATTTCATTATTTTCATTGTATATATACCACATCTTCTTTATCCATTCATCAGTCGATAAAATTTGGGCTCTTTCCATGATTTAGCTATTGTTGATAAAGCTGCTATAAGCATCGAGGTGCATGTATCCCTTCAGGTCAGTATTCTTGTGGCTAAAAGGAAACCTGCAGAATGGGAGAAGATATTTGCAAGTGACATTTGACTAAAAGTTTCATATCCAATATAAAAAGCTTATGAAACTCAACACTCAGAAAACAAATAATCCAGTTTAAAAATGGACAGAAGATAAGAATAGACATTTTTCCAAAGAAGACATACAGATGGCTAACAGACACAAGAAAAAAAAAAGCTCAATACCACCTACCATCAATACCACCTACCAGGAATACAAATCAAAACTATGATGAGATACAACCTCACACCTGTAAGCTGGCTAAAATTAATAGCACAGGAAACAACAGATGTTGGAGATGGATGTGAAGAAATGGGAACCCTCTTACACTGTTGGCAGAAATGCAAACTGCTGCAGCCACTCTGGAAAACAGTGTGGAGGTTCCTCAAAAAGTTAAAAATAGAATTACCGTATGATCCAGCAATTGTGCTACCAGGAATTTACCCAAAGTATACAAAAATACTATAGTATATTTCTGAAATTTCATTAACTCTATTTCAAACTAATTGCTTTCCTGTGTAATCCTTTCTTTATTATTATTTTTTTGCATCTGTACACCTTCTGAGAGGGTGTCCATAGGTTTAACTTGACCATGTAAGGGATCCATGGTGCAAGAAGTCTACAAAACTCTATTCTAAGGTTTCTGCATCTTACCTCAACATCCTTTGGGAGACAAATGGTAAAGCTGTTTCGTGGCTCCTTTCCACCTGCACTCACGTGACTTAACCAGATTAAATAATTTTTTAAACCTCAATTTCTTCATCTGTAAAATGAGAATGATGTTTGCACATGCCTCATAGAAGCTTTCATAAGGTTAAGTGTTTAGTACAGTAGTACAGTACCTGGCACATGGTAAGCCCTTCATAACTAGAAGTGACTATTTTTACTGCTTTGGTGTCTTACAATATGGCCTCTGTTCAGATAGAATTGTCTGGTTAGTATTTTGCCTATAGCAGTGGCGCTGACAATGCATAGAAATCTCTGAAACATATTCCAGGGAATATAAAATACTTACATTAGTCTCTCTCCTGGCTAGTCCTGGTTAGCATTTTCCATTTATAGGGGATATATAAGGAATTCATTTCCTTGAAGAAGGATTTGAAAGTGCTCAAAATTCCATTTGTTCCTAGACACTGTGAGGGTAGAAACAATATTTATTTCACAGTGCTGCGCTCAGTGGGTGAGAGGCGGGAGGAACAATGACAACAGAAGTGAACTGGGAATTGGTGGACTTGGGGGAGCTTCAATCCCCAGGTTTCTGCCTTTTGTCTGCCCCTCAATGCCATTACCAACAGACCCCTGCTGACCACACTTTCCATCCCTGCTCAATTCCCACTTGAAAGAATTTCTTTTCTCATATGATGCCAATTCATGATAAATGCTCACATAGGCATGACAATTTCGATTGCCAGACCATCTGCCTTCTGGATATTTTACTGTGGTTTTTAGAGCCAAGAGCTTCACCAGTTGCCCTGTTTCTAAGGAAACAGAAGCTATAGTGACAATTCGTGACTTAGATGAACTGTCTTGCTGCTCATTAAAGATGGCCTCTGGGGGTCAGCAAGCACAAGCTGTACTTGTGTTCCTGGAGCCAGAGCGCTGGGTACTGTACTGCTCATTTTCATTGTTCTTATTTGCATCTTCCCTTCCGAATCACTTGGGGAACCAAATTGAAGTGTGATCTGAGGATAAAAAAGTCTTTATTCCACCCTCTGCCTCTGAGATGTTTAGATGGGATAAATGGATGGATGGATTCAATCATTTAGTCAGTTAGTCAACAAACAAATATTGAGTGTTTGATTATCAGGTCAATTTCAGGATAAAGTCCAAGTTTCTTAGGTTAGTAAATAAATAAAATCCAGTGAGGTTCAAACCACAGCCACCCATTAATAGGTGAAATAAATTTAGTGGTTAGTGACGAATTTTTATAAGTGAAAAGAATAGAATAGAACAGAATAGAGCAAAGTGATTTCTAAATACTAAGGGTAAATGATGCTTCATGAAACTACCTAAATATTTTTCATGTGTTGTGTTGAGATGAAAGGTAAAATGTATTTCTTGTTGGAAAGTGAAGTTAAGAAAAAGTTTGAAAGCCGCTGGCAATGAAGGACCTTTCACCCACCTCCAAATCCTGTCTCTAAATGCTACATCAAAATTCATTTTCTAATCATGCTGCACTGCTCTCTAAAGTCACATACCTCTTGTGGCTCTAGACCTTTTACGTAACACACTCCTCCTTACTCTTAGAACATGTCCACCAGTGCCTGCCTCACAGCTCTTTGTCCCCTTCTAGCCTTCTCCAGGAACCCTCTCCCACACTCCCATCAACCTAAGGGTGTACTGTTTATATGGGTTGAGTCTCCTTCTAGAAGATTATAAGCGCTTCATGCATCTGAGCACATACATACCTTTTAACTGATATGTAATTGTGTTTCATCTTTCCAACTATATGCTCTTGAAGATCACAACTGTGTATAATTGGTTGTTGTAGCCACACCTTTTAACTTCCACAGGTGACTGTGAAGAGCAGCCAAGCCTGAAAAACAATAATCCAGTTCAATGTTGTCAAAGTGTGAGATGCTTACTGATGATAGTGGTACACTGACTGACTTTCACCTGGAGAGTGAATTCTAAGGAACATTAAATGATAATAACATTAAATAGTATTGAATCACACAGTGAGGAAATTATTCCCTTTACAAATCTTACCGATCCCTTTGATTCCAAAAGGAAGAAAGATCTTTAGGGTGTGTTAAAGGATAAATTTTTTTCAAGTAAAATTATGACTTTCATACCAATATAACATGACACATTAAAGATTAAACTCATTGAACAATAAGCAACCCAGAAAGGAAGGTTCCAAGGGCCCTATGCACATAGACAAAGAAAAAATACTGAAATGAAATTACAAATATATGCAAAATGGGTCTATCCACAAGGCAATAATCAGTTTCAGTTCACCTGACACAATGAATTCGTGCTTCTTTGGATAAGAATCGTTTGCATTATCATCATTTTCTACAACTTACCAAGTTGTAAAATAATTTGAAGAACAATGAAGAACTAAGATAAAGTAGAAGGGTTCTTTTTGGTCCATTTCAAAATCTCTCATAATTTTTTCCAACTGGCACAAAACTTTCACCTCCTTCCAATGACTGCTAATCTTTGTAACGGAGAGCACACCACTCTCTCTGAGCCTCTGGCATGTAGCAATGACTAGCTGGAATTTTAAAATATCTTTTTTACTTTTATTGTGATCATCTCACACTTATCTTTCATTATTTCCAATAAGTCCATTGTATTCATTCTAGTGGTATGAATTTTTTGAAATATATTAATATGATGAGTCTATTAAAAGAAAATAATGAGAAAATCACAACACAATTACAAATATTAGGAAGCCATTTGTATACTGGTTAGAACAGACACTTAGAGCCAGCTTTTCTGGGATTGAGTGACTTTCGATAAATTACTGAATCTCATGATCTCTCTATGCCTCAGTTATTTTATCTATAAAATATATATGATAATAATATCTACCTCATAGTGTTATTGTGACAATTAAATTCTTTAATGCTTAGAATAGTATCTGCATATAACAAATACTCAATTCATATTAATTATCATTATTATTCTTTTTATTATATAATAAAAATTGTGAAGACAGTATTCAGATAACTAGAGTTTGGAAAACACTGGCACCTCTACCAACAACCAGCTAATAAGATTTTCTCTTTCAGTTGCCACTACCTGAGAGGATTTCTGAAAGGCATCAATAGTTTCTCTCTGCTAGCTCAGAATCTGTTGCCTTATATCTCTGTAATTCCTCTCAGTTTTTCAAGGCCTTTCAGTAATATATCAGTCCCATTGACCTTCAAATACATTGACCTTCCTCCCAACAATGAGCTCATTCCCTTCCTTACCGAGCTTAGAATCCATTTTCCATTACTGTGATCATTCATTTACATATGTAATCAACTCCCTTATTCTTGTCATATAATATTTGCCTAGAAAATCTCCAACCCCAGTTAAATACGATTGCCCCTTGCCTGTATGAATGGAGGAACATGATAAAGAAGAAAAGCCTAACAGTGATAACTAATTAAATTATGAATTTATATGCAAACTTTAAGGAGTTAACATCACTGTCGAGCAGTCCTATTGCATTTCCTTAAACAACTGCTTCTCCAATGCCTGAGACAATTTCACACCTTTTCATACCTCCTCAGGTATGAAATCGCTCTTGCTTATATTTCATTAAGAAATGAAAACAATCAGGGGCGCCTGGGTGGCTCAGATGGCTTCGCATCCAACTTTGGCTCAGGTCATGATCTCACAGTTCATGGGTTCAAGCCCCACGTCACACTCTGTGCTGACAGGTGGGAGCCTGGAACCAGCTTTGGATTTTGTGTCTCCCTCTTTCTCTGTCCCTCCCCTGCTTGTGTGCACATGCTCTCCCTCCACTTCAAAAATAAATAAAATTTTAAAAATTAAAAAAATTAAAGAAATGAAAACAATCATTTATCTACCAGCAAATCTACCAAGTCTCTTGAAATATCCCCACTTGACTAACACTCATTAGTTAAATGGATGAACAGTGTCGGTCTCAGTCATTTAAGACCAAGGATTCTACTTATGCACTGGCTCCCATTCGTTCTTGACTACTCAAGGACTTTGTTCCTACAATCCTTTTTTTCTGTTGGACTATGCCTTGCAGTGCACAAACATGCCTTTTTGAGCCCCCTGCAAACTCCAGCTAGCACCCCATATGTAATAGTCAAAGTCACTGAAAGGCCAAGTTGCCTCTACTTCTTCAGAATATCCTCCCCACTACTCGAACTGTCAGGTGATTAGTGAACCTCTGTCTTGTTAGTTTCAGTGGAAAGCTACCAGTATTCATCTTACTAGACCTCTTGAGTCAAAAAGTTGACTCAAACATTTTCTTGAAACATATTCTTTTGCTCTGAGGATATCGCAACCCCTAACCTTCAATCATGCCTTCTTAACCGACTGATCACTTCTTCTCAATTTTCTTTACCAATTCTTCATCCTCTGTCACATATGTGAATGTTGGATTTCCCTTCAGTCCTAAACACTGTTCTCAATCTTACAACCAGTTCCATGGCTTGATATATCATCAGTTGGGGGGAATATCATCCATTTCCCCAATTTCTGATCATTCCCAAATTTCTCTAACCCTGACCTCTTCCTACGCCCCAGATTAGATGATTCATCTGCTTATTTAAAACTTCTGCTTCAATGCCAGTAGGCATCCCAAAATCAATATGTCCAAAAAAGAACTATTAATGATCCTCCTTATTTAATAAAGATACAAATTAGATTACTGAATCAAAGAAACTCAAACCACACTGCCTTAAATAAAAGCAAAGTTTCTTTCTCTCTCACATAAACATCCAGGCAAGTGGTGATATCAGAGTACAAACATGAGGGATTTATTAAAGGAATTTATTAAAAGAGTACAAGCTTTCTCATTTGAGGGAGAACCTGTGGAAGTTAGGGTCCAGATGGTGATGCTGAGTATCACAATCTCTAATGAGGTCCCCTGAAGCACTATGGTGAGGAGATAAGTTGGAGAGTACAGGGGGATCTGGAAATGCAGATGCTTTCAACAGCCAGTGTGCGACAATGGACAGGAGCTGGTGAAAAAGTCTATTAACATATGTTACCTCTGCCATGCTATCAGTTCTGCATGTCCACGGCCAAGCATCTAGTGGTGGGATTGTGGCCATTGTGGTCCATATAGCTAGAAGTCAGGAAGAATAATCAAATGCAGAGCAAGGGAGAGAAAGTACAGAACTGAATCCCCCATTACCTAGAGAACTGATGTATAGAGGAAAAAGAAGTGGTCCAAAGAGGATACTGAGGGAAATGATGTCATCAAAGGGATAAACAAAACAGAGGGTGTCTGTTGAAAAGGAGGAAATGGGAAATGGAAGGAAATCAAGAGATTGGTAGAATGGAAACCAAGAGACCTGAGAGTTTTGTGAGGCAGAGAGTCAACTCTATCTTGTGCTTCAGAGATACTCATAAGGTAAGAACTGAAGGGTGGTCATTGGGTTTGGCAGTATGACAGTCAGTGGTGACCTCTGAGTGCAAAGGTCTAAGTGCAGTGATTGAGCTGTATGCTAGGAGAGGCAGGTAAACACTCCCAAGAAGGGAAGGAAAGAGAGAAGGTAGTGTCCAGAGCAGGAGGCATGGCCAAAAGAAAAGTGCTGTTATTGTTATTTGTGGAGTTTTTTGTTTATTTGTATATCTGTTTGTATTGCAAAACTTGGAATATGTTTATGAGCTATAATGAAGAAACTACTTCAGAAAGGGGCTAATAAAAGATATGAAACCTAGGATAAGTAATTGACTGATTAAGATTCTGACTTTGGTGAAAAGAAATAGAGTTGTGGGAACAGTTGAGGATTTTACCTCAACCAGACGGCTAAAGATGGATATGTAAGCACCGTAGGTGAAGGGAAGAGGGATCACCCCTCTTGTTGAGGTTATCTGCTAAGAGGTGTCCCAGATGTGGTTGTTATTATCTAGGGAACTTAAGAACAAAAAAGAGAGGCACCTGGGTAGCTCAGTTTTGGATAAGCATCTGACTCTTGGTTTGGGGTGAGGTCATGATTTCACTGTTTCATGGGGTTTGAGCCCCACTTCAGGCTCTGCATTGATGGCATTGCACAGCCTGCTTGGGATTCTCTCTCTCTCTGACCCTCCCCCATTCATGCTGTCTCTGTCTCTCTCAAGATAAATAAATACACTTAAAGAAAAAAGAAGAATTAAAAAAAGATTTGGAATAATGCTTGAGCTTAATGGGAGAGAGAATTCACCAAAGATTATTGAAAGGAATGTAAAGTTGAATTCACAGCCTGGCTGAGGTTGATGACCATGAATTTGTAGTGATACTGTCCTGGACAATTGTGCTCCATTGTCCTTCAGTATTTGATCTTAGTATAAAGATGGATTTTCAAGTTGGTCACTCCAAGAAAAGTGTTCTTCACTGTGATGGCATCAGTCGATCAGTTAGGATGCATTCTACTTGCAAGAAATAGAAAAATTGAATGAGGTCTAAATTTCTCACACGATGAAGTCTAAAGGTAGATGGCTGTGGACATTGACTGAGCAGCCCAGTAAAGGTAATAAGACCAGTCTCTCAGTATCTCTTTCTGCTTTTTGATCACAGTTGCACTTGATCCAGTAAGAAGAGAGTGGAGGAGGGACAATATCTAGAACATTTATATGTAATGTATCTTAGCATAGTCTTTAAAAACCTGGACTCGGGTCATATCTCTTAAGTTCAACTTCTGGCTTGACAACTCACTGTGTGGTCTTGAGCAAGTTCATCAATTTCTTCATCTGTGAAATGAGGTGACAACGGCACCTAACGTAAACACTGTTTGCAAGCTAAATGAGGTCAACCCTATAGAGTACTTAAAACCATGTCAGGATTATGTTATAGCAAGTACTCCATAACTGTTGGCAATTCTTATTTAAAAAGTCCCAGCTGTGAAGCTGAAGGGTTAGAAAGTCAAGTATCTTGCAGCATCCTGAATTATAACTTTCCCAAAGATACCCATGCCCTAATCTCTATAGCCTATGAATAAGCTACCTTATGTGACAGAAGTGACTTCATATATGTGGTTAAATTAAAAATCTTGAAATAGGACTATTAACCTGTTATTCATGTGGGCCCAATATAACCATAAGTGTCCTCATAAGAGGCAGGAGACTAAGAATAGGGGATATGACTAAGGCAGCAGAGGTCAGAGTAATACAAGGAAGGGTCATGAGCTAAGAAATACAGGATATTTCTAGAAGCCAGAAAAAAACAAGAGAACAGATTGTTCTTGAAACCTACAGAAGGAATGCAGCTCTGTCAACAATTCAATTTTAGATTTCTGACCTCCAGAACTACAAGATAACAAATAGGTATTGTTTTAAGCCACTAAGTTTATGATAATTTGTTACAGCAGCAATAGAACACTAATTCATATCTGAACATGGAGAACATTGAACTTGATGGTGGCTCCTAAGACAAGAAGATGGTTATGCAGCAGATCTAGGTGATTATGGATAAGGGGTCAAGCCTAGGAGTCAATGAAGAGTAAAGGATTAGAGGGGCACCTGGGTGGCTCAGTCATTTAAACATCTGACCTGGCTCAGGTCATGATTTCACGGCTCATGAGTTTGAGCCCCATGTAGGGGTCTTTGCTGACAGCTCAGAGCCTAGAGCCTACTTAGGATGCTGTGTCTCCCACTCTCTCTGCCCCTCCCCTGCTCACGCTCTGTCTCTCAATAATTAATAAACATTAAAAACATTTTTTGAAAAAAACTGAGTAAAAGATTAGAAAAGAGACACAACTTCTGAATGGCACTGTATTATACAAACTCTTTATCTTTTATTGTGGCCAGATATTTTTTCCTTACTTATTTGGTTTTTCTTATTAGCTGAACTTTGCACCCAATGCATATCTTTAGGAACTTCAGTTTCGTGGTGTTGTTTCCTACACATTAGTCATTTCTAACAATATTCAACCCACAAAATTCATACTAGTCTTCAACACCTTACTGTGGGCAATAATACCTGTAACTTTTATTTTCCTTCTAAGGTGGAAATTATTTTTCTTTTTCTTTTAATAAAGTTTGTGTTACATAATTCTGAGTTATGTATATTAATTTTTCTTGCAGCATTAAGATTGCTTTTTCTAAGAAATCTTAAAGACCAGAGCTGAATTGGTTTCCTAGCTGTGTTCTCTCTTCAAAATGTTATAACCAAAGCTAAAGGGCAACCCATGCTTGGTATTTACTCTTGGTTCTTGTCAGCTCTTTGAACCTCAATGTCCTAAAGATTGGACTGTAAAAGCTCAAAACAACCAGTTTCATAATTAAACAGAGGTAGTCTCAGAGCAAGCAGAGGTGAAATAAAACTTCAGTCCTGTAATGAAGAAAAGAGATAATTGCTTTCAAAAACACATAACCAAAAAAAAAAAAGTAACGCAACAGTACTTTGTAAGATGTGTCAGCTAGTAATATTTTAGAATGGACACCAGAGGTTGGAAGTCCACATCCTGTGAAAAAAGGCCTCTACTGTCAGGATGTAGAAACATTAACAAAGGCAGATTTTTCTGGGAACGTCTCGTAAAGTTTCCAACACAATGTGACAGTAGCTACAGAGGTTCCATTCTAGTTTCTGAAATAATTGGCCTAATTTTTAAAACTTGAGGTTTGGAAATAAATGATGTATAGTCAAACTTGGGAACGTGTACAGCGTAAGGATTGTAGCTGACTGGTGTGCTATGCTCACTACTATCCGAGACCCTTGACTTTCATGAGGGGCATAGGGGCCCCAGTTCTTGGAAAGATAAAAATTTATTTTTCTCCTGAACACATTCCTGTGAGAGCCTCATGTTTACTATGCATAACCTCCAAACACGATTGTAGCAGAAGCTTTAGTTTTTATTCAGACAGCAATTTTTTAAATTGACTAGGCACTCACTAAAATGATTTTAAAACCAATGGGTATATTTCCATATGTGATACATGATAGATTATTTCACAACTTATTTACAAGCATCTGGTTAATTCTACTTTTCTCTTTTAGTTTATCCAAAGAGATAAACAAACATACAAACAAAAATCAAGCAAAAAGAACGCCAAAGTATATAGTATATAGGTACCAAATATTACTTTCTTAGACCTCCTCACTTCCTTTTCATTTCCATCGTCAGCACCAACAGAGGCAGGTTGGTTTGCATAGGGGTTAAGGGCTGGACATTAAGTCTAACTCTCCCTAAGTCCAAATTCCTATGCTAGCATTTCCCAAATGTGTGACCTGGGCACATTCACTCTATTTTTTCATCCTGAATTCCTGATGTCTGAAATACCTACTTTTAGTCTGGTTGTGAGGATTAAATGAGATATACCACATCATAACATGCTTAATACATAGTTAATAATTGTTTGATTTCTTTGGAGGTCTATATTTCACCCCCCACAAAATAGTTTTCCTTTACTTCTGTTAAAATAGTATTCTGTGGGGCACCTGGGTGCCTCAGTCAGTTAAGCGTCTGACTTCGGCTCAGGCCATGATCTCGCAGTTCGCGAGTTCGAGTCCCGCATCGGGCTCTGTGCTGACAGCTTAGAGCTCAGAGCCAGAAGCCTGCTTCAGATTCTGTGTCTCCCTCTCTCTGCCCCTCTCCTGCCCATGTTTGCTCTTGCTCTCTCTCTCTCTCTCAGTCTGTCTCAAAAAATAAACATTAAAAAAATAGTAATTTGCATTAAGATTCATTTACTAGGAGAAAGGGAAGAAATAAATCAACCAGTCTTAGTCACTACTTAATTTCCAACATAGGTGATTTAAATTTGTGCTTCAGCTAAATTACAAATAAACAACTGAAATGAACCCTTGTCATTACTGGAAAAGAGCCAAATTAAGTTATTAAGTCCATGAAAACCTTTGTCATGAAGTATAGAGGCTAATCTTATTTTTTGACCTATTGGTTATACCAATAGAAGGCTCAGGGAACAGATCCATTTATTGATAGCCTTCTCTCAGCCCAGATGGTTTCCATCCTCAACCTGCACGGACTAAACAAACACACTGCATCTTCCTTGAAGTTTACAGCAGAGGGACATCATTTTGCCTGCCTTGAAGAATATGCATTGTCTTATTTGACACACTCATTGGGAATTTTGTCATATATTACTCTCATTTTATTTATTCACATACATATGTGACATTCCCAATAAAATTTTATTTCTGCTTATATCCTTCAGCAATTTCCCATTGCCTGCAAAAAGAAGTCCATGTTTCCATACAGCGTTCTCTTTATATTTATCTCTTACCTTTGTTTGGCAATGCCCCTGTATTCTGGCCGAACCAGAACTTTTCAAGTTCCCTGATATAATCTGCATATACCATATTCAACTGTACTATGAAGATAAGAAAATAAACAATATACATGAAACCCAAAGAAAATGTTGCGAAAGGAAGCAGCTTGTGAAACATAGGCAGGATTCATAAGATGTGCCTACTATGGACAATAAGTTAATAACATGTATGACAAACCAAAGAAAAGATAAATAGAAAATTATGATAGGGCAAACAAGAATGTTCACTTATAGAGAGAAATGTGTAAAGATCAAAGTCTTGGTAATCAACTGACAACTATGACAACACCAATTCTGGACACACGTTAGTAACACCAAAGAGCCTCACTTCTGCCCCCACACACATTCTATTCAAGAAATACAAATAAAACACATGACTGTTCAAGGAGCTAATTACCAAGACTCAGCTACAGTTAGATCTACTTGTTTTATATCTCTCCCTACATTTCAGTGGCTCAGAGTACCTTCTGTGGGCTACCTTGCTTAAGCCTCAGCTCTAGCCCTTGTAATCACACCATCACTGGGAAGTCTGAGTCAGCAAAGAAAGAGAGGACATATGAACACTGTATGTCCCAAAATTTAGGGGACAAGGGTCTTATACTCACTTGTACCCTATTCTAAGTGTAGGTTGCCCCATTTATTTTGCCTTACTTCTCACTGTATCTTGAATTTACTTAATATGTCAAGTATTTAAGTATTTTGATTTGGTCTGTGAAACTTTCTGTTCCATGAGGTTTGTTTATTTATAGAATGCACCAAAGCACCAAGATAATTTCTCCTGTGACACTTGATCACATCAGATTCTTTCAAATGCTTTTTGCATATATTTTATTCTCCATACCTAAAATGCTACTTCTCTACGTCTTTCCTTTGAATAACTGCTTATGACTTAAAAACCCAGATCATATTGGTCCTACTTTTATTTTTTAAATTTTGTTTAACGTGGGGCACCTGGGTGGCTCAGTCGGTTAAGCGTCTGACTTCAGCTCAGGTCATGATCTCACAGTTCATGAGTTTGAGCCCCGTGTCAGGCTCTGTGCTGACAGCTAGCTCAGAGCCTGGAGCCTGTCTTCGGATTCCGTGTCTCCCTCTCTCTCTGACCCTCCCCTGCTCATGCTGTCTCTATCTCTCCCTCAAAAATAAATAAAACATTAAACAAAATTAAAACAATTTTTTTAATGTTTTATTTATTTTTGAGGGAGAAATAGACAGAGTGCTAGTTGGGAGAGGCAAAGGGAAAGGGGGACACAGAATCTGAAGCAGGGTCCGGGCTCCAAGCTGTCAGTACAGTGCCCAGTAGGAGTTCAAACTCACGAACCATGAGATCATGACCTGAGCTGAAGTTGAACGCTTAACCGACTAAGCCACCCAGGCCCCCCCTTGTCCTACTTTTAAAGTCTTTCTATCTGTACCCTTTGTTTCAGCATTATATCTTGTGTTAAGCAGCTTCTAAAATGGATGCCAATGATTCCTACCTTCTGGTATTCCCATCAGGTGTAATTCTCTTCCCTTGAGTGTGTCTGTACCTGGACACTCACTTTAAAGGTATAGAATGTAGCAAAAGTGATATGATGTCACTTCGGAGATTAGGTTTCAAAAAGACTCTTACTTCTATCTATCTGGTCTTTTTTGACTATTTCTCATTTGCTCTAATGGAAGTCATTTGAAAGTTGCCCTATGGAAATGCCTATTTGGCAAAGAATAGGAGACCTCTAGCTTATGGGCAGCAATGTGGCCCCGGTCCACATGTAAGGAGCCAAATCCTACCAGTAACCATGTGAGTGAGCTCGAGACAGTATCCTCCCTCAGTTGAGCCTTCAGATAAGACCATAGTCCCAACACCTTAATGGCAACCTTGTGAAAGACCCTGAGTCACGGGCACCAAATACATCAAGGTCCACAAAATCTATGAGATAACAAAGGTTTGTTGTTTTAAGCTGCTAAATGTGGGGTGCAGCAATAGATAGCTAGTACATCTCTCGTACACATATCTATATTAGTACTAATCCTAGACTGCTGATGTAATATGTTTATGTGATCCATGAGATTGTTTGCACCTTAGAGACATAACTTCTATCTTAGTGGGGCATCTGGGTGACTCGGTTGGTTAATCATCCAACTTTGGCTCAGGTCATGATCTCACAGTTTGTGGGTTCAAGCCCCTCATCAGGCTCTCTGTTGAGAGCTCAGAGCCTAGAGCCTGTTTCAAATTCTGTGTCTCCCTCTTTCTCTCTGTCCCTCTCCTGCTCTTACTCTGTGTGTATTTCTCTCTGTATCTCTCAAAAATAAATAAATATTTTTTAAAAAATAAAAAAGAGAACTATCTTAGTGATGTTTTTCAAGAGTCCGGAAGCTCCTGGAATGTAGTAGTTCCATGACTGAGATGTTTAGTGATTTGGAAGCTCCTTGTAGTAATCAGTTAAATCATAATAATTCCAAGCATTATGGAGCCCTTGACCCTCCAGGCAACTTTCTAAATGCTTACAGGTATTATTTAATCTTAGGAAGGAGGAAACTGAGTCACAGAGAAGTCAGGTAACTTTCCCAACATCAATAACAAAAGGAAGCTGGCTGTGGACAGAAGCAAACAACCTAGGGCTTACATTCTTACACAAAGATTACATCCATGTCCCATATTTTTAATATTATATACAACTTATGTACATTTTACATGTTTTTGTTTCACATTCACAAGCACAGCACCTTGCATAGATAGGATCAATAAATATGAATGACTGAGTAAATGAGTGAGTAAGTGAAGGCATCAACACCAGAGATTTTTTTTTTTTTTTTTTTTTTTTCTGGTTGAGTTTTTATCTTCTGAGCTAAGGAGATACTCACATCAGCATTGGAGGAATTTTCGACTCTTCCCTGAGAATCCATCATCATCTGTAATGATGTGAAACAGAGACCACTGGGCCACAGAGGCCCTTTCAGTTCCCCATTCTGTCTTAGTGAAAACTGGAGAAACGCCACATTGGCAAAGGCCTTTATATCTGCCAGTTTTTGTTTTCACTCTGAAGCTATTATTTTCAATGAGCTCATCCAGACAGAAAAGGTATGATCTCTGAAATAAGATCCAGCTGACATACAGCAATCTTATTACATCATAGTTATAATTCAAATCTGAAATGATAATCACAAATCAAAGACTCTGCTGCTATATTGTTGCTGTGGGTGGGGGAAATTTCTCATACATTCTAACAGACCAAATAGATGTGAACAACCTATACATTCTGCTTTCAACCTTCAGCCTGCATTCTAGGAAAATTAGTCAAACTTCACCACATAGAATTCCTTTTTCTCTTGCTCTTTTATCCATGCTCATTAAGGTAAATTGGACACTCCCTAAAACAGTATGTGTCTTGTTTTTGGGAGTTTAGTACATCAATTGATAGATTCAACTGTCAAAATTCTGGAGGAACACCAGGTAAGCAATGGAAGCCCAGTGTGCTACAGGACAGTTTGCTAGCCTCATTACCTCTATATACAGATGACATTGGTAAGTTTAACCATAACAGGACACCAACTACCCAAAACCCTGACCCTACCACTGCCTCAATTATTTCCAGCCTTGGGACCTTTATAGTCCCCTACATTTAAAGTATTTTATAGTTTTGTACTACCCAGAAGGAGAAGTGAGATAGCAATGAATATTGATGGCCTCCAGGAAGTGGGACTCAGGGAAAAGAACCTCAGGGTCTGGTACTCAAGAATGAGGCTAAGGGAATAGGAGTCAGAGAACTGGGCTCAGGGAATGGGGTTCAGGGAATGAGGCTAAGGGAATGAGATGAGGATGGAATGTAGGAAAAGGGACTCAGGGAATGGAGCTCAGGAAATGGGGCTCACAGAATGAGACCCAGGGAATGAGGTTCAGGAAATGGCGTTAAGGGAATGGGAATCAGGGAATGAGGCTCAGGAAATGGAGTTCAGGGAATGGGACTCAAGAATGGGACTCAGAGAATGAGACTCAGGGAATGTGGCTCAGGGAACAAGACTCAGGGAATGGTTTTCATGGAATGGAGCTTAGAGAATGAGATATGTAATGTTATTTCAGGGAATGGGGCTCAGAAGCCAGGACTCAGCTGTTCTGAGATTAGCAAGATCTAACAAATGATGCCAATGGTCCTCAAATGCAGTGGGAAATGCTGAAACATTGTTCTCTCTACTTTGCAGTATTGTCTGAGAAGGGTCTCAGTAGCGCACATGGGGCCAGAATAGGACCTTACTATCTGGAAAATGCTGGGTTAATATTAATGTAGTGAGATTGTGGGGAAGTAAACACTTCCAGTAATAACTGAAATTATGACTGAGAATACTATATTGTTGGTGCTTAGTATCGCCAGGTAAAGCAAAATCAGGACTCTGATAAAAACAGGAAAACTACAGATAGCTAAGAGTTTTGACTAGTGTTTTTCCTAAAGTTCATATATGTGACGGAAAACAAGGGCATGTACAAATTTCCAAAGGCTTTTCATAAAGCCTATGCCTTCTGAAATATTTATATTAATAATATTTTACCTATACAAATTTACTCGGGGCAGAATGAGCATATCTTCTTACTTGACAACTCCTCACATGCAATTCTTACAAATTACTTTGTGATTATTTTCAAGGGCCCTCTAGGAAAACTAAGAGATAGTTTTCCATGTAAAATATACAATAGATATAAATGTTGTAGAGGGGTCAGTGTTGGTGTAGGTGTAGAAATGGATATAGATATGTGAACTGATATAAGAA
This sequence comes from Crocuta crocuta, assembly GCF_008692635.1. Taxonomy (NCBI): domain Eukaryota; kingdom Metazoa; phylum Chordata; class Mammalia; order Carnivora; family Hyaenidae; genus Crocuta; species Crocuta crocuta. The sequence goes on along the minus strand of NW_027529174.1, from coordinate 7,427,755 downwards.
TAGCAGATCAAAGGTGGCTGGGTGGCTCAGTCAGTTAAGCATCTGACTTTGGCTCAGGTCTGATCTCATAGTTCATGCGTTTGAGCCCCATATCGGGCTCTGTGCTGACAGTACAGAGCCTGGAGCCTACTTTGAATTCTGTGTCTCCCTCTCTCTCACTGCCCCTTCCCCATTTGCACTGTGTCTCTCTCTTCCTCAAAAATAAATAAACATTTAAAAAAATTCTTTAAAAGTAGCAAATCAAAAGAGTTGTCAGAGATTTGCACATTTGATTAAGATTGGGTCATGGGTACCAGCTTTGTTTTTATTTTCTTCTTAAATAACCAAGGACGTGTTAAAGTAAATATAAAGCACAGAAAAAGAGGAGACATTATGTTTGCTATCTACGTAGCCATTTATATAGAAGATAAAGAATCATCTTCACATTGTACGAAAAGCTATTAATCAGTAAATCAATAAGGAAACCCATGTATATTAAACTTTGCTAAAATTCTAACGCATTTCATAGCTTATTGTCAGAACCAGGTATTATAAATCACGGCAATAAAATTCACTTCCCAAGTGTGTTCCCTATCATGCTCTTCCATATTTCAGAACCATAGATTCTCTTCACTTTAGTACCATGCTTTTGCTCAGGGGGTCTATGCAGTCACAACTATTTTTATAATAATGTTAAGATGTTAAAATGCACTGCATTCATCATTGCTCTATTAAAATAAATCAATAAATATATAGTAAATTGTCTTTCAGTTTTAATTTCAAATGTGGCAAACATTGATATTGAACAGTATAAATGTATCAGGAGACCAAAAAATTTGAGAATCACTTAAGGCTTTCGGCTAAAACTATCCTTTTTTTCTTGAATAATAAAGACAAATACAGGTGTATTTCTCGGTCACTATTACTAGAATAGTCTCAGCTAGTCCTATTAATTATAACTTTTAACCAAAAAAATAAACATGTACTTTATTTAAAAAAAACTAGGTTATGGAAATTGAAAACTCTCTATCTAACATAAGTATTTCAGCAGACTAGCAGAGCTCATGAACACAATGCAAATTTTTACAGACATACACATCCTCTTAATATTTTTTTAAATTGGCAAAAATAAACTCTATCATTAACATCCTCAAAGCTATGGCCAGTCCGTAGCATAAAAAAGTAAGAAGCAAAGGTACATAAATTTAAAATTATGCACAGTAATCAAGGTTTAAGTATTCTATTTACTTAGAAATTATTGATATTGATTATCCATTAATTAACTCAATTTAATATCAGTTTAAGACTTCAAGCTACATATCATGAAAATTATCTTCCTGCTGACATGTTACAAAACATAATTGCTGTTGAAGTTTGCCAGAATTATGATTCAATTTATTTGAACAAATTTACATTTTTCATAATCTTAAATATTATGTAACAAGAATGTTAGTATATTTGATCAGTTAACCTGTATGGGTTTAGGGAAAGCAAACCAAAGTAGAACAAAATATATGTTTTCATTGTACTTAATACTGGTAGAGCAGAAAAGGCATAGCTTTTTATATTAAACCAAAATTATTAAGCTAAATCCATTTACCAAAGATTTATCTTAATTAGGTGAACTTAGATCCTTAAAATGTTTCTGTTTGCTTCTTTTTTAAAAAAAAAAAAAGGTTGATTTATTTATTTTGAGAGAAAAAGAGAGAAAGAGAGAGCATGGGAGAGGGGCAGAGAGAGTAAGAGAGAGAGAATTTCAAGCAGGCTCCACACTGTCAGTGCAGGGCCTGATGCGGGGCTCAAACTCTCCAGCTATGAGATCCTGACCTAAGCCAAAATCAAGAGTCAGACATTCAACTTACTGAGCCACCCAGGCACTTTTGTGTTTGTGTCTTTAAAAAATATTTTGTTGGGGCAGCTGGGTGGCTCAGTCGGTTAACTGGTTAAGCATCCGACTTCAGTTCAGGTCAGGATCTCACCGTCCATAGGTTTGAGCCCCACTTTGGGCTCTGTGCTGATAGCTCAGAGCCTGGAGCCAGCTTCAGATTCTGTGTCTCCCTCTCTCTGCCCCGCCCCTGCTCATGCTCTGTCAAAAATAAATAATGTTAAAGTTTTTTTAAATTTTGTTTATATTCGGGGCGCCTGGGTGGCTTAGTTGGTTAAGCGTCTGACTTTCACTTAGGTCATGATCTCGCAGTTCGTGGGTTCGAGCCCCACGTCGGGCTCTGTGCTGACTGCCAGCTCGGAGCCTGGAGCCTGTTTCAGTCTGTGACTCCCTCTCTCTCTGACCCTCCCCTGCTCATGCTGTCTCTCTCTCTCTCCTAGAAATAAATAAAACATTTAAAAAATTTAAAAAAAATTTTGTTTATATTCAGGTTTCTCTTCAGATCATATAAATCTTTCACCTTTTTACCAAAGAAAATATTCTGTTTAAGGCTAGAACATTTAAAATATTAGAATTACCATTTTCCTTATTTTCTAGCAACTTAGGAATATTTGATTTTTATTAGCATTTATTTGTCTAAATAAAGCAATCAGGACATATTAAGGGCTTTGTAATCTAATTTATTAATACTTTCCTATAATAAAAGGTAAAGGCCCTTCTGAATTATAGATACAAGGACACAAAGATGCTTATAAATTTGGATCTATATATTTGCCATAGGTCAAGAAGGAATATAGAAACAGAAATTCGTGGTCCAGACATCAAACAGCTCCTTTTGATTGCACTGGGCACAAGATTCTTAATTGACTTGAGCTCAAAATGGGCAAATAGATAAAACAAACAAAAAAGACTAACAAATCAGACTCTCTGGTGTCTCTCATTCAACAGAGTATAGAACTCTAACTCTATAATCTATTAACCTATTTACAGAAATCATTAAAAGTTCAGACCGTGAAACCAAATTCTCAATCACTGCTATCACCAAGAGAATAACGTATCGGCTGTAAGCAAACCAGAAACAAAAACAAACAAAAAATCAGTATGGAGGATGAAAAGAGAATCAGAGTCAGCAAAGTTATATTCTGGGGTTTCACCTTAAAATGAATCAATAAACATATTTAACCCCTGTGAGTCAAGGAATATAGATACCTGAGCTAAGTTGCCTATAAGATACACTTTTCTGGTAACATTTTACCTGGCTCTGTTAGGTAAATCCATTGGTCATCTTGATAGATTACTTCCAAAACTGTTAAAGGAAAATAATTTCAAAAATAAAAAATCATGGAAGAATATAAAACAAACATGTCAAAGATTTCAGCAACTCAATTAATGAGAGAACTAGCAAGATATTACATCTAGTTTAAAGAGGAATCCAAGGGGAAAATATACTGAAAAGACATACCATGCTGAAAAGAATTTACAGATAAATGCAAACTGGCAAAAGTGGCCAGTTATCCAGGCAATAATCAATTACAATTGCATTTCAATGGATAAGAAAAATAGTTGCATTGTTGGTATTTCTCTAGAGCCTGCGGAGTTGCAAAATAGCTGTTAGGTAATGAAAAGTGATATAATCCTGACCACTAGATAAGACATCTAGTAGTCTTTCTGGTTCATTTTAAAATCTTTCATAAGTTTCCCTACACAATAAGAGGTAAAGGGTTTTTTCAATTACAGATACAAATACACATAATTTACACATGCTTGTAAATTCAGATCTATGCTTTTGTCACAGAGTCAACAGAGTCAACAAAGGTCCAGAGTCAACAAAGAAACCGAAAACTATAGCCGGAATATAATTTCCTCCTCCAACCAAAGAGATTTCTCTTCTCCCCCCAAAACAATTCCCATCATAGAAGGATATCATGAATTTTGGGGGAGATAACATGAGCAAAGTACATGATGCTGCTCCTTATCATATTTCTGTGCACAGTATTAAATGCAACATGTAAATTTCTCAATTAAATAAAGCAATTTCTTTGTATAAGATCTGAATGTGACATATTGAGAAATCGTTCTTAAGGGGGAGATGTTAATTACACTTTCTTCTATCAGTAATGCCTTCTGTTTACATGACTGATATTATATCACTGTATTATTAATTATAGGATTAATAAAATTCTATTATTATATATAATATTATATAAGTCCTGAATGTTTTATATATGAATGTTTTCCAACATAGTATTTATTATAATATTATTGATTATTATTTGCATAAGGTTCATAAATTCTAAACTAATAAAGTGCATGCAAATATTTTAAAATATGTAAAACTCAACACTCCTTTACTATGAGGCATCAGGCTATTTAAAGTCAAATTATTATGTATATGGGATATTCAAAAAAATTAGGTTCTATATGTTTATTGTACAATATTTTCTTAATAAGTAATTATAATTTAAGAAATATTTACTGGTAAGGCACCTAGCTGGCTTGGTCCAAAAGACATGTGACACTTGGTCTCAGGGTGACAAGTTCTAGTCCTAGGTTGGATGTACAGTTTAAGAATAAGATTTATTGGGTACAGTATTTTGAATTTACCTAGTAAGCTAATGGTCTCTACTAAAAGGTAGTTCTAATTTATGCAGTTTTTGGATTATAGGACTGAACCATTAGGTACTAAAACAGTCTTGTTCACAGTAATTAATTATCAGAGTTCACTGGAACATTTAGGTTTCCATAAACCTAAAAATGGTATTAATGAATCTTATTACTCTCGAGATTAATGGCCAGAAAAATCTCTTCATGTTTAATGTAACATAGGCAAAAGTATATGTGTAATTTTCCTTGTTTAGGAGAAAATATTTTAACTTCACAATCCATGTATGTTATCAGTTATCCTTTTTGAGTCCAGTATATTTAGAGTTTTTTGTTTTCTTATTTTTTAGTTTGAGGGGTGGTTGTGAGAGAGGGTGCACTAGAAGAAATGTACATTTATTTACTCTGAATTTTCAGCAACTAAAACTTCCTTTGTTGAAAAAGAAAAGACTACTCTGTGGGACACCTGGGTGGCTCATCCGGTTAAGCGGTTATGCAGCAGACTCAGGTTCAGCTCAGGTTCAGCTCAGGTCATGATCTCATAGTTCATGCGTTCATGAACCCTACATGGGACTCTGTGCTCACAGCACGGACCCTGCTTGGGATCCTCTGTCTCCCTCTCTCTGGCCTTCACCCCCTCTCAAAAATAAATAAATGTTAAATAAATAAATAAATNTTTTCTTCAGGTGTAACTAATATTTAAGGATTTCAATGTAAATAGATAGAAACATAGGAAATGTGCATTGCCACTATTCAATGGAGAATAATGATGGTAGTAGAATTACAGATATGCTATTTATACATAATTTTTATACATAAGAACAACATCATGTTAGTTCTTGTTACAAGATATTTTTAAGTTTCTTTCTTTATGTCCATGTACACTTCACTTCCAGATTGTGTAAATATTCCTTCATTTTTCTTCACATCTTAAATTGAAAAACAAGCCAGGCAGAGAAACCAATTTGACAATCAACTATTTGTAAAATAAATAAATAAATAAATAAATAAATAAACTTAATAAAAAAAAAAGTCAGGCAACAAAAATTATTATTAACTGCCTAAGAAGTTAGCATTCCATTGAAGCTGATGAAAATTTAATATTTTGATGATTAAAAACCAAAACTTTCTCATGTCAAGTATATTCTTGCATTTCACATAGAAAAGTCCAGCCTCTGGCCCACTCACCAATCAAGAGAAAGAAACTGACACAGATTAACTACTAAAGTCCCCTTCCATTCATTCATTTAATAATGACAGTCCCTATTTTGCTCCTAGAAAGAAAACCAACCTTTTGTACATTGAGGCCCTAGTGTATATAGGTTCTCTTGCTAGCAACAGAAGAGGGTTTATGGGACCCTGTTTACATTTGGACTATTTAATGCAAATACTAGTGTTATGGCCACTGTTCGCTCACATGGCCTCCAAAAACCCTAACAGAGGAGACATCCTATGACAAGAGGCTCAATTTTTTTTAACAATTTTAAAAAATATTTATTTTTAAGAGACAGAGAGAGCCAGCAAGAGTGAGCATGAGTGGGGGAGGAACAGAGAGAGAGAGGGAGTCACAGAATCCCAAGTAGGCTCCAGGCTCCAACCTGTCATCACAGAGCCTGATGCTGGGTTTTAACTCACAAACCGTGAGGTCATGACCTGAGCTAAAGTCAGATGCTTAACCAGCTGAACCACCCAGGCGCCCCATCAGGGCTCAATTTAAGGATGCATCAAAACAGCTTTGTGCCCCTAGAAATTATCCAACTGACAATAGCCTCTGGCTGTTTACTTAGCAAATACACCCAAATGAGTTTTTAATAAGAAATTGAATCGGTATGGAGGAAATGGACCTTCATTTTAAATCTGTAATCCAGGATATACCAAATCTGTATTGGTTTTTTAATAAAGACAGCACAGTGGTCTTTTTCCTCTTCTCTACAGAAGTAATGATTTTGGTGTTTCCTGAAGTTACAAACTAATTCCATTAATTTACACCTCAATTCTAGTGCCAGACACTGGGCTGGACGCTGGTAAAAGCATCATTAAGAGGTGATTTCCCTTGCGGCACTTACCATCTATCTAGTCAAGCAGCTACACACACACACACACACACACACACACACACACACAAACCAAGTAATCAAACAGACATATAATTGCAAATTGTGATGAAACTTTGAGGAAATAGATATGATATATATATATGTGTGTGTGTGAGTCATATATATATATGAATCATATGTATACATATGAGGAAATATGTATAAGTTGATAGATATCTTAACTGGAGGTACTCATTTCAGAAGATTATAATCATCATTCACTACTAAATGCCAGTTAAGTATAGAGAATGTGAGGGAAAGATACACTTTGTGTTCCTTTACTTTTTTAGTGGTAATTCTAGGATAGGGACAGAAGGTGGCTATAGCTAGTCCAAAATAACATTTAAAATAAGAGTGTAAGTGAGTTATTTGAAGATTTATCTGTTCAGATACATAGACAAAGGAGGGAAGGGGAGAGGAGGGAGGGAGGAAGGAAGGGAGGGAAAGAAGGAAAGATGGAGGAAGACTATCTCCATCCCAGTCTATCTCTTTCTTCCCCTGCCTCTCCCTGCTGAGACACTACTATGCCAAAATTGCTACTTATCAATTCAAGGTATACATTTTTAAATTTTACTATACATGTACACACATGTGATTTCCTAAGGCATATAATTTGGTCTTGTAAGATTGTATTTTATTTTTTCAATTGATTTAAATTCCAGTTAGTTGTCTTGCAATCTAATATTAGTTTAATGTGTACAATGTAGTGATTCAACACTTCCATACAACATCACAATGCTCATCACAATACGTGCACCCCTTAATCCCCATCACCTATCTAACCCATCCCCCACCACCTCCCTTCTGATACCTACCAGTTTGTTCTCCCTAGCTAAGAGTCTGTTTCTTCGTTTGCCCCCTGCCTCTTCGCCCCCACCCGTGTTCATTTGGTTTGTTTCTTAAATTCCACATATGAGTGAAATCATATGGTATTTGTCTTTTTCTGACTGACTTATTTCACTTAGCATAATACTTTCCGGCTCCATCCATGTCATTACAAATGGCAAGATTTCATTCTTTTTATGGCTGAATAATATTCCATTGTTTGTATAACTTTTTGTAGGCACCCTTTCTGGCTTCACATTATGTGAGATATACATGTTTATACATGTAGGTCTAGTTCATTTATTTTAACTGCTATCAGGTAGTTCACAGCCTATAAACCCAAGTTGTGTATCCATTTTGCTTTGCTGGAGAGTTTTGGTGTTAACCTGCTTTTGCTATTACACAGAGTCTTTGATAAAGACCCCTACTTTTGCCTTCTTGTGTGCAAATGAATAGGCATCTAAAAGTAGAATGGCTGGGTCCTACTAAACTCTCCAGATTTTAACTCTTTAACATTGTACTTACAATAAAATTAATAAGAAAGAAACCTTATTTTATTTTATAGCTCCATTTGGAGAATTATGCTTATAAAAACACAGGAACAAAAATAATATTATTTTATTTATATTTTATGATTGCAATATCTGGAATGCTTCATCATTAACTTGGAAACAAAAAATCCTCTTTCTATTTTTGTCTTCTAGAATATACAATCACCTCTCAATTAGCTTAATTTGTTTTTCAAGTTTTTATTTAAGTTTCAGTTAGCTAATAAACAGGGTAATATTAGTTTCAGGTCTAGAATTGAGTGATTTATTGCTTACATGCAATACCCAGTGCTCATCACAAGTGCCTTCCTTCATCTCCATCGCCTGTTTAACCCATATCCCCCTCACCCACCTCCCCTCTGGGATCTATCAGTTTTGTTTTCTATAATTTAGAGTCTGTTTCTTGATTTTCTTCCCTTTATTTTCCTCCACTATGTTCGTTGGACTTGGATAGAGCTGGAGAGTACTATGCTAAGTGAAATAAGTCAGTCATAGAAAGACAAATACCATATGATTTCACTCATATGTGGAATTTAAGAATCAATTGGCTTAATTTTCAGGGTGTTCATTATGAACCAACAAAAGCAACATGGCTTTATTTTATATTTTTATTTCTATAATTTATACCTCCCCCTCAAAAAATGTTCATATTAAAACCATGAACATACATGTCAACAATGATATTAAGGTCAACATATATTTTTTCATCTAGTGAATTGAACATGACAGCAGTGAAGTTACGCTATAAGGAAATTGTTCACTCCTGCCTGATATTTGGTAGAATTCCATTATTGGTCTTTTTTAAATCACAGATTTCTATATCACTAATGATTTTAGTTTCTAAAGAAAGTGTCCAAATACATCTTTAAATAAATATAAAAAGATTTTACTGTGCTGGTTATCAAAAAAGTAAAATAAATTTGAAGTACCATTTTTCATCTGTTAACAAAAAGAATACAATATCCATTTGAGCAGTAATATAGGGAAACATACTTTCTTGCATTACAAAATAGGAATTTCTTTAAGAAAGCATTTTGGCCCTATATACTATGAGAAGCCATAAAAACTTTCATAACTTTGGATAGAGTAATCCGAGTTATTGTGACTCTATCCCAAATAAATAATTCAAAATCTGGAAAAGCCATATATTCATACAAATGTTTTAGCTTTATTTTAAACTCATAAAAGTGAAAATCATCTAAATGTCCAACATTAGAAGCATCTAAATGTTCACTGTTTCCTAGCGAAAAATTTGTAATCCTGATGCCAAAGAGGAAAGTGTTTCTGATATTAAGATTGAAGGGAAGATAAGAGAATTCTAAACATGGTTTTGCAAGTATGTAAAAAGTCCAAAGACATTGGAAGGAAAGGGATGCAGTTAAATACATGATAATGTTTATTGTTGTCATGATAGAAGTAGTCGTTCCCCACTAATTTCAGAATATTTTAGTAAATGCACTATTTATTTAAAAAGGAAAAGAACGGTGTCCCAAGCCCTGCTTTTCTTTTGACATAGGGAGCTAGAAACTTTGCACAATTTATACTCCTGTCTTACTTATATTCATTTTGGGTTTTGCTTTTTTTCGTATTTTTCTCAACAGAAAGCCATTATCCTAGGACTCTGCAGTATTTTAATGTTTTATCACTCCTGAATCTTCTTTCACTCCTTCAGGAACACCATTTCAAGATTACCCTGATTACCTTTCAGGAGAAGTCATCATGTGGCAAGGCAACAGAGCAGATTTGCAAATAAGTCAAAAATTAATAATTCTGAAAGAAGATCTGTAACTTTACTTTACCTCCTAATTCTCTCTGACTCCTTGTTTAACTAACCTGCTCTTATTGATTACCAAGTCATGGCATTCCAGTCGAGGTAAATATCTGACTTTGACTTCAATTTTTAAGTCCCTTCTCATTGCTTAAGGGTCGTTATCATCTTAATTCTTCACAGTTTGTCCACCACAGAAATTCCTGATGATCAAAATGATAACAAAAATGCTCTGATTTGGAGGAGGGAGCCATGTTTTTCCAGCCCCTTAACACGGACCTCAGATAATTATTACTGGGAAATATTAAATATAATAGAAATTTAAAAGATGCTTTTATACTTCACAGCTATATGAATATAGTGATATAATCGGGGAAAATAGTCTTACTTAAACTCAGCCAGATACTTAAGGTAAAAGATGACTGAGGTCGGCATAGAATCCTTGACAAGCGTCTATTAATTACTATTGCCCTATTGTTACCTTTTTTTTTTTTTTTGCTGCTCCCCTGCCCCAGGACTCTCTGATTTATAAACAGCTTTTCAAATTAACAAAGTGGTTCATGAATCACCCTGGCTCGACAGAAATGAATAAAAATGAGCCCATTTACACAACATTTGGTATGTAACTAATTACCTATAAACAACTGCTTGAGATTGCACTGAGAAGAGTATCATTAACATTCAGCAGTAAAAGTACAAAAACAAAGGGAGAAAAGAAAGCAGAGACCTGGAGTCAAAATATGGAAAGTAAATATGTAAGAGTAGCAATGAGAACAGTATTTATTTAGTGTGGATTTTTTAAAACATAACCAGAGTACTTAATGATGTCATCCAAGAGGAATGGTTAAGTATAGCAAAATATCTACATTTCAAAATCTTGAATATCCATTAAAAATGTGTTCATGAAGACTATAAATGCATTACTTAAATTCTTACCTTTAAGGTTAACCAAAAAACAGCACATGAAATTATTAAATATAGTGTAATTTCACTTTGCTAAACAATATACTTAGAAGAAAGGAAATTAATAAGATTGTGGTAATGAGATTATAGGTCATTTGTATCCTTTTATCTCTAAGTGTCTACATTTCCCAGATGTTTTATTATGACCGCACATTAATCGTACAATGTATTTCTATAAGTAAACGTATATGTATTTATTTATGTATTTATTTTGAAGCATGTAGTTTAAAAGTAATAGCTGGAGTTAATTGAGTGACTCCTGTGTACCAATCCCTGAGCTCCTATGTGCATATAATAACTCTCTTCTCTTTCCTCATTCCACAACACGTCCACTTCCATAACATCTCCATTCTCGGAACATCACAAACCCAGGCTAAGGCATCTTTTGTCTAAATGGCCACTAACAAAACAAGTGTAGGATTGAACTCTATTCCTTCTGAATGATTTTCATGCCTTCTTGATAATATAAACATTTCTCTGATGTGAGATATTTGGATTTCTAGAAAAATGGCGAAGATGGTTTTACCCAAATGAGAGTGAGCGTACCATACGTGGCTATTTTGTGAAACCCATTGACAGTGATTCTATCTTCTATCTTCTGAGATCTGACAGTATACTAAAATCAACCCTCCAAAAATCAAAAAAATTATGACAGCATGATGGTGTAGCTGGATATTTTTAACTGCTATAGCCTCAATGCTCACAGGATTGCTTGATTCCTGGTGCATCTTCTTTCAGTTTTGTACTCATTATTGATTGGTTAAAGTATGTCTTAAATTACCGATAATTAAATAAACACTGCATATGTATAGTAAGGTCAGATCTTAATGTTTCTTTTACACTATTTTACTGCCTATAGGAGAAATAAATAATTCCTACACTGAACCAATAGTTCTCTGATTAGACTTATCTGCCCTGAATATAGTAACTGAAGAGAAAATAAACCTCAAGTCTTAAGTCTGCCATATATGAATGTGAATCCCAGTGTTACCATTTAGATCATGTAAACTTGGAAACATTTCTTAACCCCATCAGGTATCAGTTTCTATATCTTTGAAAATAGCATAAAAATGACATCAACATAATAAGGCAATTGTAAATAACAAATTAAATAATGCATGTTCTGTAGTCAGAATAATGGCTTTCCAAAGATGTCCATGTCCTAATTCTCAGAACCTGTGGATATGTTGCCTTATGAGTCAAGGAGACTCTGCTGGCAGGATTAATTTAAGGGTTTGAGATGAGATTATTCTGGATTATCTGGATAGGCACAGTGTAATCAATTACAAAGTTTCTTATAAAAGGAAGGCAGGAGGGTGAGGGGATGTAAAGACAGAAGCAGATGTTGGAAGGATGGTCTTTGAAGATGGAGGAAGGTGCCAGGAGCCAAGGAATGTGAGCAGCCTCTAGAAGCTGAAAAAAGCAAGAAAATAGTTCTCCTCTAGAGCCTCTAGAAGGAACACAGCCCTGCTAAAACCTTCATTTTAGGACTTCTGACCTCCAGAACTGTAAAAGAATAAATCTGTTGTTGTTTAAGCCACTAAATGTTTGGTAACTGGGAAATTGAATTGGTTCAATCTATAGAGTACTATTCCATGAATGCTGTTAAGATATGCCATTCAGCCCCTTTCCAAGAATAAAAATAAAACATTTACATAAGGCTTTATTGTGTTTGTGTGTGTGTGTGTGTGTGTGTGTGTGTGTTGGTATTGGTTTAGGTAAATAGAGAAAAATTATCACAGTTAATGCAAAAACGTTTTAACCGAATATTAAATGTAATAATTTTTTTAAATTTTGCTACTCCATCATTTTCCTTCCCCATGCTTAAATTTCCTTCCCTATACTTAAATCTCACATAGCAGTTCATCTCCTTTTGTAAACAGAGAAAAAGAGAGAGTCTGTGAGCAGGGGGAGGGCAGAAAGAGAAAGACTCAGTTGGAGCCTGATGTAGGGCTTGATTACAAGACCCTGGAATCATGACCTGAGCCAAAATCAAGAGTCGGATGCTCAATCCACTGAGACACCCAGCTGCCCCAAGGGCTGTCATTTCAGTTTAGCATTTTCAGGCTGCCTTTTTCCTCTGTTTCCTAATTTTTTTTGTCATGTAGATTCTATTAAATAGTAGATTTTTGCTCTAGAGATATCACATTTAAAATTTGGGAACTCGTCCCTATAGAACTGAAGATTATGGGAAAATCTCAATCATAATTTGTTCATTGATTTGAGTTGACATTGTTATTGGCAAAAGTGCCCTCTCCGTGTGTGTGTGTGTGTGTGTGTGTGTGTGTGTGTGTGTGACTGAATTTAATCTATTTATAGGCCAGGACTTACTGGGTTGTATTTTGTCAGCAATGAGAGTCATACAGCCCTTAGATATCAAATATACATGATTTGCAATTACAGTGACTCTTAAGGTCAGTGACCATACAGCATACACCTTAATAAATGACTACGACAGCAGTGTGATTTCCATTCACTCAAAAGCCTCATGGGACCATAGTTTTAACTAACAGCCTATTATAGTGTTCTGACCTAACCTTCAAAATGTCAATAAATTGGATTATAATGTAAGCCACTCTAAATGTCTTTGAAAAAAGACAGATGAATGTTAAGCTGTCATGAATCTGTACCTCTGGGAAGGTTCAGAAAAAGAGTTAATGCTTTTACTTTTAGCTGGTTCTACTCTATTGTACTTTCATTTGCTATCGACAAATAATAATGTTTTCACACACTCAGAATGAATGACCTGGGTGTTAAAAGTGAAACACAGAATTCAAAAAAACACTTCACTGTTGAAGCCCTCAGCCCATCCAGCTTTTGCAACCTTTGGCACCTTTGATTCCATAAAAGATTTAGACTATCAGGCTGCTTCAGCCACAGTGTGAGTACATTTCCATGTGGATGTGTTAATCAATTATGGAGGTGACTAACCACTACTGAGCAATTACATTCAGCAAAGTGAACAAATGGAAACACAGGGAGCCGTCATTCTTAGAAACGCTCATTGCTGCTTCGTACCCAGAAGACAGAATGGCTGAGCAGAGCTCTGCCCAGGGACATCTCTGTTTTTATTGATGATCCTGGGAATTCTTGCTCAGCAATTCTTTTCTTACAAAGGGCTAAGGGCACTCAGCTCACTTAGCCATAAGTATTACAAAATCTGGAAATGCCAAACCCTTAAATTAGCAGAGACCGACACTCGGTTACATACATTTCTACAGGCCACAACATAAATTTATGAGTAACTACTTGCATAGAGGTCCCTGTCTGAGCCTCAGTGATTCCTCCTTTCTTAAATAAGCGACGTTTGGGTGCCCCTGGTGACAATATTTGTATGAGTGCAACTTTCCTTCCTGCTCTTACAAAATGATTTTGGAAGATTTGGCACCTAATCCAAGTTGAGCCAATGAAATCCTCTTAAGAATTTTAAATCTGGAACAGAGAGATCCCAAGAAGGAAGTTATTTCACTAATGTCAGTCTTCCTCAGAGAAAGTTGGGCACTTTTCACAGCTCAGGTTCCTGGAGCTGCCCTGATTCTTCCCCTTTCTGAGTTGTGATTATTTAACTCTGCTTGGTTTCATAATGGTACTTGAGGCAAAAGTAAACTGGTCCAAGTGATACTAATTGAAAAATCATCAGGTGATGGGCAAGCTTCTGATGTGATATATCATTTCCCAAGGTGATTATCAATTAGATTATATCTGCTGATTCCTGAATGAATTGATCATAAAGAATAGCAACAGTAACTGCAGTTACGCTTTACAAAGATTTTTTTTAACACTCACAATTCCTAGGACCCATACATATGAAACATTTGTTAATAATTTATAGATAGTTGTTTGTTGGTTTTTCAAATTGCTTTGTCAAACTTCCAGAGCCTCACAACATGTGAGTCCATGGTTCAGCATTAAGGTTTTAATGCATGTCCTTACTCAGATATGATGAGTTTGCTTCCTAGATGACACATGTCTGAAAATGAGGCCAATTAAGTGAGATATGCTGACCAACGCAGCTCAAATGATGCTCTCAAGTATCTCTAAAGCTTTTCAATAGTTCCACAAATATTTGATTTTAATTTGATTTTTAAATATTATAATTATTTTAAACTTTAATAAGCAAGCACATTGTATTGTGTCTTATGCCACATTTTAATGCATTCAAGACCATCATAGCATTAACTTTTGCTGCCAGATCAACTTAAGCAGAGCATGAAGCACCAAAGAAAGCTTCCCTTTAATCCATCATTAAACACCTACTAGAGTCCCCATCCACCTAGGGGTGTATCTGAACCATTTGTAAAAGTGTGATTGATTTTAGAGAACGTTACTTATCACTTGGGGGTTGCCCCTGACAATTCAAGGTAGCCCATGGCCAGTCATGTATGATTTTAGAAGCAAGTATTTCCTTACTTATTAGGATTTTTTGATATTATGCAAATAAAATACAACATAAAAATAATTGTGCTGAGAGGTTTAAGACCATAATTCTAATCATAACCCCTGTTTCAAATTTCTGTGCTCATTAAAATAGATGTCAACATGTACATTTATAAGATTAATTTCATATTAAAAATATATATAAAGCTTTCATTTCATTTGTATTTTATATGCTGATATTCTCTAGATTTCATTTTATTAAAGGTATCCTCAGAGGAAAAATGTTTGAAAACCACCATTGTGGCAGGTCACTCAACCTTGGCACTACTGATGTTTGGGAACAGATAATTCTCTATTGGTGGCCGGTATCTGGGGGATTGTAGAATGTTTAGCGGCATCCTTGGCCTCCAGGCATCAGAGGCTGGTATCAAGCCTCTACTCCCAGCCTGATGATAAAAAATATCTCCAGATATTGCCTAATGTCTCCTGTGCGGAAAAGTTATCTCTGGTTGAGAATTCTCGGATAAGTCATTGGATCAGAGGGCTGGCCACACTAGTAATTTCTAGGGAAGAACTTCCTCCTGAAGTTTTAATTCATAAGCAGCTGTTAAACAAGGAATATAGTAAAGTAGATAGGTGATGTTTAAAGCATTTTAAAATATTCATTGTGCTGCCTTTTTGAGGGCGTTTGATGTACTACGCAGACCATAAAAATAACGTTGTGGAATTATCTTTTCAGGCAACAAAAGATCTCCATGATATATTATTAAGTGCAAAAATGAATTCATATGCTAATGGGAGTGGGAAGCAATAAGGAATCTAGAAAAATCCTTTTATGTGCTAAATTCTGGAATACAACTAGTCTTCATAATTTTTGTAAAATACTTTGAAGAAATTTTTTAATTGAATTTTAAAATTCCTTTTGTTCTTGCCTAATGGTCAAATAAATCTGATTAAACTGACCAACATCTTGTCTAAGAAAGGTTTCAAGGAAACATGCAAATGTTCACCTTGGTAAACTTTCATTTTTCATAAGGAAAGCCAAAGAGAAATTGGAAACAGCCAGTATTTTTCCTAATAAGGTTTTAAAGAAGAAGGTTCTGTTAGGTTAACATAAATGATCAAAACAATAACTCATCTTAGAAACCACAAAAAACATAGGTTTGAGAAATACTTTGTCAAATTTAAACACGCTGTTGATGGGAGTCTAAGTTGGCACAATCTCTATGAAGAACAATGTGGCAAAATTTCAAATGTACATACCATTCTTTCTAACAATTCCTTTTCTAGAAATAACCAACACATATAGGCAGACATAGTAGAGTACACCAGTATATTCAGAGTGTCTTCATTGGTAAAAGTAAAAAAACAGAAAACAATGTAAATACTCACCAAACTGATTGGGAAAATAAATTACAATATTTCCATATAACTGAACCTAGTATAGTAAATTTTTTGAAGACAGCCTATTATTTACTCACATGGGACCAAATCCAAGATGTTCTGATAATGAAAACAAGCAAGGTTCAGAACAGATGTGGAAAGATGCTATCTAAGAAGTTTTCCCCTAAGAAGACCTACCTGATTTCTTTGACATGTGGAGTATTTATGAAAAATGTCCAGTATTGTAGCTCCTGTGGATTAAGCTAGAAAGGAAACATTGCTAAATTGAAATCTTTTGAATTCTTTAAAATATGATTATATATTACTTGGCATAGAAGGATTATGTAATTTTTTTAAAATAAAAGTACTTTGTCAATTACAAAGTGATACCAAATGTTTGTAAGCATGGACTAGCCAAAGGAATTTAAGGCACTCTCTCACTCCACATTCTAGGGCACTTTACAGGCAAGAGAAAATGGAGAGATAATGGAAAATCCCAGTAGGATATCTAGAGTCAAGGTCCTGAGATTTGCGTAAACAAATAAGGTCACCAGAGAGCAAAAACTGGTAAATACAGTCTGTGTTTCTTTACTGGTTATATGCTATCTGCTGAGTATAGGTAGAAGAGGGTCTCAGATGAATCCAACAAATCTTTCTAATAGTGAGGAATGTGAGGACCCAACTGTCATGGAAGGTGGGTTTTATTGTTCTCGTCATTTTTGTTGTTTTATTATTAGGCTATAGCAGGCGAGGGAGATAGGTTTTGATGCATAATGTTGATCTCCTCTTACTCATAAGGCCAGACTCACTGTAGATACTGTCACAGACATTGCTAGATGCTAGTAAGTATAGGAAAGACCATGGGATAATAACAGATATAAAATGACCATCATTTTTGGAGCACTTACTAACTATGAGGCACCAGGCTAGGAGCTTTACACACATTATCTCTCTTAATCCTCACAGCCGTGTTTTGATTGATGAAGGGACAGCTAGTGAGCAGCAAAGCAAAGACTTGAACTTAATCTGCCCAACTTCAAAAATTTTAATCATAAAATTTTGATGCCAAGTGGTAAACATGATTTGGGGCTGAGAAGTCTGGAAATGAAAGTCATCATCTTCATGATGCTGTCTTTTCTTTCGTCCTGACAGGATCACAACCACAGCTGCATGTATGATGGATCTACGAAGATATCCTCTGGATGAGCAAAACTGCACTCTGGAGATTGAAAGTTGTGAGTTACTTGGACAGGGGAATGAGAAAGAGGGATGTTTGCTTGACCCAATTAAATTCAACCTTGCACTGAGTAATTGGTCCTGGGATACTTTCAGCTACACTTTTCTTGCCAATTTTTCAAGAGATTCACAGTCCAGTGACATTTTCCCTCATATTGGTGACTCAAGGGTCATTTCAATGCAGTTATACTTTTGAACCATTAGAGAAAGTCCACTTATTTTGGCTGGACAATTTATGAACTCATGCCTTCTCCTTAGGGTAGAGTGTCTCCCAAGGCCTTCTAATCTCCAAGCCACATTAATTAAGAGAGGGAAAACAATTTAATATGAAAAGACCTCGTGAGATGGTTTTTGGTTCTATAGTCTGTGCACGTGAATGACTGCAAATTGTTGACTTTTAGAAAAACAGTTTGTTAGAGCCTAGTGCACATTAGGCTTTCTTCATGGGAAGAACAGGATGAGAGTAGTCATGGGCTTGTGCTTTGGGCCAAAGAGCTGATATTTTTCAAGTCTAGTAACTGATTTTTGTCTTGTTGGATTGTGTTTCACTGATTGTTTTCTTGACAATTAGAATATCTTAGTCACTAATATTTAATCTGATTAACTCTATTTCATTGTTTCTCAGCCATCAACAGGCAGGCAGTTGAGCCCATTTATTGTGAATACCAGGCCTAGGTGATTTCGTGGTTTTCAGAGGCACAGAAGGGTACAGTAGGTAATTCAGAGCATTATAAAACTGCTTACTGTATTGTGAGAAATAGAGAGCTATTTATTTAGATAACCTAAAATACTCCCAGATCTAAACATCAAAATGCCAAAGGAAAATTCCAGATGACCCTATAGTATTATTAAAGAATTAATGTATTCACCAGTGTCTGATTATTAAGCAATCACATCCATTTTCTCGTTTTGCTGTATACAGGCTCGGAAATAAATAAAGATGTTTTGTTTGTAGATAGAGCTCTATATTTAGACATGCAAACTGATCTACTACCACTAGAACCTGGAATGAACATGAACATTCATGAGTTGTTCCTTAATTAATATTCTAATTTTAAAGCACAATGCATAAATAAGTTGGTCGAATAAAGTTAATATATGAAAGTATTGATGGTGACTTTTGGTTTAAATGCCAATGACAACCAAAATTAAACCGTAGAAATCAAATATGAACCCAACTATTTATCAATGGCTAATGATGTTTTATAAATAAGGCTGAACTTTAGCTAAGCAAGTAAACCTTAGATTTTAGAATTGATATGGAATGAGAAGGATGAATTGCTCATTCATATAGGTTGGCTTTTACCCTTGACCTCTCTTCCACTGACTCTACTGATTTGTTGCCTTTGCTTCTGTGTGGGCATTAAGGTATGACAACCTCTTGAGATTATAAGATCTTCTGGTCTACATCATTCATATAAAGAAGCAATGAATTTTGACAAATACTTGACTTGTTTCTGTGTTATAAATTGCAAGTCCTGAAATTAGCACCATTTTCTCACAAAATGTGTATTTTAAAATTCATATCAAGCCTTCCTGTTATCATGGGTTTATAATCTTCTTTAAGCAGGTGATCTTCCTTGTTCGTATTTAGAAAACATGTGACTTTTAAGTATATTTATAATATTATATAATGACCCAAACAAAAACTGTAAATGAGGTAGAAGTTAAACATAACTTCTGTGGGACAGGGATGAGGGGAAGCCCAAGAATCCTGATAGTTCAAAGTTATCAGAAAATATGATATCAGGCAATAGGCGGTAACCCAAGCATATCATAATCATTGAGGCAATTCTGTAAAATGCAACCAGTTTTCTGGACAGATGGAAGGCATAGAAACTAGGACCCTAAAATCAGCTAATATGTACGAATGCAGGAAGATGGTAACCATCATCAAAGTGATCCAATAGCAGTTCACAGAAATCTAGTCCCTAAAAATATTTACCTAAAGCAAAGCAAAAACTCAAGCCTGGAGAATTTGTGCAATGAGGAGTCTATGAAGGCAGAAACTTGGGAGAAAGGGGGCCGCAGGGAGGATGGAACTGTCTTCTACTCACCAAACAACACCTCTGTAACATAAGTATTTCTAATAACATTTGAGAGTATATATCTGAGTCTCAGAAAAGTAAAATAATTAACCCAGAACCACAGGCAAAGATAGTGGTAAAGAGAGGATCCAAACCCAGGTAATGTACTTTCTTTCCTTCACAGAATCCTCCAATCAATAGGTGAGCAAGAAAGCAAAGAACATCAATCATTAGGGGCATAACACCTAATAAAAAAGTTAAAGAAAAAAGGGGGTGCCTAGGTGACACAGTTGATAGAGGCCCAGCTCTTGATGTCAGCTCAGGTCATGATCCAGGGTTGCGGGATAGAGCCCTGCTTTGGCTCTACATTGAACATGGAGCCCACTTATGATTCTCTCCTTCTGCCTCTCTCCCCCTCTCATGTCCACACACACACTCTCTCTCTCTAGAAAAAAATTTTTAAAAAGTTAAAAAAATGTGTAACACCAACTGGAGTCACTCTCAGCTGGGTTAAGGTTGCTGAGTCAACCAAAGACTGGTCTGTATTTCCTAAAATTATCCCTGATAAAGGTTAGAATAGATCTCAGAAGCTGAAGCAAAATTTTGCACTTAGACCAAAGGTCAAATGACTGCAACCATGGAGAAAGAGTGGAGAGTCATCTGTGGATGCAGGAAACTGAATAGTCCTTGATTCCATTGACGTTAACCTAAAAAAAAACAAAAGCCTCAAATGACAACATTGCTTAGCTTACTTGAAGAGTGTCTCTTTTTAACAAGAGATTAACCAATATAAAGAGATTTTAAATCTTATGAGTAAAAACTTCAAGTAACTAAGTAACATATGGCAATAATATGGAGTTTGAATGAGCTTTGCTTGTTCTTGCCTAAGTACATAATCGATGTGTTGCTAAGTATCGATAAATACTGAATCTGTCAGTCATCTATTTTTTAACTCTTCATAAAGAGACATGTGCTGCATTATTTGCTGAAATAGCTCTCCCTAAACTGACATTTATGAAGACTCTAACTGAGCTTTAAAGTGATTGTAAATGAGAAGCTCTAGTATTAGTTGGGAGATAAGAATGATAAAGTAGAGATTCTGCCAAGGTAAGATTGCACCAATCACACTTTTGTGACCAATAATAGAGTAGAAACTTTACCTACCTTACAGAATTTACTGGCTTATGTTCTCTCCCATCACAGTCCCAAGGATGAGAAAATGTTTCCCTTGGTTAGGTCTTTCGAGACAAATTAAAGATGTTTTGCTTTACTTTAATGTCATCTAGTCAAGTAAAATTGGAAAGGCCATAAAGCCTTGTTAAATTGAAAATTTACTTGAACTTGGAGCACATTAATAGTTTCTTGGCCCTGGGATGCTATAAAATGAGTTAATGGCACATAGAAAATTCAATCAAGGAGTTTAGTTTTAAGAACATTTGGAATTTGAAATCAATAAAGCTATCATGTGAAGGCTTCATAGCCACAAGCTTCATAGAGATACACAAAGGGCTTGGGATAACAGCCATGGAGGATTCAGGTGCCTTTTTCCATTCCCAGAAGCAACAATTGAGGAAAATCTCCAACCTAATCTAACCCTCTGACTATCAGCAGATAGTGTCACCTCTCACTTTACCCCAAAAAGTAGAAGTCATTTTGGCCTGAAATCTCTGAATGGCCTGATCATTATGTCTTCGTCATTCTAACTTAGCCCTCGCTATTTCAAAGGAAGAGATGCTTCTATTCCTTGAATAGGCTGACCTGACCCCAGTGTTCAGGATTCCATTACTTTTTCCTCTAATTGATTTTCTCAAGTTCACACGCACCTCCACCCCTGATCTCCTAGATCCTCAATCTCACCCAGTCTGCTACCTCTCTTCACAGCCTAAAAACTAGCTGAAAACTTTTCTTAACCTAAACATCTCTACTCTATGCCCACATCTCTCCTTAAGCTTTTCCTAATCCCTCTGCTTTCTTTTTCTACAAACTGCTTGAAAGATTGATTTATATTTCTTGTCTATTGTCTCAATTTCTTAACCTACTGTAATCTGGCTTCCCAACTCCCACCTCCACTGACAATATTTTCAGAAAGGTTACAAGAAGGTCTTTACATACCATCTTTAGTCCAATGACCCCCAAAAATATAACTGCAGCTCAGATCTCTTCGAAGTCCCAAACTGATACATAGCCCTGCTCTTGGCATATCTATTGTGGTGTTTGCAAAGACATCTTAAATTTAATTTTCTCAAAACTTAACTATCAATTTTTCTCTCCCAAATGAGTTTCCTTTCTAGTCTCCTTAATTTCACTATCCACCCACCATCCTAGGATTAATTGTTGACATCTCCCTCACACTCCTCCTATTCAATCTATTTTCAAGAACCATCCATTCTACTTGCAAGGTATTTATCAAGCTCTTCCACTTCCCTTCAGCCTTACTTCCATCCAACCACCATTACTTCTTACCTGAATCATTGTAGCCATGTTTCTCTTGGTCTTCTTGCTTTCACTCTTGACTCTCTCCAGCCCATTCCACACCCAGCAGCCAGAGTGATCTTTGCACGATGTAAAACAAATCTTTTTACTTCTATGCTTTAAAAATATTCTGGGGCACCTGAGTGGCTCAGTTGGTTAAGCTTTTGACTTCAGCTGTCACGATCTCACAGTCTGTGGGTTCAAGCTCTTTATTAGGCTCTGTGCTGGCAGCTCAGAGCCTGTAGCCTGCTTCGGATTCTGTGTGTATGTGTCTCTCTCTCTCAAAAATAAACATTAAAAAAATAAAATAATAAAGTAAATAAAAATATGCAAAGGTTTCCCAATGCACTAAAAAGCCTCTCCACACTTCTTAATTTAACCTTCAAGCTCTGTGTGACTTGCCTTCCCTATAGCTATCTTTCCCTTGTTTACTACATTAACTCCAACACCGCAGATTCTTTGTGTCCTGCAGACTAAGCTTTCTTCTATCTCATTATCTTCACCATCTTGTTCCTTCCGCTGAAAATGCTTTTGCCCATCATGATGATTTCCTGTTCTCATCCTATAGTTCTCACTTAAGTTGCCAGCTCCAATTAGAGGCTTTCCTGAGAATCCAGTCTAAATTAGGAAACCCTACTTATTTCCTTTCAAAATTTGGTTAGTTTCCCAAGTGATACTTAGTATTGTAGTATTTATTTCCATGTTTATTATTTTTCCCCCCTCTGTGGATTATAAACTCCATGAAGGGAAGGAGCATTGTTTTGTTCACAAGACAATAATTAAAGCCTAGTCTCCTACCTGATAGTAAGTATCTGTGGAGTGTATGTATGCTGCATATTTTGGGTCCAAGCCTTTCAAGTCTTTTGAATTTTAGGAGATAAGTCTAACTCTACTTTTCTCAGATTTAAGGCAGGGATTTTTTATGTGTAATGAAATATTCTTTCATTTGTACAATTTTGTGTTCATGCCTTAAGACTAACTCAGAAATTTAAGATTGGAAATATGTGTCAACCAAGAGCCAGTTAGGGAAAAAAACATTTTAATTGGAATTTTGATAGGCTGCT